>NW_004443954.1:9801072-9802341 GCF_000243295.1 Trichechus manatus latirostris
TCTGTTAGCCCAAAACTAAAACCATTCCCGAAGCTGACTCTTCAGACAAAGATTAGACTGGACTATGGGACATACAGTGATACTTGTGAAGATTGTGCTACTTAAGCTCAAGTAGATACATGAGACTAAATGGGCAGCTCCTGTCTGGAGGTGAGATGAGAAGGTAGAGAGGGTCAGAAGCTGGTTGAATGGACCTGGGAAATTGGAGTAGAAATGAGGAGTGTGCTGCAACAGTATAGGGAGAGCAACCAGGGTCACATAGCAGTGTGTATATAAAGTTTTGTATGAGAAACCAAAAAAAAAAAAAAAAGTAATTTCGATCAATGATCTTGGAAAAAGTTCTGTCTCTGTCTCAGTATTTCCAGAATCCATTTGTATAATTTTTATGAAAATCCCATTTTAGGAGGAAAAAAATAAGAATTGTATGCAGAATAAAAGAGCTTGGGGAGATCTGTTTGTCATTTAATTTGAAGGGCTCTTTTCCATTCCCTGAAATTGCCTCTTACCTCCAGAACAGGGCAGTGTTTCCTTCTGTTTTATGGAGGGCTGCTATGAGTCGGAATTGATTCAACGGCACCTAACAACAACAAATTTTCTCTAATTAACCTGTTTCCTAGTTCAGAACACCTAAACACACTCTTCCTCAGCTCTTTGTTAAGTGTATAAATGACTGCCATTCACATTACTGTGACCACGGGCAGCCATATCTGGGTTTTAAAAGAGGAAATTTTTATTTTTTAAAAAAGGGGGTTCATTACTAACGGCAGATTTTTAAAGGTTATCCTTTTTTTCAGAGATAGGGGGTGTTCTCCCACTTCTAGAGCTACAGGCATGCATTTAATAAAATATCTAGTCTACTTTTGCATAAGTATCTCTGGATCACTTTACTAAACAGAGGGTTTCTACAGGCAGACTCAGATTGAATCCTTGACTTCAGGCTTTTTTGTGGACAATGCTAAATATCCATTAGAAAAAAAGTTTCTAATTCCAGCAGTTGACCAGATGTTGTGTCTGATATCAAGCATCCAGATTCTATTGGAGAACACAGATATTTGACTGAATTTTTCATTTGTCAGCTGGATATTTGGCACTAAATCCACACAGTCTTTAGAAATCACAGAAGGAACTCATTCTGTAGGCATTTCATGGAATCAGCCTTACAATATTGTCTTTCTGCTCTAAAAGAAAGTTCCACTGTCCTTTCAAAGTGGCAGCAGCATGGAAATCTGTCATAATAGAGAAACTGGGTATTGAGGCTGTTTTGATCTT
>NW_004443954.1:9804008-9810139 GCF_000243295.1 Trichechus manatus latirostris
GTGCCCCACAAAGAAAAGGAATGAGATATCAGTAAACAGTAGTCATACCTGTCATATCTATTCAGGTCACAAAGGGAAAATTCACCAAAACTAGATTTCCTTCGGCAAGATTTTTCCCTAGGGTAAAATAAAATATTCTTTGGTTTCCTCAGACTATATCCAGGGTAATAATGTATGAATACATTTTTACATAGATAAGATCACTGAAAGTATGTTTCCTTTTGAATATTTTATTTTTAGGGGCTTGCAGTGGTTTGTAGTCAATAAATGTTTATTAATGAATTAATATGTAGATCAAAAAGTAATTAAAAAATGTATTCTCTCTCTCCCTTTGGAAAAGGCAGATACCTAAAACTAAGGTGTTCTAAAACTTCTGTAAAATAGCAATATAGATATATAAGTAACATATACATAGAGATATATATGCTCCATGAGAAAAAGAGGCAATATCCATTTTGTTCACCTCAGTTTCCCTGATGTCTAATATGATGACACCTTCACTCTACCCATCAAAGCTCGGAAGATGCCTGTAACCAATATTCAATAAATATTTGTTAAATATAAAACAAAGCAATGAATAATATAAAATACAAATAAACCCAAATGTATACCTATAATGAACAACTAACTCAATGATTTAGCTTTCAGGGCCCTAAACAGAGGGTAAACCCAACACATAAACCTTATGATTTGAGCGGTGACAAGTTCCTGTCTTCCAAAACATTTTTCTGACAAATATTTAATGATAAAAGTCTCTCCTTCTGCTAGACTTAAAATTATCACCTTTAAAGCTTTTCCTCTGAATTTGATAACAAAGGTGGCAAAATTATCTGCATTCTATTTTGGCTTAAAATATTTTTGTTTAGAGCAACAAATATTTATAAAGCATTTACTACATGTCTGACAAAACTAGAACAAATGTTTATATAATAGTTATTTGTGCTATGTAGCACAAACGTTCAGGTGCTTGACTACTAGCTGAGAGAAAGGTTGGCGGTTCAAGCCCATGCAGAAGTGCCTCAGAAGACAGGCCTGGCAATCTGCTTCTGAAAGGTTACAGCCTTGCGAACCCTATGAAGCAGATCTACTCTGCGCACATGGGATTGCCTTGAGTCGGAATCCACTGGAAGGCAACTAACAACAACTTTTCTGAATATTATTAACATATGTTAAATACTTTGAGACGTGACAACCATTTGAGGTAAGTATTATTATTATTATCCCCATTTTAAAGATGAGGAAACCAAGGCAAGAGAATATAATTGACTTGCCCAAAGTCTTCGCCGGTGATACAAGGATGCAGTTATGATTGGAACCCAGACAGTCTACTTCCAAAGTATAGTATTATCCTAGATACAGTGTGATGGCAATAAAGATGAGCGCCAAAAACCCATTACCGTTGAGTCAATTCTGACTCACAGCGACCCTACAGAGTAGAACTGCCTCATAGAGTTTCCAAGGAGCAACTGGTGGATTCGAACTGCTGACCTTTTGGTTGGCAGCTGAACGTTTAACCACTGCGCCACCAGGGCTCCAAAACATGAGAGAGACTCTATGTTTATCTCCTAGACTGAACTCACAATAGAGCCGTAGTGTAGGATAGAAGATCAGTAAACAGTACAATGCAGTGGACCTAACCAGAGTGGATGCAGAAGATACACAGAGGCACAGAAGAAGGGCATTTTCATCAGCTAAGAGTTGGTCGATTTAAGACAGGAGGAAGATTCTCCTTAGAAAAGGGTTTGGCAATGGCACCAACACATAGACAGATGAGCATTTGATCCCTAGCTCTAGTTTATGTAACCGATCTTCACGCTGGTTTTAGCCTGGATAAACCTTACCACACTCCAGAGGCTCTCCATAACCTCTTTGGAGTAACTTTATAAATTCAGAAGCCAAGCTACCAGCTCAGTGTTCTTCCTCTGGAGTGTTATATATCAATGAGCAAGAATGGCGGAAAATCCCATAATCCACGGTGTATTAGTTATATATTCTGAAGAAAAATGGCTCCAAAACTTAGCGGCTTAAAACAATAATAACAACTTTCTGTAGATCAGGAATTCAGGTACGACTTAGCTGAGTGGTTCTGGCTCAGGGGCTCTTGAGAGATATCAGTCAAAATGTCAGCCAGGGCTGCTGTCATCAGAAGACATGACGAGAAGTGTAAGATCTGCTTTTCAAGATGACTCACTCACACCCCTGGCAAATTGGTGTCGGTTGTTAGCAGGAGGCTGCAGTTCCCCTCCATGTGGGCCTCTCCCAGAGCTGCCGAGTGTTGTTAGGATATGGTGGCTGGCTCCCCAAGAGCGAATGATCTGAGAGAGAAAGAGCCAGGCAGAAGCTATCCTTTTTGTGACCTAGCCTTGAAAATCACATAGCATTACTTCTGTCACGTTCTATTTGTTAGGAGCAAGTTACTAAGTACAGCTCACACTAAAGAGGAAAAGAATTATGCTCAAACATTTGAAGGACTGCATGTTAAAAAAATGTCCTGAAAAAAATAAAAATTAAAAAAAAGTCCTGACTTTAAAAAAAAAACCACTACACACAGCGTTCTTACCCCAGTCCATACTGAGCATTGCTTAGAGGAGAGTTTACCTTTCATTTGAGCATTATCGAGGTGGGGGCTCTAGTTTTTGTTGAAACATACACACATCACTAGAAGACCTCGAGGGGTATTCGCTTGCTATCTCGGCCCAATCTATTTAAATAAGAGGCTATCCTGAATAAAATCTTTCATTTTGCAAAGGAGGAAATGAAAAGAAAAAAAAATTTTGCGGGGGTGCCAACTTGATTTATAAATTTTTACAGAAGGAGATGTCCTATGAATATCCATGTAGACGGAGTGCTCCCTAAGTATCTGCAGGGGATTGATTCCAGGACCCTGCAGATGCAAAAATCTGAAGATGCTCAAGTCCCTTATATAAAATGGCGTATTATTATTATTTTTTTAACGTTGCACAAGAATGAACAGTGTTTCGTTTTGAAGTGGAATGGTAATCGTCCGGCCAGGTTAGGGCAGAACGTGAGGCGCTGGATTAAAGCAGGCACCTTTAAGGACAGCTACATCCGGGCCTCCGGCCGCGGCTGCCTTCCGAGCCAGGGGGTCTTCAGCTAGGAGGGCCGGGGTGACTTTGGTCCCCACACGTATGCAGTGGAGGGAGTGTTTGGTGCTGGGCCTGGCAACTCTGTTCTCTCGTTCAGGTTACCAGACCTCTGCTGCAAACGTGCTCCACCAGATCCTGGGTCAGGCCGAGGAGCACCCGAGTGTAAGTTTGCGGCCCCATTCCTAGTGTCCTCACTTGTCCAAATTGTGTCTGGGTGTGGCTGCCTCCGCCCCTCTGGGAGCTTCTTCCTTCATAGCCACTTCCAGTTCTTCAGCGAACCCGGTTTTACCTTGTGCTGCCGTCCACGTGCCCCCTGGCCCTTGAGCTCTTTTTTTTTTTTTTAACTCTGGATGGTTTCGTTCAGCTGTTGGTTGAATCCGCGGTTGCAGGCCCGTGGATACGGAGGGCCAACTGTATAATTTGTGGTCTATTAATTTTGTTTTCATGCATATTTCCAATACTACATTAATATTTATAACTCATTTAAAAGTATTATTTATTGGTAGTATTTAGTTTTCATGTATATTGCAAATAATACAGTGTCAACTCATATTCTTTGAAATACCTTAGTGCCAGAGCCACTATTTGAGTCATCCGACATGGTTTTCCAGAGAATATCATCCAAGGTTTGTGAGACAACAATTTCTGGAATCCATGTGTAAAGCTTTATCCCAAGTCACGGGTACACATGAGACATTCACTGCTCCTAATCACCACAGCCATCACCATTTGCTCAAAGTTTTAAAAGCAGTTTTTAAAGACTTGTTTACAAGAAATTCAGACATTGTAATTCTGATATTATATCCCCAGGAATAGTTACAGATGAGGAGAATTTTCAGATGTGTTAAATTTCTCTGCCACCTTTTTAACCAAGTCTGTCAGGTGACCTATATAAGCACCAAAAATAGTCATGTCTGACTATTATATTTTCCCCAAACAGAACTTGTTCAAAATATAGTGATTGAAAAATGCCCCATGATTTAAAAGACTCCACAGGACTTAAATGTAAGGACTTGCCTCCTCATTTCTGAAGGATAATTTTTGGGGGCTGGAGGGGGAGCTTTGCATTTTATTTGGGAATATACAGTAGTATATCAGATTAGTTTTTTTTTTTCTTTTAACCTTGGAAAGTATGGGGTACATGAGTTTGAGGACATTAGCACACAAGCTGCAGTGCTGGGCACCTAGACCAGTCTCCCTTCCCCCACCCCGATGCAGTAATTAACTGGCCCTACAGCCTTAGTTGGAATCTCTAAGTGGTACAGACTGTTAATGTGCTTGGCTGCTAACCAAAAGGTGCCTCAAAAGAGAGGCCTGGTGGTCTACTTCCAAAAAAATCAGCCATTGGAAACCCTATGGAGAGCAGTTCAACTCAGACACACATGGGGTCGCCATGAGCCAGAATCACCTCCAGAGTAACCTGGTTTTTTTGCAACCTTAGTTAGGTGACTTTCTCGGTGGACAGCAAATGAAGAGGGAATCTGAGCACCCCTTGGCAAAACGGCCAGCCGGAAGCAATGATGGGAGCTGAGGACATTAAGAGGGCTTTCAGAAAGGAGGGGAGATAGATGGGATCTCTGCAGTGAGGTCAGGCCTCAGCCATGATCAAAGGATGCTAAAACCCCACTGAATAGCTTCATTTTTTTTTTTTTTAAAGCATAGATTCAGTAGGCAATCATGATTTTGTTTCCTAAACTTCTACCTGGTGGCGTAGTGGTTAAGAGCTACGGCTGCTAACCAAAAGGTCGGCAGTTGGAAATCCGCCAGGAGTTCCTTGGAGAAACTATGGAGCAGTTCTACTCTGTCCTATAGGGTTGCTATGAGTCAGAATTAACACGACAGCGACGGGTTTTTTAAACTTCCACTAAACACGGTACTTAGACTGTGGCTGTTTCTTTGACTTAAAGACAATTATCCATTTACGTGACAGGCCCTCAGAGAACATTGCTCATGAGAATTTATGTGCATGCACGGCTTATTGTTAATACCCTGCAAGGCTATTAGTAACATGAAAAGAAAGGTAAATATTATAAAATCCGAAGTTATAATTTAGACTATTTTCCCTGGTTCTTTTATTAAAAAAATGAACTTTTTATACCTTGGCATTTCTTTTTTAAGAAATTTCAAATTTTTAGGATAGTAAACCTTTATATAATGTTCGAATTCCCATAGGTTATAATTAATCTAGTTAACATGTTACATGAAATAGATTGAAAAGTTTAAGATATATTAAAAAAATAAATACTTGTTTCCCTTCCCATTGTCAACTACAAAATATTTGAAGGGCATATTTTTAAATATCTCACAATCTTGTAAGGTCTATCTACCCCATTTGCTGGTGTCTAAACAGTCCTCACGTATTCAGGAGACAAAAGTCAATACCAATTTGCTTCCCTCTGCTGGATCCAGAGTTGAGATTCATTTTCTTTTTTCTCTAGTATGGTGGAAAACTCACTAGCACACAAAGACACAGTTGAAGTTTATTAAAATGCTAATCCCTAGTAAGACATTGGAACAAAAATCCAACTCAAAATTCAACTCAAAGTCCAAATATACTGAAGCTGTGCTGAAATCTCATTCCAAACCCAAACTATATCGAGAGGTAGGTATGTTCAAAAATGTAGATGAAGTTCTTTGGTTTCATTTTCCTGTTCTTGGCTATTGCTATTTTCATACCGTGATAAAAATTTTTATATCCACTCACACAGTCCACTTTTCAGTGACATTTCTAATCAAACGCAACTAAGAACAGGAAGCCTTATAAAAAGGTCTTCATTCTTGGGATTTTAAACTGTAGCCTAAAACAGAGAGCTGGGTAAATGGCTGAAATTTAGCTCTAACTCATGCAAGCTGTAACCTAGTTGGGAGTTAAAGCATTTAGACTTCCTTGAATATTTTCACAGGAGAAAGATGTGGCAGTCTGCTTCTGTAAAGATTTACCGCCTTGAAAACCATATAGGGCAGTTCTGCTCGGTCCTGTAGAGTTGCTATGAGTCGGAATCAACATCAATGGCAGTGTTTTTT
>NW_004443954.1:9815971-9817287 GCF_000243295.1 Trichechus manatus latirostris
TGTCTTTCATCTATGTATGTTTAGTGCCTAAAGCAGTTTCTGGAACGTAACATATATTTTCAGTCTGGATTTCCATGCAGACCCTCTGGCTCCTCCTAATTAAAGATGATAACTATCACCCACCCTCAGTTTGCCCCCATGCTTCAACTTTCCTGAATTCAACAAATTTTAACCTGAGAAGATCAGAAGCCCAGACTCTTTCTCAGCAAATATTCATGGATTAAAATTATTCTGTGGGGGCTTATATTAAATTTAGGGCCATGTATTAGTAAAGTGCATACCACTTAATTGTAAGGAAAGTTGTCCCAGAAGAAGAATGTGTGTCAGAGTTCTGTTAGCCTGGAGTGGAAATCCAATGGAATGACACGTTGCCGATAATAATTTGATGTAGATAAAGAAAAAGGATTTCTTAAACCTAAGTTAGCTTCAGAGAAAGTAAGAAGATTACTCTAAAACCATCCTGGGTATTGTCAGTTACCAAAACAACTTGAACAAGATTTAGCAATAAACTCATTCTTTAAGGGAATATATTCTTTATATATAATTAGTCCCCAGCTTATGATGGGGTTCTGTTCCAACAACTGTGTAGTAAGTCAGTTCTGAAGTTAAATACCTCATTTTATTTTTTAGTTTTCATTATTACTGTCTTTTATTATCAGTATCTTTATAAATCCAACAGTTTTTTGAATAGTAAATCATAAAATTGATCATCTGCGAGTGAACATCTGAGAATGATAACATCAGCAAATTACATGCCGCAACAATTACCAAGAATAAGGTGTACAAAAAAAAAAAAACCAAAAACGGATGGTTGTAAGTGCAGTTCAGTGTAACTCGAATATGTCTTACATTGAGAACTACCTGTATTCTGCAAAGTAAAACTCAGATGCAACATTAAGAAGACTAAGCTTTTCAATACCAAAAGTAAGGGAAAGAATTTGTAATACTATGTTGGAGAATTAAAAATAATTTTATAGTATTTATTGTTATTAATTGGTGGATTCTGTTTATAACTACAGTATTCACTGTAGAAAATGGGAAATACTAAGGAAAAAAATCATCCATAATTTTTAAGAGTGAATATTCTTTCTACCACTGGTAATAGTAAAACCCAATCAAAATGGGTTAAGTATTGGCTCCTACAACTGAAAAGAGCAGGGATTGTACTAGCTCCAGGTGCCACTTGATCTGAGGCCAAGTGATGTCATCAGGACCAGATTTCTATCTGTCCATCTCTGACTGCAGGGGTTCCTGAGTGGTAACGTGCTCAGCTGCTAACTGAAAGGTTGGAAGTTTGAGTCCACTCAGAGGTGCCT
>NW_004443954.1:9818984-9820575 GCF_000243295.1 Trichechus manatus latirostris
CATTTTGCATTCCCAGCAGCAGTGCGTAAGAGTTCCGATGGTATCTCATCGTAGTTTTAATTTGCATTTCTCTAATGGCTAATGACTGCGAGCATTTCCTCATGTGTCTGTTAGCTGCTTGAATGTCTTCTTTGGTGAAGTGACAAGGTTTTATTAATTCATTCAAGAGATAAGTATAATGAAAATGAAAGTAAAATGATATTCCAGACAGGGCTGGAATCAAAAGATAGAATAGGCACGATGAATTATCTGTATTCATTTTACATGACTAACAAATTGAAAATTTTCTCAGCCAGTCAAAAGCAACTTTAAAATAGTAATATCACACAGGTAACTGATACTAAATGTAACAGAAGAGTTGGTTATAAAAGTTAGATACACCTTAAAATGACAATGCAGTGAATATACATGCATCTGGTTAAGATTTATTAAAAATAAAACATCTAGCATCAGAAAATGTTCCTACCAATACTACTAACTGTAGTTTGTAGTTTGAGTTCGTCTTTAACTCCACAAATGCCACACCGCATTTATTATTAGACGATCTCATTACTTGTCCTACAGTCACCTTCTTGTTAATTAAATTTTGTGATCTTATAACCCCAGGCATGTAGCACTCACAGCACATTACAGTGAGATCTGCTAGACATACACATCAGCGATGGACTCTTTGATCAAAGCACAACAAGATCTGTAATCCTGCAGATATCACAGTGAAGGTCAATTCTCAATTGTTTCTCCTTGGGAATAGGGGTATGTTTAATTGTTGTTATTACTAAATATTTATGTGACCCTTGAGATGATCAAGAAGTCTCCAAACAGCTTTTACATGCCATCACTTTCAGTGGCTTGCCTAGATAGAACGGCGTTGTTACACACGTTTTAAATATGGAGGATCAAAGTCAGCATCATTGGGTATGTCAAAACCATGTTGTAGAGAGCCTTGGGCTTCAGGACATGGAAGTGGGATTTTACCCCCAAGAAACAGAAAGCCATTGTGGGTTTTGAGCAGGATAATGAGTTTGTAGGCAGAAATCGTTTTCTTTTAGAAAGATAATTTTAGAGTGACAGGGTACATTGGTGTGCAAAGAGAAAAAAAAAAAGATGAAAACAGTTGGGGTATATTGAAATAGGTCAGGACAGAGGTGACAAGGCCTAGAACAAGGATTTTGTATTTGCAGGTGTAGACACAGAGCAAAATGGTGAAGATACGAGCTCCAAAAGCATCAGTATGGAGAATGGTTTTACCCTCTTCTTGCCAAGTGCGCCAGCCAAGAGTCAAGAGTCACAACTGAAGTAGCGCAAGTAATGGCCTCCCCAAGGGAAAGCCAGGCTCAGTTATGGGGAGAGGAGAGGAAGTAGAGGGCAGTGTCACATTGAAGCATGAGCATGTTCATTGAATCAGGTTGGACAGAATAGAAGGGTCAAGATCTGGCTAGAAATACCCATTTGGTGCCAGATCGACTTTCCAAAATGGTGGCAATTCTAGGTAGGTGGATTCCAGAGAAGGTGATGACAGCCAACAAGTGGGAATCTGGGCAAGAAGCTGACATCAGAATGATCTGAGGAAGTAAAAACGTGTTGTCAAAAT
>NW_004443954.1:9847425-9848357 GCF_000243295.1 Trichechus manatus latirostris
CAGGTGCCTCAGAAGAAAGACCTGGAGATCTACTTCTGAAAAATCAGCCATTGAAAACCCTATGAAGCACAGTTCTACTCTGACATGCATGGAGTCACCATGAGTCAGAATCAACTTGATGGTAACTGATTATACTGGTTATATTCATATTTGCTTGTTTTTTCATTTTCTTAGTGTATCATTGGGTTGTCCTAACTGTTTCTGCTCATGTCTCTCATTTGTCAAATCTCTAATCAGGTCTGAATCTTACCTCCTCTAGTACTGCCACCCCTTCCCAGGTTATTGTAGTCATTTAAAAGCATACCTCAAGGGCCAAAAGAAATCTCTGGAATAAAAATTAGTGGGGGAAAAGGTAGGAAAGAAAGTGACAAGCGGCAAAGACACACACTTAGGATAATGCGCTGGCACCTCCACAATGACAGAAGATATTCTAGAACACAATGTACTTGTCCTTAATTAGACAGAACTAATCTGAGAATCATATATAAAAGCACCACAATCCTGGGCCAAAAATAAAATAAAGTGCAATTTCAATGCTTAAATTAAATTGTTTTGGAAAAAAAAAAAAAGGCAAGTTCTTTATGTTCTATACCACAGCTGAACTCAATTTTAGTGGGGGAAAATTAAGCAAGAGTGCTTGGTTTAAGGAAAAAGGTAGAACTTGGATGTGTTGACATGACTCAGATGCACTTAACAGCCTGTATTACAGATTGGGTGAGGCTTAGTCCCTTGGGTGCAAAGTGCCACTCAGCCACTTGCTGGCGGTGGGACCTTGAACACCTTTCTCTACCTGTCTTCATCTCATTTCTTCATCTGCAGTAGGGTTTGTCAGCTTCAGCGCGGTCGACATTTTGGGCTGTATGATTGTTTGTTGTAGGGGTTGCCTGTGCATTGTGTGTTGTCTAGCAGCATCCTTGGCCTATACCCACCCC
>NW_004443954.1:9850061-9851583 GCF_000243295.1 Trichechus manatus latirostris
GTTTGTCTAGAGTCCCCTTAAATACATTATATATAACATAGTTCATTTTTATAGACATTTGTTTTCCCAATTTAATAGATAACTTTTGATTTAAAGCTAGAACATCATCATAATCTCCAGATAGATATAGTAGCTCCCACCCCAAAAAAAATCGAGTCACTAATTACCATAATGAGGATTATCTCAAATTAGATTCTAGTACTCTGATGTGCTTCTGTTCCTCAGCCAAAACTTCATGTTTATAGGAGAATGTTCTCATAGGACACAAACTACAAGAACAGCTTCACAGAAAACATTCATTTTATGCAGAAAAAGATTTGAACTCACTTATAAGCTTTCAAGCACAAACTGAGGAATGTAGTTTTTTGATAAGATTGTTAGAACTCACACAGAGATCAAGAAGCAACTTATAAAGTCAATTAATAGCTAAACCACAATGCTTCATACTTTTGTAGAATCACTCATTTTACCAGCCTGCATGGAAATTGTCAATGCTTAGTGTGAACCAGAGAAAACAGAAAAGGCATCACTTTAAAATTATGCTACTAGTGTGCGTGTCAGCAAAAAGTTTTGTCTACAAATAGTTATCAGTATATTAATAGAATACCACCTATGAAGAGAAATGTTTTTTTTTTGCTTCCGAAGTATTTTTATTTCCAAAGTAATGCATCTACTCCTTCCCACTACATTGCTGTTAAAATTATAACTGTAACCCCCTTAGAACTACTTGAGAATTGTGAAGACATTTGTGACATAAATGGCTTCTTTGGGTCCAATATACAGATTATTGAAGAGAAACTCACAGTACTAGAGGAGCAATACCAAACCTTCAGTAAGTTGAATTTACTTAAACGAGAACTATTTTAATTACTTTTATTGGGAGGAAAGAAAATTGGGTGATTACTTTTGTCTGTCCTTTGGAAAGATTAGTTTTGATCTCATTTCAGAGTATGCTTTGAACAGCTCAATTTCATAAACTTGCGTGAAGTAATTTTATATTATGCACTCTTACGCTGTGATTAACTCCCTCAAATACTTAGTTCTTTGAAATACTTATATAGAGAATCAGTACACTCAGTTTAATAGTTCATCTTGTCATCTGTGAAAAGCACAAACTGTAATATAATAAGGTTTAAGGATTATCACAGTTCTGAATTTGACTTTCTGTTCTTAAGAGAACAATTTCTTCATAAATATACAACATAAAACTCATGTTGGCCTGATCTTTGGGACATGCAAAGGGAATGACTACACGATTTGAATGTGTCTCTGTTTTCCGTTGAAGGACCCTACCAATTATCAAATGCTTAAAATAATAAACTGCTTTTAAAATATTAAATTCCTTCATCAGTGGCAAGCCAACAGTTTAGTTTTATATTTGCTTTCTCATTTAAATCATTTCATGTTTGGTGAAAACAAGTTAAATTTATTGTGCATAAAAGTTCTATTGAGGTAATGATTTGGGGGTTATGTATATTTTATATATATTATGACTTTAATGCTAAGAATTAGTGCTGCCACT
>NW_004443954.1:9853757-9855094 GCF_000243295.1 Trichechus manatus latirostris
CAGAAGCAGATACTAGTTCCTAAAATTTTAATGTAATGAAATTACAAAGTATTGTCTTTTCAGCCAAAATCTGAAATCAAATTGTCTGCAGGAGATGAAAGATAACTAAGCCAATAAAATGGAGGATGTCGGTATTAATGGGTATCTGCATCTATCATGTACGAAGTGTTTTGCCTATGCTATCTGTTATGGATTGAACTGTGTCCCCCCCCAAATATGTGTTGGACTTCTGGCCCCTATAAATGTGGATGTAATCCTGGTTAGAAATAGTTTTCTTTGTTATGTTAATTAGATCACACCCAATTGGGGGGTAGGTTCTAAATCTAATCACTTCTGAGTTATAAAAAGAGCAGATTCAATACAGTGACACTCATGGGGGAAGACTGATGCCGTGTGAGGATCACCAAGGAAACAGGGAACACTCGGTGCTATCGACAAGAAAGGAGTCAACAACCTGAGACCTTGGTCTGGAATTTTAGCCTCTAGAACTTTGAGAAAATAAATTTCTGTTCTTTAAAGCCACCAACTTGTTGGACTGTGTTACAGCAGCGCTACATCTATGGCAGAGATGGTAGGTGTCCCTAATATCTATGATATCCTTCTTACAGAGAGTAATAGTAGAATAATAAAAATAATAAAAATACAGTTAAACAATTTTAACCAAAATAATAATTGCCCAGCTGAAGAGCACGTTTCTAAGACTAGACTTAGAGCTGAAGTGTGGCAGTAGACAAGGAGCATGAGTGGAAATGATGTGTACAACTCCCAGTTGGCCCTTAAAGGAAAAGAGCACACCTCCCTCTTCCCCTTTATCCAGTTCCCACGGGCTAGGATGCAGAAATAATCATCTTGGAGAACAAGTGGGAGCTAATGTTGAAAATTGTCAAACAACACTGTAGGAACCTGGTCTCTAAGGACCCTGGAGTCACCACACCAACTCTGAACTGCACACCAAGACTTCAACGTTACAGAGAATTAACCCTTGATCTTATTGGCGACCCCAGACACAATGGAACTAAATGCTGCCCAGTCCTGCATCATTCCCAGGATTGATTGGGGATTGGGCCATTGTGATCCATGGGGTTTTCACTGGCTGATTTTCAGAAGTAGATCGCCAGGCCTTTCTTCCTAATCTGTCTTAGTCTGGAAGCTCCACTGAAACCTGTTCAACGCCATAGCAACATGCAAGCCTCCACAGGCAGATGGTGGTGGCCCACTTGACGTATACTGGCCAGGAATCAAACCTGGATCTCCTGTATGAAAGGTAAGAACTCTACCGTTGGACCACTACTGCCTACTTTATCTTATTTAAGCCACTATTATTTTGGATCTTTCAT
>NW_004443954.1:9858220-9861884 GCF_000243295.1 Trichechus manatus latirostris
GAGCCTAATACTGGGAGCAAGAAGTGAGGGTTTTAATATTTTCCCTCCATGAAAGTGATGGGCCTGAATTGCTGCTGTAATTTCCTCCTGAAATTACGCTGAAGATGTTATTGAACTTGACCAGCAAAGCTCCTCTGGTAACATAGAAATAAAAGGTCGCACAGAATGTCCACCGGGGAAATAAAAATGTTGACAAAGAGTAAAGAAACAGAAATTCAAAGTATCCATGGGTTTACTGTTGAAATAAAACTGAAAATATATATCCTGTGAGACCAGAGTGAGGCTTGGAATGCCAAAGAGTAAATACGTTCCAGTGTTTATGTAAGAAAAAAACGGACAGAGTTCTGACTTCCCTGAGGCAAATGAACTGTTGGAGCATGAAGTATGAACAAAAGTTTAGCTCTTAATTATTTATATGATATGTAAGATGAATAGTATATTTAAATTATGAATTATATATGTGTGTGTACATGTGCATATAAACTAAACTGATGAGTTCTAAAAATTTAAACAATTACAACAAAAATCAGTTTAACCTGGTTTTATCTCATATATTTTATCTAATCAAGGGATTGTGCTTTTGCAAATAGCATAACTTTTCTTGCCATAATTCTAAACTCACCCTATGATTTCTACACCTCAAGTCTGTCTGATTCTTGTCTTTCTCTCCAAAATTCAACTAGGTCTATGATTTCATCTATCCCTCATCTTCTTGAGCAAAATTACTCCACAGACTTCTTTCTTTGACTGTTCTGATGTTTTCTAGATATTTTACTTCTGTTCTACCTGATGCTCAAATGTTATCCAGTATGCTCCCCTCCCCCCCCAATTCTAATATTCATTATCATTATCGTTTCTAAATAAGGGATTTCCTTCCCTGCCCCTCAATTCAAATCTTTTACTAATTTATCACGTTTTGAAACTACTGTTAATCTAATCTTCATCAAATATACATTTATTAAGTATCTTCTGTGTGTTAATTGGAGCCCCAGTGGTGCAGTAGTTAAGAGCTCGCTGCTAACCAAAAGGTCGGCAGTTCAAATCCACCAGCCGCTCCTTGGAAACCCTATGGGGCCGTTCTACTCTGTCCTGTAGGGTCACTATAAGTTAGAATTGACTCCACGGCAACAGGTATGTGTTAATTGTCTGGAAGAAACAAAAATGAAGCAGGCATGTTCTCCTCTAAAGAAGAGACTAATATTAAAGAATATTATTAATATTATTAATCATATTAATTATGCACAGCATAATATTAAAGAAACATACTGTTATTTATGCACATATTCTTATTGAACTTTTATACTAATTAAATATTGTCTGGATGGTGCTTACTTTTCCAAAGAAAGAGAAATAATGAATTTTTAAGACTCCAGTTGGTCTTTATAATTTTTCTCTAGTGTCGTTACAGTGGTTTCCCCATTTGTGTTCAAATTCAGCCTTATAAATGATAACATAGATGTGCACAGAACAGACAGAAATGCAGCCTCCATCCCACGCCTGATTCAGAGGTTGTAACCTGGCAACCTAAAAGATCACTTCAAAGCCCAGATGTGCTTGGTTGAGCACACACTGTTGTGTATTTTAAAATCATTGTTATTTTCATGGCTTTAAACTGGTTGTAATCTACACCATTCTCTGTTATCTCATTGGTCTCCTGGAGCGTTGGTTTAGGTTAACCGCTGGCTCCTGAAAGGCCACTTGCATTAAATTACTTCCTTGGTAAAAAAGGGGGCAATTTCACGTCTTTGTATGGCTCCTTCCTATATCCTGTCATATCCTAACTGAATACCCATACCTAGCTTTTAAGGGTCCCCTCTAACTAACTCATTTGGCTCCCCAAATTCCCCAACGTATAACTCACAATTCAGGCCGGTATTTTCTGTACCGCGTGCCGTTTATCATGCACATTGTCAGTCCTCTGCCTTTTCTCTGTTTACCTCTGATCGGCAGTTTTGGTCCATGCCCCCCTCTCCCCATTGCCCTTTCAGCTATGCAAATTCTGCCCATCCTTCAAGACCTGGGCACCTGAGACCCACTATAAAGTCTTCCGCCATTGCTCCAGCTCTCACTGCTCTTACTCTCTACTCTAACCCCTTTCTGTTATCCACATCACATATTTACTTTTCCTCTTTTAATTTGTGAGTTCATTTGTTGAAAGATTCATTCCTCATCTAGAACCCTACCTCAGTGGCTTTGCCTGTAGAGGCAAACTAACGACCGCTATTCACTATCAGGAAATGTGCAAATATGGTTGCTGCTCCCTCATCCTGAAGCCCAATGGGTGCAACTGGAATTCTGTGGGCACTCAGGGCCAGGTATAAAAATATAACTGGAGAGACTGTTGATAACAAGTGAGGTATCCATGGGCAGAGCCTAGAGCCTCGAAGGGAGCCGACTCTCCAGCACTCTGCATTCTCCTCAAGGGGGCCAACTCCTCAAGGCATACTCTCTGCTGCTTCATCCCACCTGCATCCCTAATTTCAGCTCCAGATACTCAAATACTTCCAAACCTAACGCTGCCTATATTTGTGTTAGTCCTTCCTAGGGCTTTACAAGACTGCATTACCCTGTCCTCACTCGTGAATGAAAGGTTCTATCCATTCCCTGTTACACACGATGGAAAAAAAAGTAATTTGTTAATTAAAAAAGACAATATAAAATTATATCAAGTGAACATTATAATTTGACATGTAGTATACATCTTATGAAGTATGCAGTTAGGACATCTGATATCAATAAAATCTATATTTTGTAAACATTCACAAAGGCAGCTGATTCTAGTTAAGTTGACAACTCTAATCCTGATGATGTTTATACTATAAATTGTGTTATATAAAGTCATGGCTTTCCATGAATGTTATTGTTCATGATACTAGTCAATTCCTAAGTAAAGTCCTTATTTAAAAAGAAAACTTCAGCAACTAAACAACAAAAAGACAACACGACCAAAAACTGCTCAAAGGACTTGAATAGACATTTCACCAGAGAAGATATTCAGATGGCCAACAAACCCATGAAAAGATGCTCAATATCTTTAGCCATCAGAGAGATGAAAATCAAAACCACAGTGAGATACCATTTCAGTCCCAATAGGATGGCTAAGATCAAAACAAACAAGAAACGGAAAATAATAAATGGTGTGGATGTGGAGAAATGGAAACCCTTATCCATTTCTGGTAGGAATACAAAATGGTACAGCCATTGTGGAAAACAGTGTGTTGGTTCCTCAAAAAACTAAAAATAGAACTACCATATGACCCAGAAATTCCACTGCCAGGAATATACTCAAGGGACTTGAAAGCAGTGACATTAACAGATATACGCACACCAGTGTTCATTGCAGCACTATTCACAATAGCCAAAAGGAGGAAACAACCTAAATGCCCATCAACAGATAAATAAACAAAATGTAGTACATACATACAATAGACTACTGCTCAGCCAGAAAGAGAATGAAGTCCTGATAATGCTACAGCATGGATGGAGCTTGAAGGCATTATGCTATGAAACAAGTCAATCACAAGAAGACAAATATTATATAACCTCACTTCTATAAAAAAACAAGAACAACACCCATGTTCATTGCTGTATTATTCACAATAGCAAATAGATGGAAACAGTCTAAGTGCCCATCAACAGATGAATGAATAAACAAATTATGGTA
>NW_004443954.1:9862576-9864645 GCF_000243295.1 Trichechus manatus latirostris
CCAGACAGAGCAGGAGAAAAATGTAGAACAAAATTCAAACTCACCAAAAAAGACCAGAATTACTGGTCTGACAGAAACTGGAGGAACCCCTGAGACTATGGCCCCTGGACACCCTGCTAACTAAGAACTGAAGCCACTCCCCAGTCTACCTCTCAGATTAGACAGGCCAAAGATTAGGCCTATAAAACAAGCAACAACATGTGAGGAACATGCTTCTTAGTTCAATCAAGTATGAGACCAAATGGGCAACACCTACCCAAAAGCAAAGATAAGAAGGCAGGAAGGAACAGGAAAATGGGACCAATGGACATGGAGAACCCAGAGGAGAAAGAGAAAGGGGGAGAGTGCTGACACATTGTGGGGATCACAACAAATGTCACAAAACAATTTGTGTATAAATTTTTGGATGAAAAACTAATTTGTGCTGTAATCTTTGACCTAAAACAATAAAATTAAAAAAAAAAAAGGAAGACAAGAACAGGCAAATGTATAGAGACCAAAATTTATTAGTGGTTACAAAGAGTAGAAGGGCGGGAAAAGGAGGGGTTGTTGCTTATGGAGAACTGATTTTTGGTTTACTGTAATGGAAAATTCTCATTGATTAAGGGTAATGGTTGCACAGCCAATTAATGCAATTGATGTCCATAACTGTAAAAAAATTGAATTAGCAAATGTGTGACAGATACATTTACAACATTAACAACAAAAAAGCAGCTTCAGATTCTCATGGGATTTGGTTCCTTGATTTGGAGGTTTAGGGTCATGGTTTCATGGGACAATCTGGTTAATTGCCTAATGTCATCTTTAATGTTTCTGTTCTACCCCCTAATTGGTGGTGTAGTACCTGATGTCTTAAAAGCTTGCAAGCAGCCATCTAAAGTACAACAATTGGTCTCTATTTGCCTGGAACAACAGAGAAAGAAGGAGAGTCAGGAATATGAAAAGGAATTAGAATGTTTGGCTAATTGCTTCCATGAACAACTGCCTCCTTTGTCATGAGACCAGAAACACTGGATGGTACCCAGCTAGCATTACCGAATATTTTGATCAAGGATTCTACAGAAAAATTTGATCAAAAGCGGGAAAAATGCAGAGAATTTTAAATTCTCATGGAACCAGACTTTGGAGCCATTGAGGCTGCATGAACCCCCGAAACTATTGCCCTGAGATAATGTTTAAACCTTAAACCAAAAATATCCTCTGAAGTCTTCTTTAAACCAAACAACAGTTTAGCTTAATTAGTAAAGAATGTGTCCCTTGAGCGCTGTGCTCTTTTAAATATGTGGGATCAAGTGACAACAGCAACTGGAAAGGTTAGATAGGAAGCTTAGGAGGCAGTGCATTTATGTTAATGGAGGAAGAACAATTGAGAAAAGGAAGGTGAGAATGGTTGAACTACTTGAAGAATGTAGTCAAGGTCACTGAATTGTGTATGTAGAAACTGTGAATTGGTATATGTTCTGCTGTGTATATTCTCAACAACAAGAAGTAAGTTATTTATTAAAAAGAAATAATTTGCCCTGGGGGAAACTCATTATTCTCTAGGTATTTAATACATAATTTGGATATGCACGAATGAATGTTTTAGTACCTCTGATGTGAAATGTTCTGCTTTTTTCCTGTGTTTTCCCATTTAAAATGTATTTAGTATGTAATCCAGAGAGTAAAATGTTTCAGAAGGGGTTTTCACAAAATGTGATGATCTTGCTTTCTTTTCCTATTTGTTCCAAACAATGTATCATCAAATAGATGATTTCATAAATTTATTTCCTGAATTGTGCTTTTAAAACTACATGTAGCTCTTAACTAGTTTTTGTTTTTTTTTTAAAGAATGTTTATTGTGTTTAAGGTGAAAGTTTACACAGCAGATTAGATCCCCGTTTAACAATTTCTACACAGATTATTCAGTGATACTAGTTACATTTTCCACAATGTATCATCATTCTCATCCATTCTGTTCTGGTTGTACCATTTCTATACTCTAGTTTCTCTGTCCTCTTCTCATCTTTGCTTTAGAGTAATTTTTTTAAAAAATATTTTATAGTGTTTTTTGGTTAAAGTTTACACAG
>NW_004443954.1:9866489-9867537 GCF_000243295.1 Trichechus manatus latirostris
TTGTTTCCATCTTTTTGCTATTGTGAATAATGCTGCAGTGAACATAGGTGTTCATATGTCTATCCATGTCTCTTATTAGATCTCTAGGGTGTATACCTAGGAGTGGAATCATAAGGTATTTCTATCTCTAGCTTTTTGAAGAAGTGCCATACAGTTTTCCATAGTGGTTGTATCATTTTATAATCCCACTAGCAGTGGATAAGGATTCCAGTCTCCCCACATCTTCACCAGTATTCGTTGTTTCCTGTGTATGTTTTTTTTCTAATCAGTGTCATTTTTGCAGGGATGAGATGATATCTCATTGTAGTTTTGATTTGCATCTGTCTAATGGCTAATGATCACAAGCATCTTTTCATGTGTTTCTTGGCTGCTTGAATGTCCTCTTTGGTGAAGTGTCTGTTCATGTCCTTTCTTTATTTTTTAATTGGATTGTTTGTCTTTTTGTTGTTGAGTTGTTGAAATTTTCTGTATATTTTAGAGATTAGACGCTTACTAGATATGTCATTCCTGAAGATTTTTTCCCAGGCTATTTGTTGTCATTTTACTCTTTTGATAAAGTCTTCTGATGAACATAAGTATTTGATTTTTAGGAGGTCCCACTTAACCTAATTTGTCATCTATTGTTTGTGCATTTGTAGTTTTGTTTGATTTTTTTTTTAATTAGGTCCCATAATTTTGTCTCTGTGTTACCTTCTGGGAATTTTATAGTTTTATCTTTAACATTTAGGTTTTTGATCCATTTTGAGTTAGTTTTTGTATATGGTGTGAGGTATGGATCCTGTTTAATTTTTCTGCAAAGGATATCCAGTTTTGCCAATACCATTTGTTAAAGAGACTATTTCTTCCCCATTGAATGGACCTTGACCCCTTGTCAAAAATCAGCTGCCCATAGATGGATGGATTTTTGGATTCTCAGTTGTATCCCTTTGGTCTGTGTGTCTGTCATTGAACCAGTACCAGGCTATTTTGATTACTGTGGCCGTAGAGTATATTTTGAGATCAGGAGATGTGAGGCCTCCTACTTTGTTCTTCTTCAACATTGCTTTGG
>NW_004443954.1:9869236-9870523 GCF_000243295.1 Trichechus manatus latirostris
ATTTAAATAAAGAATTAGATCTTCACCCAAAAGTGGGGATGCTCCCTGAGTCAGTCAGATCCCTGGCAGGAACCAGATAGCCACACTCAAACTGGGCAGTTGAGTTTAATAAAGAGATTATTTACAAAGGTGTGGTCAGGGTCTGGTGGAGGTTACAGAGGACAATGGTGAACAAAGGAACTACGAAATAATAAAGTAAAAGGAGAGTCTTGACCCTAGGTCATGGCCCTAGGCCAAGGAAAGAAACAATTATTGGAGTCTGGAGAGAGAGCTATGAAAAAAGACCAACTGACAGGAACTGTGTCCTTTAGTAGAGAGACGTAGTCAACTCAGAGTGACCTGGTAGGAAAGAACCATGGGAATCAATACTTCTATCTCATTCTCTTCCCTTTCTTTGAACTTTGCTGGCATCTCACAGAAGCTGAACTTAAAGGAAGCCACAGGGGAAGGGAACATATCCATCAGCTTTCTGAGGCAGAGAGTAGGGTGGAAAGGTGTAGAGAGAAGATCTGGATGAACAAGCTGAAGATATATAGCACATCAGTCTATAAAGACAGAGCCTGAGGTGCTATACTCAGGAAGGTGCTAGGTGTGTCCCCTTACAGAACCACTGGTGAAATAAAAATTCTGGCCCTATTAGAATCTGCACCTGCCTATTACTGTAGTTGAACTTCACATATTCTTATCTCACATCAGTCCCTTCATTTAAGTATTATATTCCAATCTCTCTGATCTATTCAGGTAAATAATTTCAACAACTCATTCTCATCATTTTTTTCCTCTCTCCTGGATAATTTCATGAAAAAACAAACATGCTATTATTTTTCCAAACATTAAAAGAAAAAAAATCTTACAGCCAAAACTATGTAGAAGAAGAAAAAAAGTTCAAGGAATCACACTTTCCAATTTTGAAACTCAACTACAAAGCTGCAGTACTCAAAACAGTGTAGTACTGGCATAAAGATAAACATACAGACCACTGGAATAGAATTGAGAGCCCAGAAATAAACCCATACATCTATGGCCAATTGGTTGTCAGTAAGGGTGCTAAGTCCATTCAGTGAGGAAAGAATAGTCTCTTCAACAAATGATGCTGGGACAACTGGGTTTCCACATGCAAAAAGTGAAGTTTGACCCTGTCATAGTTGTCTAGTGCTGCTATAACAAAAATACCACAAATGGATAGCTTTAACAAACAGAAATTTATTCTCTCACAGTCTAGGAGGCTGGAAGTCCAAATTCAGGGACTAGCTCTAGGGGAAGCCTTTCTCTCTCTGTCGACTCTGG
>NW_004443954.1:9871996-9875804 GCF_000243295.1 Trichechus manatus latirostris
GATTTCAGTGATGTGGCCTGTTTTCCCTCCTGTTTTTAGTTAGTTTGTTTTTGCATTGGTCCTTACTGTGTTTGGAGCCCTGGTGGCATAGTGGTTAAGAGCGTGGCTGCTAATCAAAAGGTCAGCAGTTCAAATCCACCAGCTGCTCCTTGGAGACCCTGTGAGGCAGTTCTACTCTGTCCTATAAGGTCGCTATGAGTCGGAATCGACTCGACGGAATGAGTTTGGTTTTTTTGGTTTTACTGTGTTTGGTTATCATTGGTGCAATACTGTTAGACTGGTAAGAGAAAAAAAAATTTAACCATTAAAATATTTGCATTTCACTGCCAACACAACACCAAAATTTTATTCCGTTTTTGAAATAGCTAATTGATCTCTAGTCTTGCCTGTCCAGGTGCTGACCTTTCTGCTATGAATGCCGTTAGCACATCAACTTATTCTAGGGTGGCCTTGGATGACTCAAATGCCCTTTTACTACACCCCCTGTCCATGTGCTTCAACATCCTCCAGGAATATGTGACCTAAAAGCTGTGGGACTTCCATTTTCTAACTCACTTTAACCAAACCAGTTGCTACTGAGTCAGTTCCGACTTACGGTGACCCCATGTGGGTCAGAATAGAACTGTGCGCCATAGCTTTTCAGTGGCTGATTTTTCAGAAGTAGATCACCAGGCCTTTCTTTCGAAGCGCCTTTGGGTGAACTCAAACCTCTACCCTTTCAGCTAGCAGCTAAATGTGTTAACCATTTGCACCACCCAGGGACAAACCTCTCTGGTCAGTAATAATCCAAGCCCACTGCCTGAAGATAAAGATCTAAAACTCTTCGCCATGACCTCTATCAGGGATACAACCAGAGTATGCTGACAATTCAAAAAATTTTATGAAATATCAATGCATAAAAGTGTATTATTATTCCAAGGCTCAAATAAAGACGGAGTCTTTTACTTAGCCCTGGTATGAAAAACACCAAAGAACTCCCACACGGCTGAGTTTAATAAACTACTTTTCAATGTATGCTTAGTATAAAGACATTTAAAGTGTGAGTTTCATGCTATAATGCTCAACAGCTGCAGTGGTAACCTTCAATGTGTTCCATATGGAGCTGTGGTTATAATCGGCTCTTTCTGGAAAGGCTCTGTTGGACTTCTTCTTTAATTAGGATTAAAATGCACTCGGGGCCCACAGGAGATGCAAGAGAGGCATTTTATTTCAATCATTACCATTTCTCTCAGGCAAGATCACCTTTCAGGAAAAGATGTGCAGATTCCCTCTCTAATCGTCACAAAAAGAGGTCCAGCCTATTAAACCATTTTCCTTCATTTTTTAATACTCTAAAAATGAATTCAAGGCAGCAAGCTTCAATGGAATGACAGTTGTTCATTGCTCCACCAGAGATACGCCTGGAATCAGGAATGGTTTGGGCACTTGTGAAAAAATAAAATTGTACTTTATTGAGAAGGGCAAATACAGGAGCCTTAGAAAGAAAGACGGGTCAGTATAAAGAGAGAATGTCCCTCCAAACATTATTAGAGATAAGGCAATTATGTCAATTAACATACACTGAAAGCTTGAAAGAGACCAGCCAAAGAGCTACCAGAAATGAAGTAGTCATGCAAAAGCAGAATTATAAAGGAAAAGATAGATTATGTAACTACTGAAAATTTAAAAAAAAAAAAAAAAAAACCCAAACTTTTGTATGTCAAAACACTATAAACATAGAGGGAGTTGTTGCTTTAGGGGCACTGAGTTTCTGTTAAGGGTGATAAAAAATTTTTTTTGGAAACGGATAGCGGTGATGGTTGCACAACATGGTGAGTGTGATCAATGTCACTGGACGTATTTGCAGGCATTTGGTGTTGATCCTGGCTTCTTTATCTGGTCAGGACCACTCAGACTTAGACCACCTTAAAGGGGAGTGTAACCTCTCACTAGTGAAGGGCCCCGGTGTGTGCTTTATTTTTGACAGCCTGGTAACTAAAAGCCACAGGGATATCTAAGTCTTTGTCTCACAGCTGGGCTTGGGTGATATTTGCTAATGGTCCCACTGTCACATTTGTATATGTTGCAGTCTTATACGTCCTGGCCACCCTTCATGGGGTAAGAAGAGCACACATTTAATAAGAGTTGAAATAGTTTTCCAAAGGAGCTAACACCAGATTGATAAAACCCGGATTGCTGAAGTTTGCTTTTATTAAATAAATGTCATATAGTCTTTGCAGTCAGATTCACTGGAGAATGAATTTATCCACGAGGGTTTTACTTCCCTCTTGATGACATTCTATCCAGAAAGCAATTTCCAGTTAAGCCCCAGAGCAGGTTGCAAGGGATGATGGAACTCATACCATTAATGCCCAGATGTGCTTCCGGGGCTGTGGGGCACTGTCCTCAGCAAAGCACACACTACTTCTTAGGCATGGGGGTGGCTTTCCATTTCAGCCTAGGAGTAAAACACAGGATTCCGTGTGCTTTTTCTCCCAGATCACCAAAATTTAGAGGCATGGTGCTGCTTTTTAAACTGTCTTTTGCAGCAAGAACTAAAATATTGGGTTTTAAAACAGAAATACATGCTTTTAAAAATAAAGATGATTAATAATTTTGAATAAGTGACTGAGCTATTAGCTGCCTTACAGTTGGCCTTCAACTCATGGTGTCCCCATGCAGAACATAAGGAAACATTCCCCGGTTCTGCACCATCCCCGTGATCAGTAGTGGTTCAGACTGTTGTGGGCCATAACATTTTCACTGGCTGATTTTTGGAAGTATGTTGCCAGGTCTTTCTTCCTAGTCCATCCTAGTCTGGAAGCTCTCATAAAACCTGTTCAGCATTATCACATCACAAAATCCTGGAATGACTAAGGGGTGGTGGCTGTGCATGAGGTGCCTTGGCCAGGAATTGAACCTGAGTCTTCTGCATGGAAGGTGAGAACTCTACCACTGAACAACCATTGCCCTCAAGTAGCTGCGTAGCCCAGCTCAGTTCCATCAATGTTAAAGTGAGAGAGCAGCTACCAGGTCTGACAGCATGATGGTGGATCAGTGAGTCCCACCGCTGCTTGGTAGCATTCAGTGGTTAAACAAGTACACCCACAGTATATTGGAATTTAGGATTTTACCCTATATTCCCAGGGTCCCCTACTCCTCCTCATCCCATTTCTTCAGTAGTCCAGCCAGGTCTCATTGGGATTCCACAGGTTGAAATTCAAGGGAGTCCTGTTCTCATCTCCATCAGCCTCAGTAATAGAATTCCACAGGTCAGAAATCCCTATAGGGAGGGGAGCACAGAGGCCAGGGGCTTGTTTTCTGTCCAATTTGAAGACAGCGGGCAATTTTCAGTGTGCCCTAATACACAGCCTTCATCGCTACCCCCGCTGACCATATAGTCACATACCAAACAAGGAGAATAATCTTTAAAGTGTCCTGTGTCCGGTCCCCAGGACTTCAAATTCACAAGAAAGATGGGGTAAGAATATCCATGCCAGTCTATGATTCAAGTCCAGCATTGTCTTACACTTGAATTGAGTGGGCTTCAGTGTTCACAGTTTTATGTAGTATAATTATATTCTTCCTGCTTTCAACCTATATGAAAACACCCTCCATGCCACACTGTTTTCCCACCTTTTTCACACCATGACAAACATGTAAACTTGTCAGGGGAAACAGGAGGTGGAGGAGGGCAGTCCAGCCCACCTCCTCGTAGCCATTCAAGGGCTGAGCCATCTGTCCCGCCATCTTTCCTCCCTCCTCCAGTCACTTTATTTGAACACACACAAGCACAGACACCAGCTGCCCTCCTATTCTATTTCCACCA
>NW_004443954.1:9876123-9877199 GCF_000243295.1 Trichechus manatus latirostris
GCAGTTCGAATCCACCAGGCACTCGTTGGAAACCATATGGGGCAGTTCTACTCTGTCCTATAGGGTTGCTATGAATTGGTATCAACTCAACGGCAATGGGTTTTAGTTTTCTGCCATGGTCTTGTAACTCCCACCCAGGAGATTGGGCGGGACTGTGAAGATGCGGTAATTGTGGCCCACCAAAGGGATTAGTCAGTTTTGCCATCCTGCTGGGCTTGAAATGAGCCACCCCAGAGGCGGGAAAGAGAGGATCCTACCACCACCAAAGAAGAACAGCCAGAAGCAGAGAGTGTGTCCTTTCCTTTGGACCCAGGATCCCTGCGACGAGAAAAACTTGCCTGAGCAGGGCCGAGGTCCAGGACAGAGAGAGGTGTGCCTATGAGCACAGCTGAAAAGAGGCTGTTCTGATGGAAGAACTGAATGCTGAGTGTTCCTGAGCCTAAATTGTAACCTTTTACTTCCCTAATAAACCCCATAATCGTGAGTATTGTCAGTGAGTTCTGTCTGGCCATTGCAATGAATTATCCAACTCATCAGAGAAGTAGGGAGTGTCGTGGGAGGGACAGTTGGTGTCAGAATTGGTAAAGATGGTGGAGAGAGGAGGCATGCCTGACCTACGCCTTATAGGAGTCAGCCTTGGTTTGTTGATCTTGATGCTCCTTACCTCTTGTGAAGTTAGAGGAGGTCAGACACGGGCCCCACGCGGTTTTTACAGTCCTCTTCATTAGCACAAACAAATGTTATTAATTCTATTTCATCCTTATCCCTTAGAACCCTGTTCTATTCTAGCTTCTCTGACAAAATCTGTAATGCAATTAATAGCTACCAAGGAATTAATGTTGTCTCGCCCTGGAAAATAATCTTTTCTCATTTATTTTTCAGTTAACTAACATGTGTTGAATACTTACTGCAAATTGAGTTACTGAAAAACTAACACAATGCCAGTAAGTACTTTCATTAAAAAACAAAAACAAAAACAAACAGAAAAATGGTTGCCTTCAAGTTGATTCTGACTCATGGTGACTGTGTGCAGAGTAGACCTGTACTTCATAGGGTTTTCAAGGCTGTGACCTCTC
>NW_004443954.1:9889334-9890478 GCF_000243295.1 Trichechus manatus latirostris
ACAAGGCTCTGGGTGATTGTGTATTTGATACTTTTCAACAATTTTGTCAAATTGACAAGTATAATGAAGCTGTTTGGTTGGTCCTATTTTCCCTTGACAAAATGAAGAAAGAAAAAGAATAACTTAGGGCTTCAGAGTCCCAGCTCAAATATTGCACAAAGAACCGAAAAGTCACTATTTTTGCCCTGAAAGAAAGCCTTGTTTCTCGGAGAAACAGAGCTGATATTGCTGAAAACCAAACCCAGAGTTTGAATTACAATGCAAATTGAATTCCTAACCTAGAAAGTTGTCTGAAACTAAAGTGAGGGCATTGATTGGGAAGACATGGAATCCTGAAAATTGGGATGGGGACACATGGATGAAGCTGGGGTCTTGAGCCCCTAAATTCTGTTGAATCACTCTTGTCCACAAGACCAGCCCTTTAACACCCATCTGAAGAGATTAACCCAGCTTTTTCTGCTAAATAATCTTTGCCAGTAAAATCAGATTTCCAACCTCCATATGATAAGATTAACTCAGGAGTCCTTGCCTGAGGCATTGCCTGGGGCAGCGCTTGAGGTGTCACCTGAGGTAGAGGCCTTGAAAGACATTGCTGAATGTCCTTAAACCCACCCACCACCAATTTTTCTTCTAGACCTATAACTAGACTCAAGTTGCAGTGGGCCCCAAGAGGTGAAGTACAAAATGTGACCCATAAGGAAGTATGCTACACTTGAAAAGAACTGCTTGGTTTTTCTAATGTATACAAAAAGAAATCTGGGGAATGTGTGTGGGAATGGCTAGTAAGAGTGTGGTGTAATTGCTTGCTGAAAGTGAGGAGGACTTGAAGTACTTACTGATGAAGATCAAAGACTACAGCCTTCAGTACGGATGACACCTCAACGTAAAAAAAATAAAAATCCTCACAACTGGACCAATAAACAATATCATGATAAATGGAGAAAAGAGCGAAGTTGTCAAGGATTTCATTTTACTTGGATCCACAATCAATGTCCATGGAAGTAGCGGTCAAGAAATCAAACAATGTATTGCATTGGGCAAATCTGCTGCAAAAGACCTTTTTAAAGTGTTAAAAAGTGAAGATGTCACTTTGAGCACATGGTATTTTCAGTTGCCTCATATACATGTGAAAGGGACAATGAAT
>NW_004443954.1:9892483-9893826 GCF_000243295.1 Trichechus manatus latirostris
AATCTTCCTCTTCCCATTAGTTGATGATAAGATTTAGTGGCTAACAAGGACCACCTTCAGAGTAATCTTCAGTGGTGAAATAACTGGACCGCTGAACAGAACAATGACTTCTAGAAGTCTCCTAACCAGAAGACACATCCTAGTGAAAATTTCACCCCTGTCTTTGAAACCCTATTATGGAAATTATTCAGAGAGAGTGGATAATCAGGTGCCAGATTTCTAAATAAGCTTATAATTTTCTGTTTAATCATACTAAAAATTATTCTTTTTATATATGCTAGAAATCAGGTGACTACACGTGTTGTATGACTATTTCAGATACAAGTACTTGTGGTGTAGTGAAAATGATGTAGACTCAGCCAAACCTGGATAAATCCCAACTTTGCCATTTATTAGCAAGTGACTCTGGAAATTTTTCTTCTTTTTTTTTTTTACTATTCTGAGCCTCGGTTTCCTCACCTATTAAATGGCAATAATAAAACTTGTCTCACTTTTTTTTTTCTGGTTGTTTTTGTTACTGTCATGTTGTGTTTTGGGAGAAAATGTTACTTTCCGTGTTCCCTCACTTTCCTCTTCAGTCATATATTGTGTTTCGCCCTGTGCACTAACTATAATACCATTGAAATTTTGTGTTCCTAAAGCCTAAATTGAAACTAATATAATCAGTTTCTATTTTTAAAATATTACTAAAATCAGCATTAAGTAATAGAAAGATGACAAGCTTAGGAGCCAGATAGACATGCGTTCTGAATATGATGTTGGGTAGAGTCTCTCTTGGTTTTGTTGTTGTTGTTAGCTGCCGTTGAATTGCCTTCGGCTCATGGTGACCTCATGCACAACAGAACGAAATGCTGCTCTGTCCTGTGCCATCTTCATGATCAGTTGCAGATCAGAATGTTGTGACCTATAGGGTGTTTATTGTCTGATTTTTGTAAGTAGATAATCAGGCCTTTGTTCCTAGTTCATCTTAATCTTGAGGCTCCACTGAAACCTGTGCAGCATCATAGCAACATGCAAGCCTCTACTGATAGACAGGTGGTGGCTGCAGATGAGGTACATTGTTTGGAATCAAATCTGGATCTCCCACATGGAAGGCAAACATTCTACAACTGAACCACAACTTCCCCCTTTCTGTTGGTTGGTTACCTCCTCTGTAAATGGAGATAACAATACCAACCTCACAAACCTGTTGTAAGGAGGAGAAATGCTGGTGTAAAGCTCTGTCATCCATATGTAGTGAGTGAGAACCCATGATGGAGGTGTGTCAGTCCCTCACTCATATGCCATCACTCTCAGCTCACCTCCTCTGCCACCTCACTCCACCCCTGGTGCTCACGTGGGGC
>NW_004443954.1:9895162-9897221 GCF_000243295.1 Trichechus manatus latirostris
GGCACCCTGAATTTGGACTTCCAGCTACCTAGACTGTGAGAGAATAAATTTCTCTTTGTTAAAGTCATCCACTTGTGGTATTTCTGTTATAGCAGCACTAAATAACTAAGACAGAGATGAAGGAAAACACAGACAAAATCAAGGAAAATGCAGGCAAATCTCTAGAAGAATTCAAGAAAACAATACAATAACAAAATAGCAAATAGACAATTAGAAACAATACAAAAACAGCAACTAGAAATTCAAAAGATTAACAATAAAATCTCAGAAATTGATAACTCAATGGCAGGACATAGAAGTAAAATTGAATCAATGGAAGATGGAATCAGTGAAGTAGAAAACAAATCCCTTATACTAATTTGTTTGAGGAACACTCAGAAAAAAGAATGAAGAAAAATCAAGAAGATCTAAGATTTATGTGAACACTATCAAGAGGAGTAATTTACACATGATAGGAATTCCAGAATAGGAAGAGACCAAAAAAGCACAGAGAAAACTTTTGAAGATTTGCTGACAGAAAACTTCCCTAATATCATGAAAGATGAGAAGATATCCATCTAAGAAGCTCATCAAACCCTATACGGGGTAGACCCCAAAAGAAAGTCACTAAGACATATCATAATCAAACTTTCCAAAACCAAAGATAAAGAAAGAATCTTGAGAGAAGCTCAGGAAAAACAAAGTGTCACTTACAAAGGAGAATCAATAAGACTAAGCTCTGATTTCTCAGCAGAAACCATGTTGGCAAGAAGGTAATGGGTTGCCACATATAAAACCCTGAATGAAAAAAAAATCACCAAGCAAGGGTTATATATCTAGCAAAATTGTCTCTCAAATACGATGGTGAAGCTAGGACATTTCCAGATAAAAATAAACTAAGGGAATTTGTAAAAAACCAGACCAACCTTACAAGCAATATTAAAAGGGCTCCTTCAGGCAGAGAACCAACAACATCAGACAAAACCATCAACACGTGACAACATCACCCAGATACAAACCAAGACATAGAATTCTCAAAAATAAAGCTATTAAGGCTGAAAACAGGGAACCAGAGATGTCAATCTGTAAACGACAACAACTTCAAAATAAAAAGGGGGAAGAAACGGTGTAGCCACAGAACTTCCATATAGATAGGAAATCCAGGCAATATCAAGACATAGCAGACTATTTTAAACTTAGGAAGATAAAGGTAAATTGCAAAGTAACCACAAAGAAATTAATAACATACTCACCAAAATAGAAAAGAAGAAAACCATAAAGACTCAGCAAACACAAAATCAACAGCAATGAAGGAAATGAAAAGAAAATCCATAAACAAAAATAACTCAGTACAGAAAAGTAAACAAAACTAAGAAACCGTCAACACCACAGAAACACACACACACATACACACAACAAAATGACATCAGTAAATTCATACTTGTTGATAATAACACTAAATGTGAATGGGTTAAATGCTCTAGTCAAGAGATAGAGAGTAACAGAATGGATAAAAAAATGACCCACCAGTATGTTGTCTACAAGAGACACATCTTAGACACACAGATAAAAATAAGCTAAAAATCAAAGGATTGAAAAAACTACTGCAAGCAAAAGGAAACAAAAAAGAGTAGGAGTGGCAATATTAATTTCTGATAAAATAGACTTTAAAGCAAATTCCAACATAAGAGACAAGGAAGGGCACTATATAATGATTAAAAGGTCAATCCACCAAGAGGACATAACCATAATAAATATTTATGCACCCAACGACAGAGCTCCAAAATATGTAAAACAAACTCTAACAAAATTGAAAAGAGATATAGACAATTCCACAATAACAGTAGGAGACTTTAACACACCATTTGAAGGAAGGACAGAACAGCTAGAAAGAAACAGTAAAGATACAGAAGACCTAAATATTCACAATCAAGTAACTTGATCTTATATACAGAACACTCCCCCTAACAGCAGCATGATACACATTCTTCTCCAATGCATATGGATCATTCTCCAGAATAAACCATATTCTAGGCCACAAAGCAAGCCTCAATGAATTCAAAAATATAGAAATAATACA
>NW_004443954.1:9903453-9904625 GCF_000243295.1 Trichechus manatus latirostris
CCTGGCCTTGTTCTGACTAATGATATGGAGCTTTTCCATCATCTCTTTCCATAGAGGTAGTCGATTTGTTTCCTGTGTTTTCCCTCCGGTGAGGTCCTCGTGTACAGTCGTCATTTATGTTGTTGAAAAAAAGGTATTTGCAATGACGAAGTCGATGGTCTTGCAAAATTCTGTCATGCAATTTCCAGCGTCATTTCTATCACCAAGGCTATATTTTCCAACTACCAATCCTTCATTGCCAACTTTCGCATTCCAATCACCAGTAATTATCAATTAACCTTGATTGCATGTTTGATCAATTTCAGACTGCAGAAGCTGGTAAAAATCTTCAATTTCCTCATCTTTGGCATTGGTAAAACCCATTGCTGTTGAGTCGATTCCAACTCATAGCAACCCTATAGGACAGAGTAGAAATGCCCCATAGGGTTTCCAAGGAGCAGCTGGTAGACTTGAACTGCTGACCTTCTGGTTAACAGCTATAGCTCTTAACCACTGCGCCACCTTGGAATTAGTGGTTGTGTGTAAATTTGACTAATAGTCGTAATAATTAGTCTTCATTGTAGGCGTGTGGATATTATCCTATCACTGACAGCACTGAACTTCAATTTGTCATTCCCAGCATAGTGGACCATATTATTATGTGATTCAAAATCGCCAGTACCAGTCTATTTCAGCTCACTAATGCCTAGGATATCGATCTTTATACACTTCATTTCATTTTTGATGACTTACAATTTTCTTAGATTCATACTTCATACATTCCACCACTTTCTGATTATTAATGGATGTTTGCAGCTGTTTCTTCTCATTTTGAGTCATGTACATCAGCAAATGAAGGTCTTAAAAGCTTGCCTCCATTGACATCATTAATGTTGACTCTACTTTGAGGAGGCAACCCTTCCCCAGTCATATTTTGAGTGTCTTCCGTCTTCCAGCACTATAACAGACAGTGTTCCACTGCTATTCATAAAGTTTTCACTGGCCAATTTTTTCAGAAGTAGAGTACTAGGTCCTTTTTCCTAGTCTGTCTTAGTCTGGAAGCTCTGCTGAAACCTGTCCACTAAGGGTGACCCTGCTGGTATTTGAAATACCAGTGGCAGAGCTTCCAGTATTACAGCAACACAAAGCTACCACAGTATGACAAACTGACAGATTCATGGTAGAATTTAAGA
>NW_004443954.1:9906395-9907491 GCF_000243295.1 Trichechus manatus latirostris
GTTTTTCAACCTACTCACAACCCCATAACCTTTCCTGCTGTCCTGTAACTGAGTCTTGTAGCAGAAGTTATTCAAAAGAAATGAGGGTTGTTTCAGGCAGAAGAGGCAGCATGAGGAAAGACACAGATGGGAAATCGCATGATGGGTGGGAAGGAACTAAAGATGGCCCTGTGTTTTGAAGCCTAAGTGTGAGGCAGGAGCACAGAGAATGAGGATGGAGAGGTAGACCAGGAACCAAACCAAGGAAACAAATACCAGTTAAATATCACTTTAACTTGTAGGCAATAGGGATCCATTCGTGAACCATTATGCAAAGTTTTAAGCAAGATTTAAGGATATGTTCCGTAGATGATCATTCTTGTAGCTATGAGGAAAAAGGATTCAAGGGAAATGAGACATTAGAAAATCCTTGTAGAAGGCCAAGTAAGATGCAATGCCCAACCTAAGACAATGGTAATAAGGACAGTGCTTGAAGATTAATCCAACAAGTATTTAGTTTGTGAAATCAGCAGAATTTAGTGATTGATTAGATATGAGATTTGAGTGAGTGGTAGCAGTCATGGCTGACTCCGAGTTTCTGAGTAAATGATGGTGCCACCATTGAAAACTAAAATACACAAAAGGAGAAGCTGGTTTAGTGGGAAAGAGGGTAACGTACTACTTTTGATATATTGAATTTGAGATGTCTATGGAATATCCACAGGGTTTCAAACATATCAATGATCATGAAGATGGTGCAGGACCAGGCAATGTTTCATTCTGTTATACATAAAGGTCACCATGAATTGGAGCTGACTCAGTGGCTGCTAACAACAATGTGAAATATCAAGGTTGAGTTGTCTAGCGCTGAGCTGGCTATTTGAGCCTGCAATTAGGGCATATGTGTAAGTTGTAAGCATAAATATGGGAGTCATCAGCGTGTGGGGAGTATTGGAAGCCATAAGAACAACAGCAATTCCCAGAAAAAATATGTTGATGGAAAAAATAAATAAGAACCTCACATCAGACTCGACACAATTTTAGAGCTATGGACATAAAGAAGAACCTATAAAAGACCAGAAAAGGAAAAATCAGTGAGATAGGAAGAGAACCAATA
>NW_004443954.1:9908475-9909475 GCF_000243295.1 Trichechus manatus latirostris
AGGATAAAGCAGTGAGAAAGGGTTGGTACTTAGGGCAGGAAGAGGTTACAACAGTGATCAGGGCAAGAGCCTATGGAGCAGGCTGAGCACTTTGGAAGGGCAGGAGGCCTAGGAAGAACTGAAAACTTGGCCACTGTGAGAAATGGTTTGCTAAGAAAAGGTCAAGTCAGTCCCCATCATGATGATCAAAAAATCTGAACAAAAGGGACTTGATTCACAAAGCCTTATAACATAATCCTTATTCCACTTTTCCGAAAAATCTGGATTTTTCACCTTCATTTTATGCTGGTCCATGTACCATAAAGCGGTGAGGGTGCAGTATCTAACAATTGTGGGTTAAAGAGGCAATTAATTGGAATTAAGGAAAATAAATATTTTTTTAGTAAAAAGTCATGATAAAGAAAAGTAAGCTTTGGGACCAAATTATAATTATGTTCCATAAGATATCCATTTAATTTGGGCAGGATTAAAACTAGAAATAGCATAAATATGCTACAAATATATCACTAAAAATTTAAAGAAATAATTTTAAGCTGATAAGCATAAGATGTTACCATATTGTCAAATCTCAGAAATGGAAAGTCGTTTACTTTGGGAAACCAGATACCTTACTATGAATATGTTTGCATATCAGCTGTATCACTCAGGGCCATGGAATAAAATAAATGGCAAAATCAGCCAGCATCTTCGTGCAGACTTTTTTTTTTTTTTTAATTGTGGCAAAATATATATAACGAAACATTTGCCATTCTCACTGTTTTTAAGTGGACAATTCAATGACGTTCACTGCATTTGTGCAACCATCCCTATCTACTACCTGTTGCCATGGAGTCCATTCCAACTTACAGTGACCCCATGTGTTACGTAGTAGAACTGCTCCATAGCGTTTTCTTGGCTATAATTTTTACAGAAGCAAATTGCCAGGCCTTTCTTCCATGGTGCCACGGGGTAGGTTTGAACCACCAATCGTTAGGTTAGTAGTTGAGCACAAACCGTGAGC
>NW_004443954.1:9910003-9911065 GCF_000243295.1 Trichechus manatus latirostris
CCAAGGAACCAAGAAACGCCTGGGGCTGCCCCCAAGGAAGAAATTGGCAAAACTGAGGCCCTGATTTGGACTTTTAGCCTCGAGAACTGTGTGAAGATGGATTTCTGTTCTTTAAAGGCACCAACTTGTGGTATTTCTGTTACAGCAGCACCAGCTAACTAAGAGAGATGCAAAAGATTGAGAGGATCCTGCTTCTCCCTCATGCTAGCAAACAATTCCTGCAGACGTGAGCCCCTAAGACATATCCCTGAAAGGTGATAAAAAAAGTTTTCAACACAAATCATTCTTGCCATAGGACTCCATATATTCTAAATGGGAAATGTGAAAGCTGAGATATTATTTTTATTGTTATTATTATTACTTTTGCTGGAACTCTTACAAGAAAATCATCACATATAGACTTCACAGCTGAACAGTTTTTATCCCCCAGCTTTCCAGTTCTACTCTCAGGCTCAAAATAGGTAATTACAGAGGCAAATGAACGCTTTACGTGATCCAGAGGTTTTGAGGGCGCCATCACCACCTACGCACCGGGCACCTGGTCCTCTGGGAACATTCGGCATGAGCCACATCTGAATGGAAGTGCAAAACGGAAGCTATAGTTCTGGCTTTGCAACATATGGTGTGATAAATTATCAGGGCGCAGTCTGTAATTAAGTACACAGCTTCTCAATAATAATGCCTAAACGCGTGTTTACTCCACTGCACATTCCCTTCTGGGATGGAATCTGATCTGGTCAGGCTTTGGTCTGTGGCAGCACTGGGACTTTGACGACCGTGCTGAACAGGCTCTGAATTATAAACTCCTTCCTTACCCACTCCCACCAGCTCCCAAGCAGCTGGAACTACTTTCTGGCTCCCAACTTTCATACTTTGTATTACGTGACGCCATCATCTTGGCCACAAGCAAATGGCATCAGGGACCAGTGTGTGAGTCAGACTGATCAGCAGCCTGCAGGACGGTTTCAGCCCGAGAACCCTGCAGAGGCACTCAGCACTAAGAAGTGTCTACTCAGTGCAATTAAGCATCTCTCTAGAGACACCGCAAAGTAAGCAGAAGCC
>NW_004443954.1:9913302-9924336 GCF_000243295.1 Trichechus manatus latirostris
ACAGCAAATCAAAGGCAGAGTCCTGGTTAGAACCATGCCAGTGGAGCCGGCAGATCAGCAAGCCATGCCTGGAGCAAACTGGTCATAATTTGGGGAAATTGTTGTAAATAGTTTGGAAGAAAGGTGAATCGTTAACATTTTAATTCCTGCTGAGCGTAACATTGCCATATTTACGCCAACACAACTCGTTCGTGGGCTCCTTGAATGCCAGAAAGTCCCCTAATTGCCCTCCATGTCTGTGCACAGCTGTGCAGGCACATTCCACTGTCTGATGCTGGCCACTACTTCTCAAGTCTGGGTTGTCCAGGCACCTGGCCTGCCCAGTCAAGTAGATGCAGCCACAGAAATGGTGTTATCTTGAATTTATGGTTGCATAGATTTCCCCACCTGTAAATCAGTGAAAGGACAAAGAGTCATCTCTTTTGATTATAACTATTACATGCACATCATTATTAAGAGCAGCAAAAGATACCTTCCACCAATCTCTCGGTAGAAAGGGCGATATGGTTTTCAATGGAAGCAGTTCCCATCTCTCAGGTGAAGGCTAGCTGGTTGGCTGGTGGCTCACAAAATGGCAGGGACTCTAGTGAATTTGCCATCAGCACAAGGTCTCGTCCTCAGTTTTGCAGAGTCACATAGATGGATGCGCATGAACTACAATGCCACTTTATTAATTTGCATTGGCAAATGTAACCACCAGGTGGCGGGACATTCACATCTGCCTGGCCATTGTCTCCCAACAGGAAAGGCACATGGGAAGCCATATTCCAGGAGGTTACTTAGCTTGAAGGAGGGCAGAGGTGGTTCAATGGTATAATTCTCGCCTTCCATGCGGGAGACCTGGATTTGATTTCTGGCCAGTGTTCCTCATGCATAGCCACGCTCATCTGCCAGTGGAGGCTTGAATGTTGTTATGATGTTGAACAGATTTCAGCAGAGCTTCCAGACTAAGATGGACTAGGAAGAAAAGCCTGGCAATCTACTTCTGAAAATCAGCCAGTGAAAACCCTATGGATCACAATGCTCCAATCCACAATCAATCATGGGGATGGTATAGGACCAGACAGAATTTTGTTCTGTTTTGTACAGGATCCCCATGAGTTGGGCCGACTCGACAGCAGCTAACAACACTTAGCTTGAACAAATCGGAGGAGGAGGAATAAGGTGCATACTTTTAGGCTGTGTGGCGTCAGGCTCATTGTCTTCTGCATGCCTCTGTAACTGTTGAACCCATGGCTGTCAGGTCGATTCCAAGTTATAGCGACCCTATAGGACACAGTAGAACTGCCCCATAGGGTTTTCTAGGCTGAAATTTTTATAGAAGTAGATCACCAGGTCTTTTCTCCTGCGGAGTGGCTGGTGGGTTAGAACCACCAACCTTTTGGTTGGCAGCCGAGTGCTTAACCACTGTGCCACCAGGTCTCCTTCACATCTCTCTGTAAAAAGCACGTATTTGCCAAGTGTATGGTCACTGGCTCTGGCCTGACAGGACACCCTCTCCTCTAACCAGGGTTTGGATGAGCACTACTTCCCAGTTCTAGTCTTTCACATTCCCTGTTTTCATTTTCTAGAGCCTGGAATTACTAGCTTTTTGGCCACCAACCCTTTTGACAGTTTGATGAAGTCCATGAATCCCTTCTCAGAATAATGTTTTAAATGCAAAAATGAATACATAGGATTACCAAGGAAACCAATTACAATGAAACTCAGTTCTATCCTCTCAGTTTGAGATGCCCTGCAGGCTAACTCATTTACACAGTCTTTCTCCAAATCAGGTGTAATAAAATTGATTAGGTTTCTGCTTACTAAATTAAACTCATATTTCAGCCTGATTGCCTTGGTTAGAGTTTGGTAAACTCTCAGACTCAGCTGCCGCACAATCACAAGCCATTTCTTAGTTATGCCAACATGTGGAGCACATCAACACATGGGAAACAAAGTCCATCATTTCTTCTGTCTCCCCGCCTAATGGATTGAATTGTGTCCCCCAAAAATATCTGTCAATTTGGCTAGTCCATGATTCCCAGTATTGTGTGACTGTCCACCATTTGGCCGTCTAATATGATTTTCCTATGTGTTGTTAATCCTACCTCTATGATGTTAATGAGGTGGGATTAGCAGCAGTTATGTTAATGAGGCAGGACACAATCTACAAGATTAGGTTGTGTCTTAAGTCAATCTCTTTTGAGACACAAAAGAGAGAAGCGAACAGAGAGACACGGGGACCTCATACCACTAAGAAATAAGAGCCGAGAGAATAGTGTGTCCTTTCGACCCAGGATCCCTGCACTGAGAAGCTCCTCGACCAGGGAAGATGGATGACATGGACTTTTCCCCAGAGCTAACAGAGAGAGAAAGCCTTTCCCTGGTGCTGGCACCCTGAATTCAGACTTCTAGCGTCCTAGACTGTGAGAGAATAAATTTCTCTTTGTTAAAGCCATTTTCTTGTGGTATTTCTGTTATAGCAGCACGAGATAACCAAGACACAGTTCCAAGTACCAATATACAGTAGAAGCAATATAGTAACTGAAAACAGCCTGGAAGCCTCTCTTTGTAGCTTACCTAATATTTCCCGAACACCTATCAGGTGTCAGATCCTACACTGCATACTCTCCAGGCTGTCTGGAGTCCAGAGAACTGTTTGGCAATCCAATCTGCCACTCATCCCTCAGGCAAATCTGGGCAAATCAACTAATCCTCTGAGCTTCCATTTCCTCATGTGTGAAATATGTAAATAACACTGATATCTCTGGAGGTTGTTGTAAATAAAATAAATGAAAGAATGTATGTGAAAGCTGTATATTAGCAAACAGGGCCTTAAAAAAATACAGACACGTAGGTACTTTGTAGAACCTTTATCACACCGAAATTCAACCCTTGCTAATTTCCTCCCAACTTTCTTCAAGGTCAGAAGCAGCAGAATTTTATCTGCTCTCGGTGTATCCTACAATTCTTTCTATTATAAATTATTAAAATACAATTCATTATCAAAGTAACAGCACTTTCAGGTACCCTTGGTCTTCTGAGGATATTTTAGCCCGTAAAATCATTGCAGGTGGTTAAACTCCAGAATTTAACTACCTGGTTCTATGGGGGCATTGGTGGTTTAGTGGTAGAATGCAGCTTTCCGTGGGGGAGACCGGGGTTCAGTTGTCTGCCAATGCCCCTCATGTGCAGCTACCACCAGTCTGTCAGTGGAGGCTTGTGTGTTGCTATGGTGCTGAACAGGTGTCAGTGGAGCTTCCAAACTAAGATGGACTAGGAAGAAAGGCCTGGCGATCTACTTCCAAAAATCAGCCAATGAAAACCCTATGGCTCACAATGGTCCGATCTGCTCCTGATCATGGCGATGGCGTAGGACTGGGCAGTATTTCTAGTGCGTATGGGGTCGCCACAAGTTGGGGCTGACTTAGAGCAGCTAATAACAACAACAACAACGTTGACTTCTCAGAAACTGAGCTCCTCATCCTTGGAGCTGCTCAAGCAGAAGCGTGATAAGAGTCTATAAAGTTTCCTGTGAGGGTTTGGTCTGTATGACCTTTATTCCAAGATGCCAGCAACCAGGACTCTTTTTGTTGTACAGATGTCCTACTCAGGACCTCTGGAACAATCTGCCCACCCCCTCTCCACAAGGCCGGCACTTGGCCTTCTCTTCACAGTCATCCTTTGAGGTTGTCCCCTTACTTTATCTACCTGTGTCTTGAATGGGCTACAAGCTGCACTCACAGGTAAAAGATAGGCAGAATGGCCCAGGGGCCCTTCTTTCTGTAAAATTTCTGAACACACACCAACTATGTGGACACTCGTCACTGAAATCTAAACCTTGCTAATCTCAGAGAAGACCTTGAGTCTCTTATTCTGTTGCCCCCCATTTCAGACTTGCCGTTGTGTGGCATAAAAGAAAACTGGGTTTTCTTTCTCTGTCTCTGAAACATAAGAGAAAACTTATAACTACCCCTCATACACATATGACAACCTTAATACAGTCCTCACCATTGTCTTACTAACAATGAGGAAAATTCTCTTCTATTTGAAATTAACTCACAGGAAATAAATTCTGCTAGCTACACCGTCAGACTCTCAGAGATTGCACTGTTGGCTTTTTCTAGAAATGTTAAAAAGTCAAAACAACCTTCATATGGTGGGATAGAGATACCAGTTTCCTCACGTCAGCACTCCAGCCACGGTTGGTTCCTTAGCTCCTTACTCTTTGGTTCCACTTACTGTTCTGGTACAGTTTTCGATACTGCCATTATTGTACACCAGTGATTAATTTGTTACTTAATAGTACTGTTAATGACGTACTGAAGTTACTGGGTGATTTACTTTCTTCTTTGTAAATTAGATCACATTATTACCCAATAGTGTGCATGATCATACTGATTTGCTTTCTTGAGTGGGATGAAAATGGGTGGGGTTACAGTGACACCCAGATTTTGCACATCACCTTTCTTGAATGTCGCAGGAGAAAAACAAGGATTGAGAACAGCTGGCCTGGCACATTCAGTTATGTGTTAACCTTGTTAATACAAGAGGGTTGAGATATGGTTCCTGGCCTTTAGGAGCTCGTAATATAACTGGCAAGATAATTTTTTAAAACACATTTCTATTAAATAACCATATGGATAATATGTAAGTAAGAGCTAAATTATGGGATTGAACTGTGGAGTGAGAGAAGGCAGAACACAGTGAGAAATGGCTTCATATCAGTCTTGAAACAATTTGTAGAGATCGGGAGGTTTTGACTGGGTGACAGACCCAACAAGTGAGAGTCACAGAGACAAGAATATTGCAAAGGGGTAAGCTTATTCTGGGTGAAACTGACTGAGGCTGCTCCTGGTGTCTTCAGTAGTCTTTCCAAACATCTCCCTCTAACGTACTCAGAGCTATAGCTCTCATCAGCCCAATCGCAAATCCATCCCCTCTCATCATCTCCACAGCCTCCATCTTAACCAGGATTCCATCATGCCTCACTTCTGTTCCTGCAACAGCTTCCTAATGGTTCTTCCTGTCTCCACTCTTGCCTGCTTCGAATCCATTCTCCACAGAATGACCCTTCTAATATCAAATTGACCACGTAACTCCTCTGCTTAAAACCATTCAGTGACGCTCCTATTACTGCCAACAAGAAGTCTGGACAAGAAACACAAGACCTTTTATAATCTAATTGTTGCTTACCTTTCCAGTCTCATCTCTTGTCCTTTCCCTGCATCCACTGACCTACTTGTCATTCTCTAAATGCACTATCTTTTCTCACACAGCACCATGCCTTTGTACAAGCTGTTCCCTCTACCTGGTGTCTCCTCTCTAAACCATTCCCCAGTGCCCCATCTGCCGCCCATCCATCTTTTGTCTTCATTTGGCCAAATCCTTTATACATCTGAGACTCAGCCAACTTGGGCTAGATGTCTCTTCTTTAGGTTCCCATGGGAGTCTTATATGCCTCCATTGGTGATGTCTTATCTGATGCGGGATTACAGTTTATTTCAGGGTATAGATGATGTCTTCTCCATCTTTATATCCCTAATTCTTAGCATAGTGCCTGGGCCAGGTTTGTTGAATGATTGATAAGGAAGGCAAGGTCATGTTATGGGAAAAATGAGGTAGAAAATTGTACTTGATTAAATAAGTAGCAAAAAGCCTTTATATGTTCTTGAGCAGACAAATATGATTCAAATGGCTTTAGAAGGATGGTTGGGAAATTTTATTCAAGGATAAGAATGGGTAAGGAGACTAGCTAGGAGAACATCATAAGAATCCCAATATTGCCACATTGGATATTGGAAATAATAATAGTAGCAATCATATCTAACATTTATTAAGCACTCAAGTATACCAGACACTGTTTTAAGCATTTTAAATGTATTAACTCATTCTCACACAAACCCAGCCTAGGATATAAGGGAGGCTTCCTGTAGGGAAAGAAAAAAATATCCATAGTTTTATCCCATTTTACATATGAGGAAGTTGAGGTAAAGAGAGGTTAAGTAACTAACCCAAGGTCACAGAGCTAGGAAGTGGCAGAGATTAACTATAAGAGATAATTAGAAGGGAGAAGAAACACAACTCGATGAGAGTCCAGATATTAGCAGGTAACGGGATGGGAGAATCAAAGATGACTTTCAGGTTTCTAATCTGGATGAAGAGAGAACTAAGGAAGTCAGGAAGGGAAGACAATTTGTGGGGAGATGTGAACTTTTGGGGAGGGTTGCTTTGATGGACACATCCTGTAAGAAAACCACTGGTCTAGGCCTGAGGAGTTATGTGACGTTTTTTAAAGTATTGATTTAATCATATTCTGTGGGCAAAAGGGGAATCAATGGAAGATTTTAAACAGCAAAGTGGCTTGGTTTTAGTTCACTTGGGCAAGCGACATTTACAAGTAAAGGTGGCTTTCAGGAGGACTTCACTGAAATCAGGGATACTGGTTAAGAGTTGAGAGGCTGTTTCAGGGGTCCAGGTAAGAGATGATAAAGCATGAACTGAACTCAAAGGAAACTAAAAAGGAAGATTTATTAGGTCATAATCCTCCCAGTTATTCTAGTTAGAAACACAGGAGTGATTTACTAGTTAACACCTATTGAGCTGTACTACATACCAGGCACTGTGCTGGGACACAGAGATGAACAGTGGTCTCTGCTCTCAAAGTGCATAATGCACTCAATTGTCTAATGAGGTAAATAGACACATATACCAGTGTTTATAACATAGCGTGTCAGGGCAACACTAGAGACAAGTAAAGGGCACTATGGGAGCACAATGGAGGACACACAACACCAAATAAATTGGGAGGGAGGTGGTTCTGAGATATGGCAACCTGTGAGTTGGCTCTTAAATAATGAAGACCTTGCCAGGTAAAGACAAGGTGGAGAGAAGTGCATTCCAAGTTGAAAAGAACGCATGAGGTTTTGCTGAAGCTTTGGCTGGGAGGTTTTGAGGGGCGAGGAGGAGACTTGGAGGTGCTGGCACCTGAAGGACTCCAGCCCACCTGCTGCTCCCATGAGGGAGCCCATCCCCTCTTTCCACATAGGTGGTGATGGTGCCCAGGACCTTCCACAAGCCTGCTGGGGAGAGACAGTACCATCTGGCAGAGTAGACAGCCCAGTGTCTTTGGGAACATTGGAGAGAGCTCCAGATGGGGAGCAGGGAGAGGCCCCTTCAGAATACAGTGGGGATGGTGTAGACCTCAGCAACAGCTGTCACTGGAAGAAGGTTGAGTAAGAGTGGAAAAAGAGAAGATCCCCAGTGGTAATGCTAGAATTTTATAATGAGTATCCATAGGACACATTTAGAGACTCCCAGAACAAGCACGGGGTCATGTGCAGGGGAACTGAAGTTCCAGGCATGTCTCTAATGGTAGCTGAGTCAAAAAACCGTACTGCACGGTGATTAAGAGCAGGCCTCTGGAGGCAGACATGCAGGCTTTAAAATCCAGACTCTGTCAGTCAATAACTGTCTAAACTGGACAATTCCTTCAACCTCTCTGAGCCTCTGCTTCTTTGTCTATAAAATGGGGACAATAGTTGAGGTTTCACAGTGCCACCTTGAGGACTGAATGTCATGCCGCCATGTCATTTACACAGTCCCTGGCATGGGTAAGGCCTTCAATGTTAGTTACTACATCCATTACTACTAAAGTAACATTATTTTACCTTCCCCAATCAGAAAAACAAGACATCCCAAAGTGTAGGTTATTGCGGTAACATTTTCAATTTTATAATGTAAATCGGTATTTTTTTAAAATTCATTTTCTGGATGTTTCTTTCCATAAAGTAAAGGACACCCATGTAGATAATCTTTTAACAGCTGATTATCTCTCTTTTTTCTTTTTTTGTTTAAATATATATAAAACGCAACATTTGCCAATTCCACATTTTTCACACGTACAATTTAGTAACACCTGTTATATCAATCATGTTGTGCCGACATCACCAATAGCTGAATATCTCTTATGCAGCAAAATTAGGGAAATTACAGGTGGGAGAGCCATTTTGTATTTATTGAAAATTTGCTGTCTGTGTACTGGTGAGGAAAAGTAAAATACGCCGAATATAACTGTGTTAATATTCATTTTGGAGTGAATTAATGAGATTTTCTCTCTTTCTGTTGTTATTTTCCTTGTTTGGTAAAAACCAAGCAGTCTGGTTAATAAAATTAGTCCTACAGACAAAGCTGATGTGATGTTCTTAGAGATGACTTCAGGAACAGGCCGGTATTTCACATCCAGGATAAGCGCACACAAAAAGCTATTTCTGAAGCTAACGAAGAGGAAGTATCAATATATTCCTTGTGAATTTTTCCCTTGGGAAATGGTACCAGGTACATATGTTACATTTTCCCACAGTAAGAAGATGAATATCTTAAAATGTGTTAATTTGACTCCAGTGCTATATACTAACAATCTTAAATCACCCTTATCACACAAAAGATTCAGAAATTAAGCAAAATAAAAGCTTTTAATGTATTTATCTTAAAAAAACATGACAAGGAAGGGAACTATTTCCCACCCCTCAAAGAAGTATCAATCTAAATGAATAAAAAGTCTCAATTATAGGGAGAAATGTATAAAATTTATCTATATGATTTTAAATCTTGTAATAATATCGGAACACTCTTCGTTTTCTATAAAAACTGATAACATTAAGTGTTGACTTAAAAAAAAAATGTGAGTAGTGGAGTGTTAATGGCCTCTACCTTGTCTACTGAGAAGACTGACCTTCAAGCTGTGCAGACAGAACAAACATTGTTAAGGGGGAAGTGAGTCCTAAGAGAGGAGAGTAAAAGAATACTTGGCCACAGTAAACGTGGTCAAGCCTCAACCAAGATAAATTACATCTCAGGGTACAAAAGGAATGTGCAGGCACAATAAAGATTTCCAGTGAAAAATCCTAGAGAAATAGAGGTGAGTCTGGACGTGAGGGGAAAAAATGCCTCTCTCTTCCAAACAATTGGCTCTAGAAACTATCAAAGGATCAACTTCCTATCTACTCCTAGCAAAATGCTAACATGGCCTGTCAATATTTAGGAAAGAAAGAGGTGATCAAGATCATCCATAAGATCCAAATGGGTTTGCTAAAAAAAAGATACACCCAACTAACCAGCAATTACTATGTTGTCTTGATATCCTATACTGGAATGTTAGCAAAACATTTTCAAAAGCCTCTCAGAATACCCATGAGCCAATGGCATATTTGCATGCTCAGTGATAGATGGATTCATAGATGGTAGAATAATGTTAAATATGGATAAGAAACCACCTGGGAGGGGGTCTGTAGGTCCAAGGCTTTGTATGTGGCCTTGTTCTTTCCTGCAATGTTGTCAGTGACCTGAATGAATACCAAGAAGGCCCATAAATCTAAGTTGCATAATTGATCCACTGAGTTACAGAATCACAATTTTAATAGATTTTGCTTTTTTCCCCAGGTTGGGGGAGAAATTCTGTCCAAAATCAATAAAATAGATTCTTGGCAAGCTGGGATTTTATGGCAAGCTGGGATTTAGTTGAACACTCCCACCTTGAAATACTCTCCTTGTTGTAAAACCATGATTTGGGGGGAATTGATAGAGAATTTTAAGCAAAGAAGTGATATGCTCACATTTTGGATTTTGGAAAAATCACTCTGAAAATAGGTTGGGCTATGAAAAAAGGGGGCAGTGTAGGAGGATCTCAGGGAACAGTCAGAAAGAAAGGAAGCTGTACGAGAGATACTTACAATTCAGGAGGTTGGAGACAAGAAGAAAAGGAGAATGGAGATGTGTATGGGAACTAGACTTGATTGGTCCAGACAACCAGTTCGGTGTGAGGGAGGCAAGAAGGTGGGTTCAAAAATAACCACCACATATTTAGATGGATAAATGGTTGATGGTGATGTCACTGGGAAACTTTTTTGTGGGGGAGGGGGAACATTTTTAAGAAATCAGATTTCTAGGCCCCATCCTCAGAGATTCTGATTCAGTAGGTCTGAGGTGGAGCCCTGGGGCTCTGTATTTGTAGTGAACATCCCCAGTTATTCTCATACAGATATCTGTGTCATATACTTTGAGAAACACTAATATAGCAATGGTGTTGAATCCTTGAGAGAGTCTGCCATTCTCATTCTCTCAAGAACTTATTACTGAGCTCTCACAAGTGCCACATACTATGCCGATTGATGGAGATGCACAAATGAAAAAGAAGATGGACAAGGTACCTGTGGATAGGCATATAAATTTATCATTATAGACTCTGAGAAATGCTTTAAGGAAAAGTAAGGGATTCTGTGAGACTGTATAACAGGAGCTAGACCTAGTCTCAGGAAATAAGAAAAGGCAGCTCTGAGGAGGTAGCATTTGAGCTGAGATATGAAAAATGCCCAGGAATTAACTAGGCAAAGAGATAAGATTTTTCATTTTTTTTTTGTTTATTGTTGTAGTTTAAATGAAGTTTACATTTCAAGTTAGTCTTCCATACAAAAATTCACACACATTGCTATGTGACTCCAATTGCTCTCCCCATAGTGTGACAGCACACTCTTCCTTTCCACCCCTGATTCCCCATGTCCATTCACCTAGCTCCTAACCCTCTCTGCCTTCCCATCTCACCTCCAGACAGAAGCTGCCCATTTAGTCTCTCATATCTACTTGAGCTAAGAGACACACTCCTCATGAGTATCACTTTATGTCCCACAGTCCAGTCTAATCCCTGTCTGAAGAGTTGGCCTCAGAAATTGTTTGAGTTCTGGGCTGATAGAGAATCCAGGGGCCATGCTTTCTGGGGTTCCTCCAGTCTCATTCAGACCATTAAGTCTGGTCTTTTCACCAGAATTTGAGTTCTGCACCCCACCTTCCTGCTGCTCCAGCCGGGACTCTTTTTTCTGTTGTGTTCCCCGTCAGGGTGGTCATTGGTGGTAGCCGGACACCATCTAGTTCTTCTGGTCTCTGGCTGATGAAGTCTCTGGTTTATGTGGCCTTTTCTGTCTCTTGGGCTAATACCTTCTTTGTGTCTTTGGTGTTCTTCATTCTCCTTTACCCCAGGTGGTTGGGACCAATTGATGC
>NW_004443954.1:9925483-9935611 GCF_000243295.1 Trichechus manatus latirostris
AGTCTTTCTTCTGGTGCTTGTGCATTGTTACTTATGGTTCGTATTGTGTTTATGCCATGTATTAGGGCTCCTAGCTTTGTCTCTATTTTTTCTTCCATGATCTTTATCGTTTTCGATTTTATATTTAAGTCTTTGATCCATTTTGTGTTAGTTTTTGTGCATGGTGTGAGGTATCGGTCTTGTTTCAGTTTTTTGCTTCCTATCCCATGACCCTATGCTCAACTGGTCTAGAGATCTTAGTTCCAAAGTGAGGAATGCTCCTTCAAAGGAACACAAACTGATTTTATTGAACTGGAAGTTAAGGATGCTACTCAGCAACTTTGGGCTCCTCAGCTTCTTTAGTTTCAACTTGAACTTATGTATGAGCAGTTAATGGTATGTTTCACAGTTGGACCCTGGCCTTGTTCTGACTGATGATATTGAGTTTTCCATCACCTCTTTCCACAGATGTAGTTAGTTCGATTCCTCTGTATTCCATCTGGTGAGATCCACATGTACAGCCACCGTTTATGTTGGTGAAAAAAGGTATTTGCAATGAAGAAGTCGTTTGTCTTGCAAAATTCTATTATATGATCTCCGGCATGATCTGGTCATGTGGTCGTAGCTGGTATTTAGAACTACCTTCTTCCTCTACCCATTCCATATTCCCTTTGCCCTCAGCAAGCACCTCAGCTGGTCATGGTTCTTTGCCTGGTGGAGTAAACCAAACCTTCATTCATTAAGGATCTGCCAGTAGTATTCCTGTCTGGATTAGGTTGTTGTAGTTTTCCATTGACTTTAATCACAGGGTATGGTAGTACTAAAAGATGCCCTAAGGGATTTCTATATTCCAGATATACTCTCCTTTACCTCCATTATGTAATAACAGTCTAATTTCCCCTTGAATCAGAATCAATCACATCAGCTAATATGTTACTCCCTTCTTTGCCTGTTGATTCAGAGGCCTGAGGAGCCCAAAGTTGCCAAGTAGCATCCTTAACTTCCAGTTCAATGAAATCAGTTTGTGTCCCTTTGAAGGAGCATTCCTCCGTTTGGAACTAAGATCTCTAGACCAGCAGAGAATAGGGTCATGGGACAGGAAGCAAAAATTTTGCAAGCAGAGCACTAGGGGCAATGATTAGTGGTGCCACTCCCATTTCCAACCCTTGATTCCTAGACCTGTGGATCTTGGCTATGGGAGAAATATCACCATATACTGGATGCTGATTGAAAGCATGTGCAGCCTGTTGGATAACATTATACCATTCCTGTAAGGTATTTCCACCTAGTTCGTGACATAATTGAGTCTTTAAAAGACCATTCCATCATTCTATCAAGCAGCTGCTTCAGGATGATGGGGAACATGTTAAGACTAGTGAATTCCATGAGCATGGACCCATTGCCACACTTCATTATCTGTGAAATGAGTTCCTTCATCTAAAGCAGTGCTGTGTGGGTTACCATGATGATGGATAAGGCATTCTGTAAGTCCATAGAAACAAAGAAGAAGGAACAGTAGTTTAAAAATATGGCCTTGGTAATAGAAACGATGGATATCCAGTTATGCCAGCACCATTTGTTAAAGAGACTGTCTTTTCCCCAATTAACGGACTTTGGGCCTTTGTCAAATATCAGCTGCTCATAGGTGGATGAATTTATGTCTGGATTCTCAATTCTGTTCCACTGGTGTATGTATCTGTTGTTGTACCAGTACCAGGCTGTTTTGACTACCGTGGCAAGAGATAAGATATTAAAGAATAAGAGGAAAGAGAGCTGAGGCAGTTACTCCAGAACACCATTATTGAAGGTCAGGCAGCAGAGGAGGATAATGAACAGAAACAACCAGAGAAGCAGGATGAGAACTGAGAGAGAATGATGTCCTGGGAAGAAGATGTGTGAAAAAGAGAAGGAGTAGTCAACAATGTCTAGTCCAAGGAGAGTCAAGTGAAGTCAGAACTAAAGAGTGACCTCATACAGGACATTGTCAGAGGGCAGAAGGAAAGGCACCATAGAGTAGAGGCTCACTACTTCACCAATTGCCATCGAATCAACTTTGACTCACGTGACTCCATCTGTGTCAGAGAACTGTGCTCCATAGGGTTTTCAATGGCTGACTTGGGGTAGAGGGTAGAAGGGTGAATTCTGAAGTCAGACTGCATGCTTCCAATTCCCAACACTACCACTTACAACCAGTGAGGTCTTTGGAATGTGTATGAACTTTTCTGACCTCAGCTATCTAATCTATAAAATCTAATGGGAGGCCCATTAGACCAGACATTTTTATCTGGATTGCTAATTCCTATGCCACCAGTGTGTGGCACATGCTGGCATACCGAAGGTGATCAACAAATACTTGTTGCAAGAATAAGCAGAGTAATAGCACTACCTCACAGTGTTGTAAGCATGAACTGAGTTAATACACCTAAAATATTCAGAAAAACAATTTCCAAATTTTACTGCATTTTGGAATCACTTGAGCGTGTTTAAAAATTACTAAGGCTGGATCCTTTCCTGAGATGTGCTGATCAGGGTGTTTAAAAGCTCCCCAGGTAATTCTAATGTGCAGCAAAATTACGGGAACAATGGTTGTCTTAGTCTGGGTGCTCTAAAGGAGCAAAGCCAGTGAAGCATACATATAAATATATACAGAGAGATCTACTTCAAAGAAATGGCTCACACAATTGCAGGAGCTGGCAAGTCCCAAATCTGTGGGTCAGGAGACAGCCTGAAGGCTTCGTGAATCACAAGAAGCTTTGTGGTCTTCCCTGCCAATCTTGGGATTTGTCGATCTTCACAGCTTGTGAACAAGAGCCTTGTTCTCAACCTGCCAATCTTGGGTTCGCAAGCCCCTGCAGCTATGTGAAGCAGAAGCCTCTGTCCTGATCCACGGACTTTGGATGTTCCAGCCTCTACAATCGCGTGAGCTGTTTCCTTGATATAAATCTCTCTGTGTATATATATATTTATATGCTTTACTGTTTCTGCTTCTCTAGAGAACCCAGCCTAAGACAACCCTCAATGAGATGGATTGACATAGTGGATGCAACAGTGGGCTCAAGCGTAACAACGATTGTGGGGCTGGCGCAGGAATCGGCAGTGTTTCCTTCTGTTGTACATAGGGTCTCTATGACTTGGAACAAACTCAATGACACCTAACAACAAGTCCACAGATGGTAGTTTTGGCAGAAGCATTGCATGCAAGGAAGGCAAATCCATATCCAGAGTAAGTATTCGTATCCCCATAAGAACAAAATGCTGCCCTTACCATGATGGAAGTGGTCCAGTGTAATCAACCTGCCACCAAGCGGCTGGCTGATCACCATGAGGAATGCTGCCATATTAGGGATTCGATATTGGTCTCTGCTGCTAGCAGATTGGGCACTCACCTGTGGCTGTAGTCAAATTGGCTTTGGTGAGTGGAGGCCGATGTTGTCGAGCCCATGCATAACCTCCATCCCTGCTACTACGGCCACTTTGTTCGTGAGCCCATTGGGCAATGACAGGAGTTTTAGGGAAAGATGCTGACTGGTATCAACAGAATGTGTCACCATATCCACTTGATTGCTAAAATCCAGCTCTGCTGAGGTTACCCTTTGGTGAGCATTCACATGAAATACAAATATCTTCACTTCTTTGGCCCATTTAAAGAGGCCTATCCACATATGTCTTCCCCATACCTCCTTGTCACCAATTTTCCAATCATGTTCCTTCCAAGTCCCTGACCAACCAGCCAAACTGTTGGCCACACCCCGTGAATTGGTATACAATTGCATATCTAGCCATTTATCTTTCTGAGCAAAATGAACAACCAGGCGTACTGCTCGAAGTTCTGCTCACTGTAAGGGTTTCCCTTCATCACTGTCCTTCAGGGAAGTCCCAGAAAGGGACAGCAGTGCTGCAGCTATCCACTTTGAGTGGTTCCTGCATATTGCACTGTACCATCTGTAAACCAGGCACGGCTTTTCTCTTCTTCAGTCAACAGATCATAAAGATATCCCCATGAGGCCACAGGTGCAGGCTGGGAGAGAGAAGGTAATGTAATAGGAGTGGGGACCATGGGCATTTGGGCTACTTCCTCATGTAACTTACTTGCGCCTTCAGGGCCTGCTTGGCCCCAATCTTGTATATACATACCAATTTTACTTGATGATGGAGTGCTGTTGTGCATGTCCACCTTTATGACTTTGTCGGTCAGACAACACCCAGTTCATGATGGGCAGCTCAGGTCAAATGGTAACTTGGTGGCCCATGGTTAAGCATTCAGTCTCTACTAAGGCCCAGTAACAAGCCAAAAGCTGTTTCTCAAAAGGAGAGTAGTTATCTGCAGAGAATGGCAGGGCTTTGCTCCAAAATCCTAGGGGCCTGCCAGTGACTCCAAACAGCATCTCTATCTGCCACAGACACTTCGAGCACCATTGGATCAGCCAGATCATATGGTCCAAGTGGCAGAGCAGCTTGCACAGCAGCCTGGACCTGTTACAGAGCCTTCTCTTGTTCTGGGCCCCATTCAAAACTGTCAGCTTTCCAAGTCACTTGGTAAATAGGCCTGAGTAGTACATCCAAATAAGGAATATGTTGCCTTCAAAATCCAGAGAGGCCTACTTGGCATTGTGCTTCTTTTTTAGTTGTAGGAGGGGCCAGATGTAACAACTTAACCTTCACTTTAGAAGAAATATCTCAACATGCCCCACGCCACAGGACCCCTAGAAATTTTACTGACATGGAAGGTGCCTGAATTTTTGTCAGGTTAATTTTTCTCCCTCTGGCATGCAAATGTCTTACCAATAAATCTAGAGTTATTGATATGTCTTCCTTACCGGGTCCAACCAGCATAATGTCGTCAATGTAATGTACCAGTGTGATGTCTTGTGGAAAAGAAAAGTAATCAAGTTCCCTGAGGACTAAATTATAACATAGGGGTAGAAAGTTGATATACCTCTGAGGTAGGACAGTGTATTGCTGTCCCAGTAGGAAGGTGTACTGCTGGTCTTGCTAACTGAAGGCAAACTGCTTCTGATGGTATTTAGAGAGAGGAATGAAGAAAGAGTCATTGGCCACATCGATAACTGTGTACCAGGTACCAGGACATGTATTAATTTGCTCAAGAAATGAAACCACATCTGGAACAACAGCTGCAGTTGGAGTCACCACCTGTTTAAGGTTACAGTAATCCACTGTCCTTCTCCACAATCCATCTGTTTTTAAACAAGCCAAATAGGCAAATTGAATGGGGATGTGCTGGGAATCACCACCCCTGCATCCTTCAAGTCATTGATGGTGGCACTGATCTCTGCAATCCCTTCAGAAGTGCGGTATTGCTTTGGTTTAATATTCTCCTAGGTAGGAGCAGTTCTAACAGCTACTATTTGTTCCTTCCTATCATAATAGAACTTACACCACATGACAGACATCCAATGTAGGGGTTCTGCCAGTTGTTGAGTATGTCTGTTTCAAATATGCATTCTGGAACTGGGGAAATCACACAGGATGGATTTGGGGACCCATTGGGCCCACTATGAAATGGATGTGAGCTAAGACTCCGTTCATAACCTGACCTCCATATGCCCCTACTCTGACTGGTGGACCACAGTGACATTTTGAGTCTCCTGGAATTAGTGTCAGTTCAGAGCCAGTGTCCAGTAATCCCTGAAAAGCCTGATTATTTCCTTTCTCCAGTGAACAGTCACTCTCATAAAAGGCCATAGATCCCTTTGGGGAAGGCTGGGAGAAAGATTAACTGTAAATTTTTGGCAGTGTAGTGGGGTACTTCCTCAAGGAGACCTGGCCTCCCCTTCATTCAAGGGCTTTGAGTCTATAAACTGGCTTAAGTATGGGAATTGATTGAGGGGCCATGACTCTCTATTTTGGCAATTTAAGTTAGACTGCCATTCACTTGACCTAGTATTCTTCCACCTGTACCGAGCAAGCAGATATTTAGTAGGTTTCCCATCTATTTCACTCCTAGGCCCATATGACTAAGCCAATGCCAGAAGTTCATACAAGTCAGACTATTCTGATTACTGTTTTGACTCTGCTGTCCATTACAGTAACCACACCCACCTTGTCTTGGTGATTAAGTGCCACCTCTTGTCCCCTACTACTCTGGGATCCAACCACCCCCATCGTAGTTAGGCTCCCCAGTTCAGTGAGGGCCATTCACATTGTAAAATCTGACCTACACAGAAGAGCAATCATAGCTGTCTTCAAGTATGCTGGAGCTCCCTTTACCAATTTATTTCTTACAGTTGTGGTGAAAGTTGTGTCCTCTGGGCACTCTCTAGGTGGGTCAGTGGGCTGCACATGATAAACCCACTCTAACATATAATTTCCCTAAGCCTTTGGATTCCTTCTACAGTATACTAAGGCAGTTCTGGCATTTCAACTTCATTTGTGTAGGCCGCATTTTAGTCCACATTTTAATAAACCAACCAAATAAATGGTTAGAGCCTTTTCTAACAACTCGAGCTGAAACACTGAATGCAGAATCTGTGCCTCGTGGGCCCATATCAATAGTCAGGTCGATCCAACTTTATGTTCCTTTCACCATAGTCCTCTACCCTTACTAGCCATTCCTATACATATTCCCCAAATTTATGTTTGTATGCATTAAAAAATTAAGCAGTTCTTTTGGAGGGTAGCATACCTCCTTATGGGTTATACTTTGTAGCTCACCTCTTAGGGTGCGTGGGTACTAGAGTCAAGTTATAGGTCTAGAAGCAAAATGGGTGGTGTGAGTGGGTGCTGGGGACATTCAGCAATGTCTTGCAAGGCATCTGCCTCAGGTTACACCCCAGGCAATGCCTCAGGCAAGGATGCCTCAGATTCATCTGGGAATTCTACCACTGAACTACCATTGCCCTCAGCAATTGTAAACTTGGTCCTCATTCACAGGTTGCCCAAGCAGATGCATTTGCATCAGTTTTCCTCATTTGGTGCATAGAAATCTTTGGTACTAATATCAAAATTACGTAGGTATTTAGTTCTGTTGGAAAAAAGCAAAGAAAATGTCTACAACAGTGAGACTTGTACCTTCAAATAGTGGACAAGGCCTAAATGCAAAAATGTTAAAAGGCCAGTGGGGAGTCACCCTCAATTCCAGCGATAATATGTAGTGATGTTTCCACGCAGTTCAGAAAACTTTTCTTACCATCGCTTCTGACAGAAGAATTAAGATCACAGGTAAATTCTGTTTCTTCTGTAGTTGATGTAACCCTATCCAGACTGTTTTTCCTCCCTCTAGAAATCTTGCAGCTGTGAGTTTAATGCCAGGTTGCATGTTTCAAATACAGCTTAATAAAGAAGGCCTAACTCAGAGAACAAGAGGCTCTATGAGATTCTTTATACAACAGCTGTTAATGTTTTGTGTTGAAATTCTGGTTGGATATTTGATGCTTGCCTTTAATTGAGAAAAGCACTTAACGCGCTTAGAGGAGCACTGTATTCATTTTCAGTTTTGGAATCCCATGTCTGTAGAGCAACTCAGAAACCGTTCACTAAAATTTGTGGGCAAGTTTTCTGCTCTAGCAAGCAGGTAAAATGGAGTTAGAAATGCATTCTGGGCAGACAAGAGTTTGCTTATGATGAAATAAAAAAGTCACACTGAAGGAAATATAGACATAAGCAGGATGGACATCAAATTAGGCATCCCCTGAAAAGATACAAGTATTCAGAGGTTACCAGAGGGGATCAAAAATTAGGAATTGGGGTGGCAATTGTCAAGGAAAGACCTGGGGAAAGGAGACAGAGAGGATCTCTGATCAGAGAGAAGAAACCAGTGGCCCTGGAGTTGACTCCTCTTGTTTGTCAGAGTAGAAATGTGCTCCATAGGGTTTTCAATGTCTGACTTGTCAGAAGTAGATCATCAAGCCTTTCTTCCAAGGCACCTCTGTATGAACTTGAACCTCCAACCTTTCAGTTAGCAGCAGACCGTGTTAACCATTTGTACCACCCAGGGACTCCAATTAGAGAGAAAGGAAGAACTAATCACTAGGGAACAGGAGGGATATGGAACAAAAGCAACAGGCCAAGAAGGGAGTCCCCAAACAAGGGAGAACGAGAATAAGGCCAGATCACAGGGAAAACCTTGGGGTAGGGAAAGGAAAAGGGAGGGCGCATAGAACAAGATGTTGAAGGTGGTTAGGTCGGGAGCCTAGGAGAAGCCAAGTCCTGTTCTGACTGGGAGGAAAGAGAATTGAACTAGCTGTTTTCTCCCATTATTATGACTTTTTAAGTCATCATATCAAGAGCAAAGGTTCTTAGACTGTTTTAGAGATTGTTAAAGGATAATTTTCAAAAAAAGGGAAAATTATGGTCCTCATACAAATATAAAATGAACACGTCAAAGATTTTATTTAATTCATTCATTAAATGAGAGAACTGGAAATAATCGTACAAGCAAGTCAAAAGACAAATCAAAGAACCACAAATTTATATGGACCATCAGAATTAATTTACAAATAGAACCCAAATTGCCTTTTTTCCACAAAGGGGAGGGCTGTCCCTCCAGCAGATAGAAGTCATTTGCATGTCTGTAGACAAGAATTATTTGCATCTTAACTACTGTTTGCACAGTGGTTAAGAGCTCAGCTGCTAACCAAAAAGTATCAAATCCACCAGCCACTCCTTGGAAACCCTATAGGGCAGTTCTGCTCCGTCCTGTGGGGTTGCTATGAGTTGGAATCAACTTGACAGCAATGAGTTTGTTTTGGGATCAGTCATCTAGAATGTTATAAAATAGCATCATCAATGACGAAAGTGAATGAATATCCCTATCGGATGGGACAGTCCTAGAGCTCCATCCAGCATTTCATTGAAAGGATATCTAGCTATTGCTTTCACTCTTTTACTTATCAAAGTCTTAAATTTCTCCTTACAGTTCTCCTCTTCTGATTAAGAAAAAAAAAATCTCAAAAAAAGATTATTCTTGATCACAAAATGAGGCTGCTCTCATTAGGTTGGCTTCATTATTTCCAATCATGCCACAAGAGTGCAAATTTACCATAATGGCCTTCTTTAAGCCTACTTTCCTGGAAGTTTTCAGAAGAATTCTCAGATTGGACTTTATTTGCTGTCTCTCTGCTCTTAAGACATCAAGCCCAAGAAACTGTCTCCACCAGATTTCACCCAAAGTCCCTATAAATTTGGGTGAATGCCTTTATTTTCTAGAATCTGCAAATATCCCAAGGTTCCTGGTTTGTTAGAGGTGACCCTCTTTGCCACCTGAAAGGCTAGGACCCTGTGAGCTAGATCCAGGCACTAGTGGTTAAGAGCTACAGCAAGCTACGGCTGCTCATCAAAAGGTCGGCAGTTCGAATCCACCAGCCACTCCTTGGAAACCCTATGGGGCAGTTCTATTCTGTCCTATAGGGTCACTAGAAGTCAGAATCAACTCGACGGCAATGGTTTTTTTGTTTTGTTTTGTTTTTAAAGCGTTGGTTCTATAAAGTAGGTCTTAGTTCCTTAAATGTGGCTTGCATACCTGATTCAATGAGCATCATTCTCAAAAATGACATTCCTTGGCTGCATAACTGATTTTTCCCAATTATATCATGGTAAGAAAAAAGAACAGATTCTTACTGAACCTATGCAAATAACTATATCTTCATGAAAAGTAAAAAGATTCAATAAGAGTTACTGAATTCAGGTGGAGGGGCATATGTCAGTGAAAATAAAATATTTTAAAATGTTACATTTGGGCTTAAAAGCAGAGTTTATAAATTGTTATGGGTTACAGATAGCTTAAGAAGAAAGAAAAAAGCCTTCCTTATATACATTTAAAAAACACATTAAAACATCAAACATCCAAAAAAAAAAAAAAATCAAACATCCAAACACATAACCACAATAACATGTCCCTCATTGGTTTATTCCGTCTTATGTAATTAATTCTTGTTCTCTGGATCCTGGGTTAGAATTCCTATGAAGCTGTCTTTTTTTTTTTTTTTTTTTTTTAAATAAAAAGAGCTATGGAGAGGGTTATTTACTAACTAGATAGTAGATAAGGATTATCTTAGGTGAAGGGAAGGACAGCACACACTACAGGGGAAGTCAGCACAAATGGACTAAACCAAAGCTAAGAAGTTTCCTGAATACAATCAAACACTTTGAGGGACAGAGTAGCAGGGGTAAGGGTCTGGGGACCATGCTTTC
>NW_004443954.1:9937437-9938389 GCF_000243295.1 Trichechus manatus latirostris
CCTATAGGACAGAGTAGAACTGCCCCATATGATTTCCAAAGAGTGGCTGGTGGATTCGAACTGCCAACCTTTTGGTTAGCAGCTGTAGTGCTTAACCACTGCACCACCAGGGCTCCGGAGTAGAACCTAGCCATTTATATTTCTATAAAAATTCATGCGTGTATCTTCTGCGCATCCCTAGTTGAAAGCCACTGGCCTAGAAGATATTAAGATTCAAATTTAAGAATAAGCATTTTTAATAATAACCAAGATTTACGACTGATAACACTTTACTATTGGTGCCTAGTGTCATCAGGCAAAACAGCACAAACACTGATGAAGAGAAACAAAATGAACAGCAAAGGAATTTCGAGGAATTTCCCATACAGGACACAACTTCTGAAATATTTGTATTGATAATGTTTTACTTATATGAGTTTTGCCTAGGGAAGGGGAAGTATCTCTTTTGATTTGACAACACTTCTCATGCAACACATCAATAGGAATATAGATTTTTTTAAAAACCTAATTATTTCCAGTACTTTACAAGGTGAAAGAACAAATCTTTGTGATTTTCCAGGGGCCTGCTAAGAAATAACAAAGATAGTTTTGGGTGTAAAAGATAACCTGAAAGTTTTACTTTATTTTTCTATATTAAGGGTCTGATTTGGGGAAGACAAGAGTGAAACATGTTACCGAGGAAGATTTAGAGACTTGATTAAGATAAGATCATGAGTGCCTGAGAAACAATACTTGTATCTATTTAATTGAAGTGACAAAAAAATAAAAGTAAACATTGAACATAAATGGTAAAGAATGTTAGTTCTTTCAGAAGTGAGGATTCTTTGTTCTTCTCTTTTTTCAATTGTTTTTAAGAATAATCCAGGATGTACTAAAATCAAATAAAGCACAGAAAATTCCTCTGATAAGACAGAATCTTTGCTATGTGGGCAAATTAAACAGAAAGATTAAC
>NW_004443954.1:9939252-9940229 GCF_000243295.1 Trichechus manatus latirostris
GACTGCCAGACTGCCAAACTACATCATAACTGCCAAACCACTGAGAATCATGGCCCCGCCAAGTTAACACACAACCTTAACGATTACACATACAATGCTTTCATCATTACCATCTTCAAAAGAATTGCTTAAATAAGCATTTTAAAATTCCTCAGTTTCAGTTTCCAATACAGCTAATATTAATACCTGTGCCCCACATAAACAAAACTGTTTAGTATCCTCAATAAGTTTCAAGAGTGTAAAAGCATCTAGAGACCAAAAAAAAAAAAAAAAAAACACCAAAGAAACAAAAAACACACGTAAAAACAAACACGTAAAAGAAGTACTGATTTAGGGGAAAACTACTCTTTTCCTTAAAAACCAGAAGCATGTACTGAATTGTATTTTCTGTCACTAATTGCTCCTATTGGAGCCCTGGTGGTATAGTGGTTAAGAGCTCAGCTGCTAACCAAAAGGTTGGCAGTTCAAATCTACCAGCTGTTCCTTGGAAACTATATGGGGCAGTTCTACTCTGTCCTATAGGGTTGATGTAAGTCGGAATTGACTCGACAGCAATAGGTTTTTTTGTTTTTTTTTTTTTGTTATTGCTCCTAGTATAGTCTCAACCACCTATGTTAGCTATACCTTTTAACAAAGTAACTTCTTTTTCACAGAGAATGCTTGGGAGTGGATAACTGAGAACTGTCACAAACGAGCATTTCAGTGGACAAACACAACTCGCAAATACACATAACACAACTGTCTACAGTCACACACTTGCTGCAGCCTGTATAACTGCTGACAGTAGCAAAAATGACTCAAAAATGTAGTTTATCTGTAGCATACAAAAATAAAAAAGCAAAAGCGTACAACATAAAATTATGCTTAGTAATCAATGGTTCAGTATTCTATTTTGCTTAGAAATGATTTAGGTATCTAATGATTATCCATTAGAGACCTAAAATAGATACCTAAATCATTTCTAAGCAAGATAGAAT
>NW_004443954.1:9945714-9951095 GCF_000243295.1 Trichechus manatus latirostris
TCAGCACCTAAACTTTCTACAAACTATGCCATTCTTCCAGTTGCTACTTTTGAAAAAATAATTTTGTGCTTATTTTCTCTATTAAATGTAACTATGATCTCTAGCTCTTAAAATTCTCTGAGTATAAATACATTCCTTTAGCTATTGACTTGGTCATTTTATTCTTTCTCCAAAAGTCAATAAACTCTAGAAAATTTCATTTTTGTAATCTTCTTCTTTCTGTTTTATATTAATCCTCTTCTTCTCTAAATGAATTCTGCCTTATAATACCTTCCAGCCAATCTCAAAGTCTCTTACTATATATTCTTCAGTTCACTTTCTGAGAGAGTAAGAAAAATTCTCCCCTTGTTTTTATTTTCCCCTCTACTCTTCCTCTGTCCTTCAGCACCAAGAGAACATTCTCCTCCCTCCACCTCTAAGCACTTTTTAATATGTCTCAAGTGAAATATTACTGTGTGCCCGACTTCCCTCATTCCTTACATCAGCTTTTCTTTCTTAAGGCAGGTTCCATCATCTCTTCTTTTTATCTTTGTTATATCTGAAATTTTCCCTCCACGTAGTCTTGTCAATTACATGTTTGGTTTAGATCTGAACCTTTTCTCTCATTACACTCTTCCTGTTCTCATTTTCATCTTGTTTCCCGTCTTCTCCCACACCCTAGGCAAATGGATATGAGAGTGGTCCGTCAATAATTTGTTGTACTGTTGCTTTCAACTTCATTCTAACCATGCTTTCTTAATCTCTGTGTCCTCCCTCATTCCTCTCAAATCTCTCTTAATTTAATTAAAACACTTTAATGTCACAAATGGTATAACACAAATATCCCTTCCTTGTCACTTAAAATAGTAATTTTTAAAGTACCATCTCATAGCGACCCTATAGGACAGAGCAGAACTGCCCCATTGAGTTTCCAAGGACCACCTGGTGGATTTGAACTGCCTACCTTTTGGTTAGTAGCCGTAGCACTTTGGAATTGACTCGACGGCAACGGGTTTGGTTTTTGGTTTTTTTCTAAAGTATTTTTATCTGCTATGTTTTCCTGCCTCTTCCTTTGTAAGAGCCTTGAGGTTAGGAATCAGGAAGAAAGGGAAAGTGGGAAAAGCCGAGAAAGAAGATGGAAGTCTCTACTACTACTTTGAATCAATAGAACTCCTAATTTCCACCTTCAAACATTCAAATACTTTGGTTTTGCTCTATAAATTGTATAAAACATTTTTGTAACATAATTACACAGGCCTAAAAATATAATTATAGGTTTGTCCATCAATAAGACTTGCTCTTCAAACTACTTTTTCATCTGAGTGAGCAAGACTTTTTTTGTGAGAGACCTGGCCAAGGCCAAGGGTGCGGTCTGGGGTTCTGGAAGGGCGCTCCCCTCATAGCTGAAAGGTTCTCTGAGCACTGGGCTGAAAGGCAAGCCAGCAACCTATTAGAGAAAGTCAACTGTGGGCCCAGCCCTGCCCCAGGCAATGTGGAATATGAAGATGTCCATAGAGTGCTTGCTCTCAAGGAGTTCATGAGAAACAGTGATATTGAATCAAGTATCAGTAGACACTAAGACATAGAGATGTACATGAATAAATTCTGTGATTTCAGAGAAGGCGACCACTGTGGACAGAAATGGGCTGGATCCGCTTCACGGAAGAGAGTGACTTCAGCTGGGTCTTGAAGGGATGGAAGGATGTGGAGGGATAGAGATGGGAAGGGTGGCCACTATTATCAAGGAAACACTGTAAACAAACACAGAGGAGGCAAAAGATATGAAGTTCTCAGAGGACACTGAGGAAGATGAAAATGAAAACATTTGCAAGAGCCTCGAATGCCAGGCTGAGGAGCCTGAACGTCGCTCTTTAGCGTGTCGTGATTTAATGAAGCATCATAAGCTCTAAACAACACTTCTTTGCACATGCTGTTCTCATCACTTCCTCAACACCACCACCTTCTTCTTGGTATGGCTCCTTCTCATACTTGGTTTAAATGTTCACCTCTCAGAGAGGATTTCTCTGAACACCCTACACATGTGCTCTGCTTCCCCTCAACTTTCTATCACAGCATCTATGATTCGTTTCCATAAAATTAATTGAACCACCAAGAGTAACTACGTGTTTATCTGCCCACACCCTCCACCCCCACCAAAACCCAAACACACTGCCGTCGAGTGGATTCCGATTCACAGCTACCCTGCAGGATAGAGTAGAACTGCCCAGTAGTGTTTCCAAGGCTGTAAATCTTTACGGGAGCAGACTGCCATGTCTTTCTCCCATGAAGCAGCTGGTGGGTTCGAACTGGGTTCAAACCACCTTTTGGTTAGCAGCCAAGTGCTTTAACTACTGCACCACCAGGGCTCCTACCCTCTATCCAACACTAGATAATAACTTTCAGTAAGGCAGGGACAACATCTGCAGTGATATCAATCAGAAGAGAGAGGGCAGACAAAAGTCCCCATAAAATATCTACTATTAAAGCTAACAAAAACAAGAAGGAACCCTAGCAAAGCGAAGAATGGGAGAGGACAATGTCCCAGACCCTAAGGGAGAAGAGTTTCAAACAGGGATGGGTTTAGGGGGAGGAAGAGCTGGAAAGCAAATTGCCCAGGATTCAGAAGGGTGCTTTTGAGAAGCCTGAAGGAAAAAAAAAAAAAGAAGAAAGAAGGGAATAGCTTGCATCTAGATCAGGGTTGAGGAAAGGGTTCTTTGTTTGCTTGCTTTTAAGGATAGAGTAGATCTGGATAACTGACAAAGAGAAAGACTGAAGAAAGAGAAGCAAGAAAGGGTAACCAGTCATGCTGACAAAGACTGTTGGGAAGGAATCATTAGCGATGCATTGTTAAAGGAAGCTTCAGAACATTCCTCACAGAGTTGCCAAGACCAAGTAAGGCATTATCCTAACGTCACATTTGCTGTTACCTCACATATTGGAACAGTGGCAGAAATCCACGAAAGAGACCCGATAGGCAAGAAGGGTGAGTGCTTGTGTTAATGAGACATTGAAGAATAAACACAAAACCAACTGCAGTGGGAGAGTTGTCTGGATGGCAAAGCCCAACCACACCTTAATTTACCTTTCCCACCAGAACTTTTTACCAAAACAAATCTACATGGCCCTCACTCATAAATTTAAGAAAAGGATTTGCAAAAATTTTCCCTGTAGCATCATAGAATTTCCTATCTGGAAGGGACACTAAAAATGATCAAATCATCAACAATGGGCCCAATTCAAGGATTTTCCTCTTCTCAGTTAAAGTTTTCTTTCTTTCTCTGCATGGTAATATTTCTTTTATTAAAGTTCACTCTTGCACTAAAATATGACAAAGGCATAGCCAATAAGTAGAATTTCTCATCCTCCCATCTCCAAATCCCTAACTGGTTTAATAATTCACTCCCTCTTAGTGCCTTAAAAATGGAACTCTTATCTCTGAATCCATCTGTAAAACTGTTCTCTTCTCCTCCCACTTGCTAAATGGAGTCCATTTATCACTCACTTTATGGGAGCTTATCTATTCCAAGAGGAGCTTGATCAGATAACCTGGTCCTTAGAAAAGCAGAGGAAGATTGCTAGGAATGGCTGCTATTATTTGAAAACCTCTCTTTGATCTGAATTTTTTAGGAAGGTTATAGGATGTCTTTAGGGTCTTTTGCATTTCTGATGGCCCAGGAGATTATTACCTTGGTCTCAGAGTTTGGAGAGCTTTGCTGAACATGCTTGCTAGATCCAATTCTTCAAGAATAAGCTTAATCCCCAATCAGAGACCTAACATTCCTAGTTTAATGTTGTGATATAATATGACAGATTTACACATTGTTCCAACATAGTGAAATGCAAAGAGATGAAGTGTTTTATTTACACAGTAACCTCTTATTTCAGCAGTACACTGGCTGTTATACAGGCCATCCTGGCCTCACCAAAAGGCCTCAGGAAGAATGGCTGTGAGACTGGCAGAGCAACTTCAGTTTACAAAGACCCAAAGCACTAGGTCATCGAGTCAGAAAGGAACAAAACAACAGAAACAAGAAACAGACCCAGGAGACCTGAGCGGCTGGGGGGACTGCCACTTCCCATAGCTTCCATAGCGCCCATTGCTGCCCAGGTGCTCTTTTCTCTATCTGGATACAGAAGTTACAGAGTAAATGTTTGCTGAATGAATCCCTTCACAGGTTCATCATTCATTCAACAAACTTTGTTAGTCGTTCATTCAATGAACATTGTACTCCCTGCAGGGGATATAAGGAAGTGCCTACCTAGATGACAGGGATCCAGTCCTGCATTCAAGGAGAAGAAAGTCTTGTAAGGAAACCAGATCAATACTTAAATTCAATGTGGTATGTCCTATGGAGCCCTGGTGGTGCAGTGGTTAAAGCGCTGGGCTGCGAACCAAAAGGTTGGCAGTTGGAACTCACCAGCTGCTCTGTGGGATAAAGATGTGGCAGTCTGCTTCCGTAAAAATTTACAGCCTTGGAAACCCTGTGGGGCAGTTCTGCTCTGTCCTACAGGGCTGCTGTGAGCTGGAATCGACTCCCTGGCAGCGGGTCTTGTTCTTTATGCCTACAGTGGCCAGTGGTGGGGCAGCAGTAGAAATCCCCCCTTCCGTGCGGGAGACTCGGCTGTATTCCCAGCCAGTACACCCCATGCTCAGCCACCACCCATCTATCAGCGGAGGCTTGCGTGTTGTGATGCCGACCAGGTTTCAGCAGAGCTTCCAGACTAAGATGGACTAGAAAGAAAGGCATGGTAATATACTTCTGAAAATCGACCAGTGAAAACCCTATGGATCACCACAGTCTGATCCACAAGCTGTCATGGGGATGGCACAACCTGGCAGCGTTTTGTTCTGTTGTGCGTGGGGTTGCCATGAGTTGGGAGCCCACTCGACAGCAGCTAACAATAGCAACATGTCCTACAGCAGAGGTCAGACCAGGTGTTGGGAGGGGCCTAGAGAACAGGTCAACTAAACAAATCCTGGAGTAGATGAAGAAAACTTCACAGACACTCGTTTCAGCTTTGCCAGAGTCAATCTGCATATGAGTTTGCCAGGTAGAGAAAATGGGAAAAGATCTGGCTGCTTTCCCATCTAACAGGTGCTCTTGCTATAATACTGGAGGGTACAAGAGTTTTTGGCCATGACTCTTTTGGAAATTTGAAAAGTATAGGAATGAGCGTGATGGGAGAGATGTTGGCTTACTCACTCTTGCAGAGTACCATCAGGACTTGGCAAGGGGATAACAGGAAGTATCCTAGATAACACTGTTCTCATCTGATGGAGCAAGGGACGCCCCCCAAAATGGGTTTTCTAGTGTATTTAATTAGAAGCAAGCAGATGCAACACAGCAAAACCTTTCTCATCACCTCCACGGGAAAAATGGAAAGGAAATGGTTTGCTCCAC
>NW_004443954.1:9951815-9953243 GCF_000243295.1 Trichechus manatus latirostris
TTCACAATTAGGATTGGTCCTCACGCTGCAGAAGGTAGCAGAGGGAGAAAGGTTATGAAAAAAAGTTAGGGGCCTACAATGGGAAAACAAACAAACCAGAAGCAGAGGGGAGTTCCTCCAAGCAAGCGGCACCCAGCGAAACCCCTGCTATGAGTCAGCACAGGGGAGGCCTAACCCCTTCCAGAGAGCTGAGTAAGTCTCAGGCTCAGCTGCCGGGCTGGGCTGGGCTGTGTGGGCTGCTGCGTCCCAAGACCAGGTCTTAATAACAACCTCCCTTCCTCGGCTGCCTAAACTTTTCTTTTTTTTCCCCTTTTGGCTGGAGAGAAGTGTCACATTTTGCTCACTCCCAACCCTTCTCCCCCACCGCCTTCCAGAGAACTTGCGTGCGCCTGTGTAGGGGGTGCTGTGAGCCACCTCCACACCATGACTGCTGTAGTAACTTTCAACGCCTCTCACCGTAACGCTATGAAGTTGCCTGGGAAGCCCAGGAGCCGGACAGCTGCCTTCCTGCCTCTGTGCTTGTTCTTTATGAAGGTTCTGCACCCGGGGCACAGTCACCTTTATAACAACCGCTATGCCGGGTAAGTGGGGCGACTTTCAAGACCTTCCTGGCTTTTATTTGGAGGAGGGGGCTGGCTTGCTCCTAAACGTGCCTCACTTTTTCTGATTTGTGGATTCTGCAGGAGACTGCACACTTTCCTGGTCACGTCAATGAAATTTGCACACAGCCCTGCTCCAGGTCCTTTGGTTTAGCTCACTGAGAATATGCAGTGGATACAAGTCTGACTTTCCGTACATTTTGCAGTGGTCAGCCTCAGCTGTGGACCCCATGTCGAATGGGATTCTGTTTGTGGAGTAGCTGTGGCCAGTATTTGCCTTGGGGAGGATGCTGTTGTACCATGTGAATGATACAAAAGAACTGGGACAGGGCTGTGTGTAAATTTCATCGAAGTGACCTGAAAACGAAGTCTTCTACTTTAGAATTGTATGCAGTAGCAGTGTGTTGAAATCCACCAGTGTGATTAATTTAAGAACTGAGAGTGTGTGTGTGTGTGTTTTAAAGTGCTTGTTAATCTGCAGAGTAGTTATTAGATTTTCAGATCTGAGCAATGCAAATGATTCAACTCCAAATAAGCAGAATACAAGTAGCTAACTGTAAGATTATGGCTATATTTCTGAAGGGGAAAAAGAATTGTTTTTTTCCCCCTGTAGGTTAGCATGCTTTGGGCCTTTCATAGGAAGCTCAGGGCTGAGTATAAGGCAGTGTGTTACTATGCACGTTCTTATTATCCCGAAGGCTTGCTGGGGTATGTACAGCATGTGCTTTGCTGGAATTTGCAGGGGGTCGCTCTTTGAATCTGGAAATGATGGTTTGCCTGCATTTTAGACCTTAAACCTTAAATAGCTCCTTTACTTCAATTCCTCCTT
>NW_004443954.1:9954779-9973905 GCF_000243295.1 Trichechus manatus latirostris
AGTGGCAATATCTAGAATAGGCACATGCATAGATACCAGAGTTTATTAGTTGTTAACAGAGGTGAGTGGAAGGGAGCAATGGGGAGTTATTGCTTAAGAGGTACTGACTTTCTGTTAAGGGTGATGAAAATTTTGGAAATGGATAGTGGCCACGTTTGCATAACATGATGGACGTAATGAATGTCAATGAATTGTACAAGTAAAAATGTTGAAATGGCAAAAGTTTTGTAGGCTTCACACAATAGAAAATAATAACGTGTCTCAGAAAAAATTGCGTAGAGACTACAAGAAAAATCTGATGATAAAAGCTGGTACCTTTTTGGATAGCTATATTAAATTACACATATACAAGGAAGGTTTAAAAATACACAGAAAATGAATGACGCAAAGTGTGGAAAATACCTTCAAATACTATTTGTTGATACTCTACTGTTGGAAGCCTTCAGGGGTTACAGATGCTAATAATAAAACATCTTGGTGATAAACAAATGCCCGTCAGTGAGTGAGACTCCTCCACATGCAAACATCACTCTGTGTTTTCTCCTTGTCTCTCCTCGTATTCTTGGAAGCCGACTGACTTATTTATTGTACTGTGATATCTGAGGGAAAAAAGTAAGGATCTTCTACCTCACGTGAAATTGTGTGATAATTACATGGTGTTGTTTTTATTAGGTGCTGTCGTGTTGGTTCCGACTCATAGCAACCCTGTGTATAACAGAAGGAAACACTTGCCCAGTCCTGTATCATCCTCACAGTCTTTATGCTTGAGCCCATTGTCACAGCCTCTGTGTCAGTCCATCTCATTGAGGGTCTTTCTCTTTTTTTGCTGACTGTCTGCTTTACCAAGCATGATGTCCTTCTCCAGGGACTGGTCCTTCCTGATAACATGTCCAAAGTATGAGATGAAGTCTCACCATCCTTTCTTCTAAGGAGCATTCTGGCTGTACTTCTTCCAAGACAAATTTGTTGGTTCTTCTTGCAGTCCATAATATATTCAATACTCTTTGCCAACACCATAGTTGAAAGGCATCAGTTCTTCTTCCATCTTCCTTATTCATTGTCCAGCTTTTGCATGTGTATGAGGCGATTGATGGCTTGGGTCAGGTGCACCTTAGTCCTCAAAGTGACATCTCTGCTTTTTAACACTTTAAAAAGGTCTTACGCAGCAGATTTGTCCAGTGCAATCCATCGTTTGATTTCTTGACTGCTGCTTCCATGAATGTTGATTATGGATCCAAGTAAAATAAAATCCTTGACAACTTCAATATTTTCTGTTTATCATGATGTTGCTTATTGGGCCAGTTGTCAAAATACATGACATTAGGGTAGACTTTTTTTAGTGATGGAAAGGAGAGATCTAAGACAGTGAAGCAATAAAATCTGAAAGCACTGTAGAATTAAAGTGGCTATGGTTTTATTGTCAGAACAAAGGCCTGGCAATCTACTTCTGAAAGACCACAGCCATTGAAAACCCTATGGAGCAGTTCTACTCTGAAACACATGGGGTCGCCATGAGTCGGAATCAACTCGATGGCAACTGTTTTTCATTTTTTATGATTTATTGAGAGCAACTTATTCAGTAACTTCTTCATACCAAGTAATATAGCATAATGTTTATAAGTCCTAACGTTCAGCTGCCTAGGTTTCAATATCTGTTTTCCCACACTTAGTAGGTCTGTTACTTTAGGCAAGTTCCTTAACCTCTCTGAGCTTCAGCATCCTTCCTTACCTTCCTTATCATTAGACAAGGGAGAGAACATTAGAACCGTCCTCACTGAGTCACTGTGCGGATTAAATGCAATAGCATGGCTCTTAGCACATGTTGCTGGGTGCCGTCGAGTCGACTCCGACTCCTAGCGACCCTATAGGACAGAGTAGAACTGCCCCATAGGGTTTCCAAGGAGCGACTGGTAAATTGGAACTGCAACCTTTTTGGTTCACAGCCGAGCTCTTAACCACTACACCACCAGGGCTCCCCTTAGCACACAGTAAGCACTTAAGAGGGTGGTAAAATACCTAATATGTAGCAATACTTAATTTAAACAAGTACAAAAAGAATAATAATTCAAAAGCTATGAAGTGCTTGGTATCCCCACTTTACAGATAAGCTAACTGAGGTACAGACAGGGTAACCCCAGTTCAGAGGTAACTAACCCTTGCTTACAGTAAGGGCACAGTTGGGATTCTGTCCTAGCTGTGCCTGACTCCACACACTGTACTACTCATTATGCTGCCCATTCAGGCATAGGAAAGAGTTGATTTAAAGGAAAGTTGAAGATTTAATCTTGTTTTGAGAACTTACTTCAGGACGATAAAGGAAAGGAGTAGATTATATAGATAAAATTGGAGATTTAATCTTGGTCACCTTCTCTAAGGTGATGAGGAGTCATTGATAGAATATCAGGCAGGGACTGTAACGGATAGAAAATGGAAGATGCAGAAAGTAGATAGAAAGTGACTTTGGGTGTGTTCATTTGTTAATTCATTCATTCTTTCAACAAGTGTTATTTGAATGACCTCTATATACCAAGTACCTTGACCAATAGAGTCAATGCCCTCAGCTCCTAGTTCTGTAAAGAAAATAGGCCTATCTACACAGAAAATCAGTATACAGTATAAAGGTGCTATATGGGATAAACAGACTACTATGAGGATTAGTAAAGCCAAAAACCAGTTGCCATCCAGTCAACTCTGACTCATAGCAACCCCATATATGTCAGAGTAAAACTGTGCCACATAGGGCTGTCAGTGGCTAATTTTTCATAAGCAGATCTCCAGGCCTGCCTTCCTAGGCACCTCTAGGTGGACTTGACCCTCCAACCTTTCTGTTAATAGCCAATTGCATTAACCATTTGTACCACCCAGGGACTCCATGAAGATTGGTAGAAGAGCCCAATGAACCACTCTTGTCTCCAGAAGGAGAGGTAGCAATCCCTTCCAGGGACTCACTGATTTTGGTCACTGGGCCCCTGCTGAATCTCAGCTAGGGATGAGAAAGCACAGACTTCCTGCCTGTCTGGATGCCTCTTGGGACTTGAACCCTCCAGTCCTGATCCCCACAGGCAGACTCCTCCTTCCTCATATAGTGGAAGACGCCTCCCGCGTGTCCGCTATTTTTTCCTCTTCTCTTTTCTTTCTCGGAGCCTCTCCGATGACTCAGTCTTCTCTCTTGTGACTACAGGTACGTGCAGGGCTGATTGTCACCACGTGCGTCGGCATGCTCTGATTAGTCAGGGTCCGTGCTTTACCCCCCCCAGCCCCGTTATTTGTCCACAAGTTCACTAGTCATACATGGAAACAGAACATGGGGATTAGCATCAGAGAAGTAGACTTGAAGGAGGCTGTTGTTGTTGCTTTTAAGTAGTTTGGTCTCTGAAATTCCGTAAGCAAAGACGCCCCAAGTTGGAATGTGGCATATTGACTAGAAGGGGACTGTAAGAAGCAAAGTGACTGGATAGAGCGGATTCAACCTCAGTGACACTGCACTTGTTTTCCACGTAGCCTCTCTAGCTAGTCCCACTCTCTCTCTCAACAGTGGTTTGTAATTATTTCGTGTCCTGATGATGATGTCCTTTAATGTCCTGAGCTTTTAGAAACGCACAAGCTGGACTTGTGAATCTGAGAGTTGTTGTCTATGTTGGAAGTAAGAGGTCTTTTGAGCTAGGATGGCCACACATTCCCGATTTCCCAAGACTGCCCTGGCTTGCTGGGGACTGTCCCCATTTACACTTGGCTCTGCTGTAATTTGATCCTGAGAAGCGTCCTGGCTTGGATAGTAAATTGTTGGTTTAGCCTCTTTATTCTTGTTTGCTTCCTTAATGAGCTTTACTCCACATCTTCAACTACCGGCTTATTTCATTCCTAAAGAGCAAATTTATCTCTAGTTCCTTCCATTCCTCTAAGAGATATCCCATTTCCCTGTTCCTCTCCATTGTAATGGCTGCCAGCCATTCAGGACTTATCTCTGCCTGGGTTAATGTAATTTCTCCTAACAGATCCATTCTGATACTGAGCTTCTAAAGTAAGACGTTTATCATGTTATTCCTTGCTCAAATGCCTGCTTTGGCTCCCTATTGCCAAAATACATCAAATCCAGAATCCTCTGTTTGGCTTTCAAGGCTTCAATAATCCCCTGCCACCACTTCTGCCTTCTATTTAGCTCTTCCTCTGTCCTGGAACCCCAGTCTAGTCAGGTCAGAGATGTAGAGTTTCACCACTGCACGTCTTTGACAAACAAAGCACACAGTCCCCGTTCGTAATAAGGGAGCTTCGAACAAGAAGGAGCCATCTCAGCTCATGAATGGTAGGAGGAAATGAGTACTATGTGTATATATTCTGGACGTTAGGATCTAGAAAGGACGTATGGCGGATTCTAAGATTGGTTTTGAATCCTTTGGCACAAGTTGGTGTGTGGCTAATTTAACAGCTCTGCTCCAGTGGCTGCTGAAAGTTCCTTTTAGCTCTTGCCCCTTACTATCAGTGGTAGAATATTTCTAGTTTTCCCTATGTGCCAGCTCAAAGCACAGCCCCTAAGCTCTGACTGTTTATCAGCTGATTATACCAAAAGCCTTCCTCCCCGCGGTATGTTCCGTGTATCGGGGCCTGCCTGCTTTGCTCGTTGAGATGCGCACTGCTAAGGCTGTCGACTTCTCTGACCGCTGGCGGATGGATACTTCGTGGGTGACTATCACGTCCTTTGCATTTCCAATGCTTCTGGGCCACTTTCTCTTTGGAGCCCAATGTAAATAATGTATCCTTTATTTTCTGATGCCAAGATACTTTCTGGGTAATACCATTAAGCATAGAGGCTAAGGATGTTAATGTCTCCTAACTTCACAGGAGGCTTTTCTACCTTGGTAAATGAAATTTACTGAACAGAAAATGAATACTCTTTTGGTGGCTCGTTTTTAGAGTTTTCATCATGCACAGTTTGTAGATAACTGGTTTATTGTATTACAGGTTGCTTTGCTAAATAAATCCCTCCCCAATATACCTCTAGAAGGAGCCCTGGTGGTGCAGTGGTTACTGCGCTCAGCTGCTAACTGAAAGGTAGGTGGTTCAAACCCACCAGCTTCTCTGTTGCAGAAAGAGGTGGCAGTCTGCTACCACAAAGGTTACGGCCTTGGAAACCCTATGGGGCAGTACTACTCTGTCCTATAGGGTCACTTAGGAGACAGAACCCACTCGACAGCAACGGGGTTGGTTTTTTGTTTTTGTTTTTAAATCTACCTCTGGGCATTTGCTTCTTTATAATAAAGTGGAATACAGAATATGAAGCTTTAGGATCTTGTTCTGGGTAGTGCAGTAAATTTCCTTTAAAAATTATTTCATTAAAGGTTGAAGCAAACTTTTGCAGAGAAGTTTTCTTCAACAAAAATTACCAACTTTATTCTCCTTTTCAGTGTAATTTTAAAATAGTAAAACAAATTCTTATTTTATTGTCTATTTTAGTAAGGCCATTGTTGGGTTGTTTTGTTTTTCATCCTTCTTGCTGTAACAAAGAACTCTAAAACTCAGTGGCTTAAACAAGAGTTTATTTCTCTCTCATGTAAAAATCCAGTGCAGACATGGCTGATTGGTGGTGCCAGAGAGTCAGGCTTCTTCTGTTTAGTAGCTCTGCCATGCTTAGCGTTCAACTCTCAAATGTGGTTCAAGGTGGAGTCTTCCAGCTCTTGCAGTCCAGCCAGCAGGAAAGTGGGAAGGGAAGGTCACACACATTTCCTTAAGAGAACAGTCTGGAAATTCAAGTGTCACTTCCTCCTGGCCAGCATTAGTTTGATAGTCTTAGCTAGCTGCAAGGGAAGCTGTGAAATACAGTCTTTAATAAAAAGAGAGAGGGAGACTGTAGACAACGAAAAGAGAGATAAAGTGATAGATGGGCGGGGAGGGCTAGATCTCAGAGAACATTTGCTTGTTATTGTTAGGTGTCATTGAGTTGGCTCCAACTCATGGTGACCTTATGTATAATAGAATGAAACTTTGCCCGGTCCTGCACCATCTTCATGATCATTGGTATGTTTGAGACCATTGCTGTGGCATATTATGTCACCCCATCTCAGTGAGGTTTCCCTCATTTACTCTGACCCTCTAACAAATGTGATGTCCTTTTCTAGTTATTGGTCCAAACATACTGGAGGATAACTAGCAATCTCTATCTTGGTCTCACCGATACCCAACAATCACCAACTCATTCTTGCTTCCACTTGGTTCTCCTGAAGAAGCAGTCCTTCCAAATGGACCTTTAGAATTTTGTACTTCAAGCTGATTGAAGTGTGCATTTTTATTATACTGTAAATGGTATATTTAAATTAATAGAACGTTAGAACTGGAGGGGACAAAGAAACAAAATCATAGCCTAATTCCTTTGTTTAACCCATGAGGAAGTAGAACTCCATACAGATGAAGGGGTCTGTGAAACTATATGGTGGAGTTTACAACTAAAAACCAGGTCAACTAAGTCCACAGCATTCCTTACAGTTGATAACAACTGTCTTTGGTAAGATCAGAAATCCTTCACCATTTTCTACTCTCTAGAGTTGTTAGGGATGGAATAAAGTGATTTGGCAAGGTTGAGAAGTGTTTAATGAGGGAGGATTTCATTTCATTTCTATAAATATTTGTAGGGTGTCTGGCCCTATGCTAGTCTGGGACACACAGAGATGAAAGCGCAGTCCATGTGCACAGCATAATGAGTAACTCAGTCAAGTAAACAAACAGTTCCAACTCTGGGATCATTGTGCCAGCAGAGAGAACTGTTGGTGCTGTGTCAGTGCAGAGGAGGGTCACTTAATCCAGACTGAAAGGTGGAGAGAAGGTCAAGGAAGGATCCTTGGAAGTGAGCTGAGTCTTAAATGACCAACAGAAATTTGAGTGGATTGTTAAATATGCGAGATATTTTGCATCTTTCTTTTAAATAACTGGTACTCAAAAGAAATGGCCTTGTTGTTAGTCACAAGGGTAAAATAGAAATTAGGCTTTTCAGATATAGAGAATATATTGCATGTGCAAAGAACTGCAGATAACAGAGCTTGGTCAAGCTTAGACCATTTGAACAACTGCGTATGGCAAAAATAAAGGGTATTCCTGTTGGTGGGAGTAAGGAGAGGTGAGATAAGGCTGCAAAGAGGTAGGCAAGGTAAGGAAGCACCTTATGTCCCATACCATAGAGTTTTGATTTCTCCCAAAGGTGATAGGGGGCTAATGAAGAATTTTAAGCAGATTAGTTAGATGATTTGATTTGTTTTTTTTTTTAAAAGTTCCCTCTGTCATCATTGAGAAAAGAAGATTGCAGACACGAAATCTCTTGGGAATTTTATGATGACCATGGTAAAATGTGATGGAGCCTAGATTATGGCTGTGATAATAAATGGAAAGAAAAGAACAGACTGAAGAAATATCCAGGAGACAGAATATTTACAACAATGTACCAAAATGGAGGAGAGGACATAGGAAGAGAGTAAAGTGTTCCTCAGGATTGGGTAACTTTGCAGGAGAGAGATGTCCTTCTTTGGACGTGTAGGTTGAGGTGCCTATAAAGCATTTCAATTGGATAGATGGGTCTGAAGCTTGAGAAAGAGATCGAGACTGAGAAATAGATTCCAGTAACTGGTGTGTAGATAGAATTTCTTGAAACTTTTAGTGTAGGATGGAGCACCCAGGAAGAACTCATTACAGGAAAAAGAGGTCCAAAAATTGAACTAGTAGAAAGGCCTAGAAGGAGAGGGAGAGTAAGACGCCCAGGATATATCAGTTAAAGGGAAATAAGAGTTCCAAGGAGGGAAAAGTCAGTGCCATCAAATACTGCAAAGTAACATTCATCAGTTTGGCCATTAAGAAAATCACCTGTGATATTGTCAAAGGTGCTTTCGGTGGAGTGGTGGGGTGAAAACTAGAACCCTGAAGGATGAGAAAGGAACGAGAAATGAGGAAGTTAGTGAGTACAGACCGTGATTTCAAGAAGTTTGTCCATGAAGGGAAGGAAGGTGGTGGTGAGGAGGTGGTAGCTAAGGTGGAAGGAGTTTTGTTATTTTGCTTTTACTTCTTAAGATAGGAAAGATATGGCCATATTTTATGCCAGATGGTAGGAATAAGAAGAGGGAGAGAGATTGTAAATAAAGAAGAGCAAGATAAAGTGATGGACTTAGATCTCTTGAAGACACAGAAAGCTGACTGGCCTCTCGTTTCTCTGTCAAGTAGGAGGTGAGGTCCGGTGAAGAGACAGTGGATAGGGGACTTGATTGAAGGATGGTTGATGTAGATTTAAGGAGTCCCTGGGTGGTGCAGACAGTTAAAACTCCCAGCTACTAACCGAAAGGTTGGTAGATTGAACCTACCCAGTGGTACCTCAGAAGGAAGTCCTGGTGATCTGCTTCCAAACGGTCACAGCCATACTCTGCAGCACATGAGGTTGCCATGATTTGGAACTGACTTGATGGTATCTGGCTTGGTATTTGTTTATTCTAATGTAGGTTTAGAATGTTCCTGAGAGAAACGACTTGGGACCCTTAGAAGGATCACTAGGCAGCACTGAGGGTCTAGCTAATGTAGAGATGATGAGTCTGTAAGGGAACCATGGAACCCAGCTCCATGATTTTCTTCAGGATCATTGCATGTTACCTCATGTTCCCTGGACATGCCAACATGAGCATCGCTCAATCATTTATTACATTGCACAAGAGGGTGAGGACATATCTTTAAATAAGCCACAGGAAGCCAAAAAGCAAGCTAAGCAAGACTGGAATCTTCCCAATCCCCCATCTGTTCTCCTCCTTTCTCTGCTCTGTGCCTGGGAGACTGACCTCTATGGACTGTGTCAGGTTCCCTTTCCCAGCAGGCAGTTGGAGGGCAGGAGGAGAGAAAGGTTGGAGTATTTCTTCCCTGTCCCTCGTTCCTGGTTCCAGTACCACTGTTCTGATAGTGGCTGCTAGCCTGCAGGACAGTAGCTCCTTCTGGGCAACCTCTACCCCAGCACCAGCTCTCACTGGCCTCATATGCTCCTGAAACTGCTCTGGTACAGGTCCAACTTTCCTTGTCTGTTCCCTTACCTGGCCCATACCACCGTAAATAGCCCCTTTAGTAAAGTCTCTTCAGTTGAATTATCTGAGAAGAATTCTATCTCTGCTGAGCCCCTGACTGATAGAGAAACCAAACTGGAATAGAAACGGAAAGAAAATACATTTAGCTCTGAAAATTTGTGTTAGAGCAATTTCTGGAGCTCTGAAATGAAATGAAAGAAGGCAGAAATATAATAGCAATGAAAGAATGAGAGTGTAAGGAACAGGCTGCCACTAGTTCGCATTTCTCTGGCATTGAATGGAGTGATACAGTACTTTGTAAATTGGAATAGAAGACACTAGGTAGATTATTATGCCTAATATTCGATTTAAGGTAGTTAATTTTGTCCAATATTAGTTGGAAAGGCTCTCAAGTAAATACAGCCTGTTACAAAATTGTCTACCTTTCCATTACCTTCTGTCTTCCTGGGGAATTAAAATAAAAGATCCATGAAAATGTCTTAGTTCCTCCTTGACCAAAAGAATGGGCCTCCCTTCTCCCTCCTCCTGTCTGTTACCTCTCTTCCAGCTTTCCAGTCTTCTCATCCTCCCTTGGTCCATGAACACTTACTGATCAGGAGTACCAATGATCTCTTACTGACCATCATTCCTTATCCTTGAATAAGGTTAGGAATCTTCAAAGTATCTGGACCAGGTGTCTTGCCAAGAGAGCAGTGTTGCCTCTGCCTCATGAGGGCCATGTTGTAATACAACAGTCTAAGCTGAAGAAACCAAAACGTGAACAAGTACTCAAAAACGAAACGAAAATGCAAGTATATTAGGTCAACTCCCTCTTTTCCTGCTCTGTCTCTTTATTTTCTTGACATACACATTAGCTACTTCTATGGTATTTAAGTCTTAGATTACCAACTGCCAAAAGCCGAAACTTCTACAATATCACACATTTTATCACCAGATAAGAACTCTGGTCTGTTTTTACACTTACGGAATCTATAACCATTTGCACATGTGACATCATTTGCTTAAATTTTTTTCCCCATCTACCCTTCAGTATGTCCTTATCTTATCAAATGTCACCTAAGTTCCTTGTTCTGATTTCATGACAGTAATGAGGATGCAAGATTTGTAATAAGATATTGTTGGGGTCCTATTCTATCAATTGTGTTTCCCTGGAATGTGTATAAGGTGTGTGTGATGATGTGATAACAATATATTGGCATAAAATTTGCTAAACGTATAGAAGTTTGGAGGCATTTGGGACAAACCTGTGTAGTAAGATGTTTGGAGTAGTTAGAAAATTGCTGCTGGGGGAAAAAAATCTAAGCCCTTGACTTATAGGGCAGAAAAGGAGAACACATATGTAGGAATACAGTTCTTCCTAAATATTTCAGAGCTCTGTATGGAAGCAAAGTGAAACAACTCCAAGTGACTAGTAGAAAACCATGTTAATATAATATCTGATTGGAAAACCACTTCAGTATTTTTCAGAGAAATAAATAGTTTGCCTTATTTTTCTGAGTACAATAAGGGTTTTTTCCTCCTCTTTTTCCATAGGAGCCTAGTTTGCTAAGGTAATATACTCTCAACACCTGTTCTAAAAACTCTCCGATTACTTCAAGCCCCCAGTGTAAGCCCAAACCCTCCCTTCCTCCCACCCTTGATCCCAACACTAATAAGAGCAAAGCACTGTGTCTGTGGTGGTTAAGGTTATGTGTCAACTTGGCTAGGCCATAATTCTCAGTGGTTTGGCAGATAGTATGTAATCATCCTCCATTTTGTGATCTGATATGAGCAACCAATCAATTGAAAGGGAAGTTTCCTTGAGGGTGTGGCCTGCATCCAGTTATATGGCTGTTCTGGCAATGCTTACTCCCTGTTGATCTTGCATCCATCTCGTCATCTTCTGACCTCTGGTTCTTGGGACGTGAGCCAGCAGCCTGCTGCCTGACCTGCAGATTTTGGGTTTGTCAGCTCCTGCGGCCACGTGAGTCAGGTGAAGCTTCCAGCCTGACCCCTGACTCATGGATTTGGGACTTGCTAGCCTCCACAACTGCATGAGTCATTTCCTTGAAATAAATCTCTGTCTCTATGTATTTATAAGTGGCTCTGGTGGCGCAGTGGGTTTGTGTTTTGGTTTTATATATATGTTTATGTTTCACTAGTTTTGCTCCTCTAGGGAACCCAGCCTAAGACTTTTGGTACCAAGCGTGGTTCTAGAGGAATAAAATCTTAAGAATTTGAGTTTTCTGAATTGGTCCTCACGTCTAGCTAGTCTTAAGGCACTGATGACTGCCTCCAGTAGTAAAGAGGGCACTGCTAATCCATGGCGTGATGTAGCAATAGAGATCCACAAAATATCACCACCATTGGATCAAATATTTGTGACGGATAAGGCTTTGGGTGATTACATATTTGATAATTTCCACTATTTTGTCAGACTGAGAAGTATCAGGAAGCTTGTTGGTTGGTCCTACTTTTGCTAGAAAAAACAGTAAAAGAAAGAAACAGATGAGCTCAAGGCTTCAGAGTCACAGCTCAAGCACTGCGTAAAAGACCTGAAAGTTGCCACTTGTGCCCCGAAGGAAAACCTTATTTCTTGTAACAGAGCTGATACTGCTGAAAACCAAACCTAGAGTCTTACTGTAAAAGTGGCTGAATTACAATGCCAATAGAATTTCCAGCCTTGAACGGTGTCTGAAGGTAAATTGAGGGCGTTGACTGGGAAGAAATGAGATCCTAAAACTTGGAATGGGAATATATGGGCAGATAATCAGGAAGCTGGGGGTATTGAGCCCCTAAATTCTGTTTAATCACTTCTGCGAACAGAACCAGCCCTCTTACTCCCATCTGAAGAGATTTCTCCAGCTTTGTGTGCTAACCCACCCTCCCCAGTAAAACAGTATCCCTTCCACCCCCATCTGATGAGACTAACCCATCTGTGTCTAAAGAGTCTTTGTCTGGGATATTGCCTGGGGCAGATGCCTTATAAGACATTTCTGCATGTCCCCAGGACCCAGCCCTACTACCCATTTTTGCTTCTAGACCTATAACTAGACTTAAGTCCCAGAGAGACCCAAAAGGTGAAGTACAAAGTGTGACCCAGGAGGAGGTACAATACACTCCACAGAAACTTTTGACTTTCTAATATGTACAAACAGAAACCTGGGGTATATGTGTGGGAATGGCTATTAAGAGTATGGGATAATGGTGCAAAGAGTATAAAGTTGGATCAATCTGAGTTTATTGATATGGGCCCACTAAGCACAGATTCTTCATTCAGTGTTTCAGTTCGAGAGGTTAGAAAAGGATCTAATACACCTACTTCTCACTTATTGACATGGTTAGGTTCCAAATGCCAGGTCATTATGTGAAAATGGTATTATGCAAAAATTGAAGATTTTTTTCTGTTTTCAGACCATTCCTTTGATTTTTTTTAAATTTGGAAAATATGAACATAGAAATAACAGCTAAGATTTACTTATATGCTCATCACTGAGTCCAGTTATGGATTATTCCTCTGTGGAGAAGGAGGCTTGGAGGAGACAAAGCTGGATGAAGCTGGGCTGTGTGACTGGAGAGGCCCATGGTTTAACTACTTCCTTCCTCTTGTGCTGGGTCAGAGCTCCGCTTGTGGAGCCACCTCCAGGGCTCTCCTCCCACGCCTGCAAGCCCTGCATTCATGATCTCAGAGCCTGCTCTACTTTCTAGGTCTGGAGAGTCAGCAAGGCGCAGGGTTTCCTATGGGGGTGTTGGGAGCCTGACTGCACACCTGGCCCCACTGAGGCGGAGGCTTCAGGCCCAGTACAGCTCACTTTGGGATGTCATTAAACTCATACACATTTCTTCCAGACGCCTCCAATGCCTCTTTCTTTCCTCCCTTTCCAACCCACAGCAATTTTGAGTTGCAAGGCCTTAGGCCACGTAGGAGCTGGAGCCCTGAACAGTTACCTGCTGGCTCAGTGCTGCCTGCGTGTCTGCCCTGAGGCTGCAGCCATAGATGAGGCTGACCTCACATGGCAGCTCCATGTGGCTTCCCCACCAGCAGGAGGAAGTGGAAGACATGGGACAGTGTAGCCTAGCTTCCCAGAGGCCGAACGTAGACCCTCCTCGAGGGCGGGGATGCTCCTCAGCCATTGCTGTCACGCCTGCTGCCTCCTTAATGCACAAAATAGTTGGATAGTAGATTTTTTACTATTGTTTTAAATGGGAAATGTAGGATAACAAAATAGCCGATAAGTGAGGAGTAGGTGTAGTTTATTTGGTTAGTTCACTGAAGCATGGATTAAGTGGTGACCTACACTAAATCAAGTTGAAATGCCAGGACTGCCTCGGTAAACTATAGAAGGAGATGCTCACAGGCTTAGGGAAATTGGCAGGTTAGAGTGGATTCATCAGGTTGGATCCACAGACCCACACATGGAGTTCCCAGAGGACACACCTTTCACCACAATGGTGAGGAACAAATTTGTGATGGGAGCTCCAGCATCCTTGAAGTTGTCTTATGATTGCTCTTCTGTGTAAGTCATATATTACAATGGAATGACCCTAACTGAATTAAGACACCTAACTACAATGGAGCTGATTGGACCCTGGGGTGCTAGGGGCCAAGTGATGGCACTTAATCGCCAAAGACAAGGTGGGTGTTGTTACAGTAATTGACAGCAGAATTAAAGCAGTAATCAGAATAGTCTGACTCATATGGACTTATGGTGTTGGCTACTTAGTCATGGGAAGTCTACTAAATATTTACTTTATCTGTACAAGCAGAAGAATTCAGGTCAAGTGAATGACAGCACCTAACTTGAATTGCCACAACAGAGAGTCAGTGCTCCTCAGTCAATTCCCAGACTTGAGCCAGTTTCTAGACCCACAACCCCTTAAATGAAGGGGAGGCTGGGTTGTCTTGAGGAAGGACCCCACTACACTTCAAAAATGTATACTGTTAATCACTCTCCCAGCCTTCCCCAAAGGGATCTATGGCCTTTTACGAGAGTGACCGTTCACTGGGGAAAAGGAAGTAATCAGACTTTTCAGGGATTACTGGACACTAACTCCGAACTAACACTAATTCCAGGAGACCCAAAACATCACTGTGGTCCACAAGTCAGAGTAGGGACGCCTGGAGGTCAGGTTAATAGAGTCTTAGCTCAGGTCCATATCACAGTGGGTTTAGTGGATCCCTGAACCTTTTCCCAGTTCCAGCATGCATAATTGGAATAGATATACTCAGCAACTGGCAGAACACCCACATTGGAACCCTGACATGTGGAGTAAGGGCTATTATGGTAGGAAAAGCCAAGTGGAAGCCATTAAAACTGCCCCTACCTAGGAAAATAATAAACCAAATGCAATGCCTCATTCGTGGAATTGCTGAGATTAGTGCCACCATCAAGGACTTGAAGGATACAAGGGTGGTGATTTCCCACCACATCCTCATTCAACTTGCCTATTTGACCTGCACAGAAAACAGATGGATTGTGGAGAATGACAATAGATTATAGAAAACGTAACCAGGTGGTAACTCCAGTTGCAGCTGCTGTTCCAGATGTGGTTTCATTGCTGGAGAAAATTAATACCTCTCTTAGGGCCTAGTATGCAGCTATTGATCTGGCCAATACCTTTTTCTCGATTCTGGTTTCAAAGGATCTACAGAAGCAGTGTGCTTTCAGCTGGCAAGGCCAGCAATACACCTTCACTGCCCTACCTAAGAGGTATATCAATTCTCCAGGCTTGTGTCATAATTTAGTCCACAGGGACCTTGATCGCCTTTCTGTTCCACAAGACATCACATTGGTCCATTACATTGATGACATTAGGCTGATTGGACCTAATAAGGAAGAAACATCAATGACTCTAGACATATTGGTAAGACATTTTGCGTGCTAGAGAGTGGGAAATTAATGTGACAAAAATTCAGGTGCTTTCCACATCAGTGAAATTTCCAGGGGTCCTGTGGTGTGAGAAATGTCGAGATATTTCTTTTAAAGTGAAGGATAAGTTGTTACATCTAGCCCCTCCTACAGTTAAAAAGGAGGCACAATGCATGGTGGGCCTCTTTAGATTTTGGAGGCAACATATCCCTCATTTGGGTGTGCTACTCCAGCCTATTTATCAAGTGACTTAAAGCTTCAGGTTTTGAATTGGGCCCAGAAAAATAGAAGGCTCTGCAACATGTTCAGACAGCTGTGTGAGCCGCTTTGCCACTCGGGCCATATGATCCAGCTGATCCAGTGGTTCCTGAAGTGTCAGTGGCAGATAGAGATGCTGTTTGGAGTCTTTGGCAGGCCCCTATTGGTGAATCACAATGCCGACCCTTAGGATTTTGGAGCAAAGCTCTGTCATCCTCTGCAGATAACTACTCTCCTTTTGAGAAACAGCTTTTTCCTTGTTTCTGGGCCTTAGTAGTGACTAAACGCTTAACCATGGGCCACTAAGTCACCATGTGGCCTCATCTGGCCATGATGAACTGGGTGTTGTCTGACCCATTGGGTCATAAAGTTGGATGTGCACAGCAGCACTCCATCATTAAGTGGAAGTGCTATATATATATGAGATTGAGCTTCAGCAGGACCTGAAGGCACAAGTAAGTTACATGAGAAAGTGGCCCCAATGCCCATGGTCTCAATTCCTGTCACATAAGGTTTCCTCTCCCAGTCTGTACCTATGGCCTCATGGGGAGTTCTTATGATCATTTGACCGGAGAAGAGAAAACTCATGCCTGGTTTATAGATGGTTCTGCATAATATGCAGACACCACTTGAAAGTGGATAGCAGCACACTGTAGCTCCTGTCTGGGACCTCCCAGTGGGCAGAATTTAGAGCAGTGCACCTGGTTGTTCATTTTGCTTGGAAGGAGAAATGGCTAGATGTGCGATTATGTACTGATTCTTGGGCTATGGCCAATGTTTTGGCTGAATGATTAGGGACTTGGAAGGAACATAATTGGAAAATTGGTGACAAGGAGGTATGGGGAAGAGGCATGCAGATAGACCTCTCTGAATGGGCGAAAGAAGTGAACATATTTGTATCTTATGTGAATGCTTACCAAAGGGTGACCTCAGTAGGGGAGAATTTTAACAATCAAGTGGACAGGATGATGCATTCTGTGGATATCAGTCAGTGTCTTTCCCTAGACACTCCTGTCATTGCCCAATGGGCTCATGAACAAAGTGTCCATGGTGGCAGGGATGGAGGTTATGCATGGGCTCAGCAACATAGACTTTCACTCACCAAGCCTGACTTGGCTTCAGCAACTGGTGAGTGTCCAATCTGCCAGCAGCAGAGACCACTGCTGAGTCCCCGATATGGCACCATTTCTAGGGGTGATCAGCCAGCAACCTGGTGGCAGGTTAATTACATTGGACCACTTCCATCATAGAAAGGGCAGTGTTTTGTTCTTACTGGGATAGACAGTTACTCTGGATATGAATTTGCCTTCCCTGTACACAACACTTCTGCCTAAACTACCATCTGTACACTTACATAATGCCTTATCCACCATCATAGTATCCCGCACAGCATCATCTTGGATCAAGGAACTCACTTCACAGCAAATGAAGTATGGCAATGGGCACATGCTCATGGAATTCACTGGTCTTGCCATGTTCCCCACTTTCCTGAAGCAGCTGGCTTGATAGAACAATGGAATGGCCTTCTAATGACAAATACAGCACCAACTAGGAGTCATTACCTTGCAGAGTTGGGGCAGTGTTCTCCAGGAGGCTGTATATGCTCTAAACCAGTGTCTAGTATATGGTGCTATTTCTCTTATAGCCAGGATTCATAGGTCCAGGAATCAAGGGGTGTAAATTGGAGTGGCATCACTCACTATTACCCTGGTCACCCTCTCGCAAAATTTTTGTTTCCTGTCCCAGTGACCCTATACTCTGTGGATCTAGAGGTCTTAGTTCCTGTCATGGATTGAATTGTGTCCCCTAAAAATATCTGTCAACTTGGCTGAGTCACGATTCCCAGTACTGTATGATTGTGTAGCATATTGTAAATCTGATGTGATTTCCTTATGTATTGTAAACTGTATCACTATGATGAGGTTATATGTGATTTCCTTATGTGTTGTAAACTCTGTCACTATGATGAGGTTATGCTGATGAGGTCTACGAGATTGGATAGTGTCTTAAGCCAATCGCTTTTGAGATATAAAAGAAAAAAAGTGAGCAGAGACACATGGGAACTTCATACCACTAAGAAAGCAGTGCTGGGAGCAGAGCGCATCCTTTGGACCTGAGGTTCCTGCACAGAGAAGCTCCCAGACCAAGGGAAGACTGATGACATGGACCTTCCTGCAGAGCCGACGGAGAAAGCATTCCCCTGGAGCTGAAGCCCTGAATTTGGACTTGTAGCATACTGGACTGTGAGAGAATAAACTTCTCTTTGTTAAAGCCATCCGCTCGTGGTATTTCTGTTATAACAGCACTAGATGACTAAGACAGTTCCAAAGGGAGGAATGCTCCCACCAGGAGACAACAATACTTATTCCTTTAAACTGGAAGTTAAGAGTGTTACCCAGCCACTTTTGGCTCCTTATGCCTCTGGATCAACAGGCAAAGAAGGGAGTAACATATTGGCTGGTGTGATTGATTCTGATTAGCAAGGGGAAATTGGACTGAGATTACATAATAGAGATAAAAAAGGGTATGTCTGGAATACAGGAGTTCCCTTAGGACATCTCTTAGTACGACCATACTCTGTGATTAAAGTCGGTGGAAAAGGACAGCAGCCCAATTCAGATATATCTACTAATGGCTCAGACCCTTTAGGAACGAAGGTTTGGGTCACCCCACCAGGCAAAGAACCATGACCAGCTGACGTGCTTTCTGAGGGTGAAGGGAATACAGAAAGGATAGTGGAAGAAGGTAGTTCTAAATTGTAGCTACAACCACTTGACCAGTTGCAGAAATGAGGACTGTAATTGTTATGAGTATTTCTTCCCTGTTCTTTGTTATACGTGTATGTGTGCAGTGTACATATAGAGACAGAGAGCAAGGGAGAGAGAAAGCACAGATATCTTTGTTTCCTTCCTTTATTCAATCACTTATCATAAAATATAAGATATAAACACGGCTAGTGCATTTTTGGCTGTACGCATGTTAGCTGTATCATGTTAGGTGCAAGTATAACTTTATAATTGTTATTTAGAGATGGTTTAAGGAGATGTGTACAGATGCCGAGTTGACAAGGGGTGGACTGTGACGATTAAGGTTATATGTCAACTTGGCTAGGCCGTGATTCTCAGTGGTTTGGCAGATATTATGTAATTACGCTCCATTTTGTGATCTGATGTGAACAGCCATCCGTTGGACGGGGAGTTTCCTTAGGGGTGTGGCCTGCATCCAATATATATGGATGTTCTGGCAAAGATCACTCCCTCTCAATCCTGCATCCGTCTCGCCATCCTCTGACCTCCAGTTCTTGGGACATGAGCCAGCAGCCTGCTGCCTGAGATGCAGATTTTGGGTTCATCAGTCCCTGCAACCACGTGAGTCAGGAGAAGCCTCTAGCCTGACCCTTGAACCGTGGATTTGGGGCTTGGCCAGTCTCCACAGCTGCATGAGCCATTTCCTTGAAATAAATCTCTCTCTCTATTTATATATACAGTTTACTGGTTTTGCTTCTCTAGAAAACCCAGCCTAAGACATTTTCCTTTACTGATGAGATGGAGGTGATGTGTCATCTGACCTGAGTTATCTTGGCTTCCATCCTTTCATCTCAAATTCTTTGGGTTCCTTATCCTGCTTCTCTTCTCTCCAAGGCGATATCGCAGACATTCAGTCAACACCGTTTATCGAGTGCCTACCCTGTACCCAACCCTGTTGCAGGTACTAGGAATATAAGAATTTAGGTACTAGGAATATAGCACTGTTTTAGGTATAAGTGAATAAAACAAAGTCCCTTTGGAGTTTACATTCTAATGGGAGGACAGAAAGTTAATATAGCATACTGCTAAGCTCTGCTAAGCACTATGAAGATAGAGAAAACATAGAAAGGGGATAAAGAGTGTCAGGAGAAGAAATGAAAAGAATGAATAAAGTAAGAAGAGGATACATGTGAATATCTTAGGGTTGAAATTTCCAGGCATAGGAAACAGCAGGTGC
>NW_004443954.1:9974801-9978050 GCF_000243295.1 Trichechus manatus latirostris
CACTTCTCTTCCCCTGTACCTTTGCCTCTGAGGCACAAGTTTCTGGGAAAGCCTCCCTCCTCCACCTGCCTGTCCTTTATAAGCCAGCTCAAACATGGTTATCTCCTCCAACAAGAGTTCACTAATCCCACCCATCAGCTCTGGGTGCTCCTTCCCCTGAGATCCCAGGACGCTCTCTCTACCTGTCACTTAGAACAATGACCACATTGTCGTTTTTGTTAGTTACCAGCCAGTTGACTCCAACTCATAATGACCTTATATATATATAACAGAGCAAAACGTGGCTGGGTCCTGTGCCATCTTCATGATCATTGACATGTTTGAGTCTATTACCATAGATATTACTCAGTATTATAGTTGTTTGTGAATGTCCTATATCTTTCTTGTTAGCTTATAAGCAAGTTGAAAGTACAGCACTATATCTCATTCTTATCTGTAGCCTCACAATCCCCAAATAATGTTTGGCATATTCAGAGGAAGAAAGGAAGGAGAAAAAGGAGAGAAGGAATCAAACAGCTAACACTTAGAGGTGATTTTGTCAGACTAGATGTCATCAATGGCAGGCAGTGAGAAATCGAAACCATTTGCCCCTTATGGCTGCAGAAGGGATGTGGGATCCCCAGCGCTGCCACCTGTGTGTGCTTAAGTGCCATATTCCCCACCTTCGTGTCAATTTCTCCCTGATCAAAGTGTTTGGGGTATCACCCGCACTATTACCAAACTTGGTGTCAGATATTTTATTTATACAGGCTTCTAAAATTGCTTTGAACAAGCATTCTGCTTTTGGGAGGAGATCTCTAAGGCTAAGCCGCTGTTTCCTGGCCATGCTAGAGTGGGCACCATCCCGTCAACAGGTTCATTCGCCACTGCATTTGACCACATTTAGAGACATGGTCTTTGCCTTTTGGTAATTGTTTTATCCTGTAAGGAATACCTGTGAACTCATCTGAGGTTCTAGATTGCTTATTCATTCATTTTGGTTATAACATCATCTCTAATACTTTTGACACACCAAAGGTCTTCCAATTTATTTCTCAGACCTTGTATTGGCCATGTTCTTCCTTCTAGCCTGGATCTTTCTATCTCTTTATGCAGTGAGAATGTAAGAATTTGCTTGCAATGCATATACTCAGATCCCGATATAAAAATACCAGAACCACGGAAGCAGAATGGCCCTGGAAAGTGTAGACCGGCTTCCTTTAAATTAAGCCAATGGAATACAAATTCGAACAGATAGAATTGATCAAATGGAGTGCTCTGTCGTTCAAAGAGTCCACAGACTTATAGCATTTCCTGACTGGAGCTCAGCAGACTTCGCCTGGTAGCAGTCCAGCATTAAATAAAAGCTGTAAAAACTCAGGAGTTGTGTGGAATCAGTTAGTCCCTGTGAGAAAAGCTTAAAGTCTTAGAAAGCCTTGAGCCTAAAGAGTTGTGGAAGAAGGAGTCGAGGGAGATGGGACCAGCTGATAAATAGCAAGAGGAAGGTCCTGAGGCTGGGGAATTTTTCTCCAGTTGTAAAACTACTACATAAAATTTCTTGAGGAAAAAAAAAAAATGTGGCCTGCCAAATGGTTTGCCACTATCTTGGCCTCTTTTTTGTAGAAAAGCATTTGTTTTTTCCTTTAACACATCTTACAGAAAGAGCATTTAACGACAGAATGAATAGTTCAGCATGGACCCCAGCTATTGGTAGATTAGTTCTTTCTAAGGGATCTTAATAAGAAAAAAGTTAGATGAAAGTAGAAATATTGCCATTCAAAGATTCAACAACTACCTCAAATTAACTATTTTAAACCAACCAGTGGAAAGATGCAAAATCAACTGAACGACCTGGTCTCATTTCTATAATAGTGAGAGACTGTGAATACTTAAAAGAATGATTTACTGAGAATGAACATTTTGGGGGGTAAATATTTAACAATGATTTTGTACTCTCATGCATACTACACAATTTGTTGACAAGTTATTAGGAGCGTCTTCTGGTAAAGATAGTATATCTTTATTAATTACTCAAAATGTTCTGTTCATCGCATAGCACTGTGGGAACCTGATTCTCCATTTCACCCAACCAGGAAATATCCAAACCTCAAAAAATACAAATGGGCAAACTGGGGCTTCTGACAATGGCACACTCTAAGCTCTGAGACCTGTAAACTCCCTTTATCTCTAACCACCACTAAGAATAATATAGTGGTCTTGCTTTTGCAGTTCATGCAGTAATTCCCACCTCTTTCATCCCTTGTGGAACCCCTGTATTCTTTACCTGTTTGTTTTATCAGGCTCTGAGTAGCTTACTGGGATACACAGTTAATAGTTTGGCTGACGGTCAGTGGCCTCCTCCTACACCTTGAACGCCCGTCTTTCTTGCCATTAATAGCAGCAAACAATTGTTTTCTTCCATAGCCCTGTCTTCTGAACATCACTTAACTTGCCCCTGAGCTCTCAGAAATGCTCACCGTGACACTTAAATCGTTTTATAGTTTGTTTCATTGTTTATTCTTCCCGACTAACCTGCGTACTCTTTGGGGGAAGAACCCACTCTGCCTCGGTCTCCAGCACAGAGCATGGCCCAGACCTGTTACTGTTTTATCATCATCACACCTCTATCCACGGAGTTTTGTTGAAGCATAATAAATTACCAATATTTGAATGTTTTTTTAATCTAAAATAATACCAATTTCACATGGTTCCACTCACAGTAGCTTCAGCTAACTCTGAAAAATGAGCACTTATTTTCTTGCTGTAGAAATACAAGTGTATGCAGATTTTTCATTAAAATACTGAAGATCCATTGAGTGTATATGGCCAGAGCTTCTCAGGTGAATTACCAGGAGATGTTGTTAGTTCTGATGCAGTCGGGCTGGGGCAGGAGCCTGGGCTCTGCCTTTCTAACTGGCTCCTAAGTGTGTATGGTTCATGGACCGTGCTTGAGTCGCAAGTTACTGGACCACAGGATGAGGAGCCAGAGGTGTGTTAGATTCCAGTTCAGTGACTAGCTCTCTGTGTTACTTTAATACAACACTTAATCTTTCTAGGCCTTGCTGTCTGTCCAGGGGTTATATTAGGTGGATTAGTCCTTCCAAATCTATTGTTTATCACCTACCTCAGCTTCCTCATCTGTAAAATTGAACTAATATTGAATTAGCCCATGTATGTAAAGTGCTTATGACAAAGCCTGGTACATATAAACTCAGTAAGTGTAAGCTATTAGCAATATTAATATTATCCATAGTTTCATTTCTAGGAAGC
>NW_004443954.1:9979113-9980477 GCF_000243295.1 Trichechus manatus latirostris
GTTCAGACTCACAGTGACACTGTGTGCAACAGAAGGAAACACTGCCTGGTCCTGCGCCATCCTCGCCATCATTGTTATTAAGCCCATTGTTGCAACCACTGTGTCAATCCATCTCATTGAGGGTCTTCCTATTTTTTGATGTTTTTATGGGCCTGTCTAATCTTTGGCTAAAGAGTGAACCTCAGGAGTGACTTCAGTACTGAGCTAAAAGGGTGTGCAGGGGCATACTCCTGGATTTCTCCACTCTCTGTCAGACCAGTAAGTCTGGTCTTTTTTTGTGATTTAGAATTTTGTTCTACATTTTTCTCCAGCTCTGTCTGGGACCCACTATTGTGATCCCCGTCAGAGCAATTGGTGGTGGTAGCCGGGCACCATCTAGTTGTGCTGGACTCAGTCTCGTGGATTCTGTGGTAGTTGCAGTCCATTAGTCCTTTGGACTAATCTTTCCCTTACGTCTTTGGTTTTCTTCATTCTTCCTTGCTGCAGATGAGGTGAGACCAGTGGAGGATCTTAGACAGCTGCTCACAAGTTTTAAAGACCCCAGACACTACTCATCAAAGTAGGATGTAGAACATTTTCTTTATAAACTATGTTATACTACTTGAGCTAGCTGTTCCCTGAGACCATGGTCCCCAGCTGTCAGCCTAGTAATTCTGTCCCTCAGGGAGTTTGGATGTGTCTGTGAAGCTTCCTCTATAGGTAATTTTTAATGTTCAAGATATAATACTAAATGGGGGAAAAATGGTATACAGAATTGTATTTTCAGTTCAAGTTTACCTGTGATTTGTTACATATGATATAGTTAACTATATCTAGAAAAAATTGATCCAAAATATTAAATGGTTATTATGGCCAAGTAATAGCATTACGGTGATAGTTTTCCTTCCCCCTTAATACTTTTTTCTATATTTGCCAATTCTTCTACATGAAACAGCAACAACTTTTATATTCAGAGAATCAGTCATTTTAAACATGTGTAAATTCTCAAGAAAGAAAGAGAGAGTGAGAGATAAAGAAAGAAGAAAGGAAGAAAGACAGAGATAGATTAAGGAAGGAGGAGAAGGTGGGAGGGAGGGAGGAAGGAAGGAAGTCAGTACTAAAGCGAGAAGTTCGCTTCAGTGGTGCCTTATGCCAAAGCTGTTCTAGAAGCATTGCAAATAAGGTACAGAAGTCAGTAAATTTAATAATATAATACTCAGTGCCAAACTAATGACTAAAAAGAAAAGAAGCAGGCTCATTTTTTATTTCAGAGTGAAAATGAGATTGTTGGGTATTCCAACAAAGCATTAAATGGCCAGAGCAGCTGCCGTGCTGAGTGTCATGTGGATCTGGGGAGACTGTAAAACACAAGAGCAGAGCTTAAG
>NW_004443954.1:9981432-9985272 GCF_000243295.1 Trichechus manatus latirostris
AAATTTCTCTTTGTTAAAGCCATCTACTTATGGTACTTCTGTTATAGCAACACTAGATAACCAAGACAATCCCTCATCCTTAATTTTTATCTGCCTTTTTAGTACTTTGAACATCCCCTTTGTGGGTAGATGTCATCTGTGATCTGTGAATGCTTGATTCTCTCCCTAACCAGTGCCTCACTCTGAAAATCACAAGAAAAGCAACTTTTGAATAACAAGCACTTTTCAATTGCTGGAAAATCATCTTTCTTTGCCTTTTCTCTTGATCTCTCAAGCATTCTAGAACCTTGATTAAAGAGGTTTTTGTCTTAAAGCAGAGTCTTTTGCTTAAAGAAAATTGAAAAAGATTAAATTTGCAGCTAACTTCGTGGCTGATGGCAGCATAACTCTGGATGATTCACTGTCATTTACTAAAAGACCTACAGAGTAGGGTGATGAAGAAAGCATCATGTATCTGACATACTCATTTTATCTCATACTTCTTTTAATTTTTCTTGTTTCAATAAACTTTTTATTTTAGAATCGTTTTAGATTTATAGAAGCGTTGCAGAGACTGTACAGAGCGTTCCCATATACCCCAGACTCAGTTTTCCCTGTTGTTAACATCTTACTTTAGTGTAGTGCTTTTATCGCAATTAATTAACCAATATTGGTACATTATTATTAACTAAAGTACATACTTTACTCTGATTTCCTTAGTTTTTATTCAGAGTCCTTTTTCTTTTCCAGGATCCCATCCAGGATACCCTATTATATTTAGTTGTCCTATCTCCTTGGGTTCCTCTTGGCTGTAGCAATTTCTCAGATTTCCTTGTTTTTGATGATTTTGACAGTTTTGTGGAGTACTGGTCAGGTGTTTTGTAGAATGTCATAATTTTTATTTTGTATATTTTATAATGTAGATGACATACTGGTACATTAAATAGCACATGTAAATGACTTAATAAAACTAAGGAGATTTGAAGTGTGAGTGCGCAAGTTTAATTATGGAGCTTTGAAAATGGAGGTGAGGTGATGATGATCTCAAAGTTCCATTTAGTCAGCCACGGGTAGAATGTACTAGAACCCATATTTATGCATTTATCAAATTTTTACTGAGCATCCTTACGTCCCAAATTATTTTGGATGTTAGGAATATAAAGGGCTAGGAATAAGGCAGACAAAGCCCCTATCCTTGTGAAGCCCAGATTTTCATGGAGGAGGCAGACAATGTACAAGTTGTTGTTGTTAGTTGTGGTCGAGTCAGCTCCAAGCCATGGTGACCTTACGTATAACAGAATGCTACATTGCCGGGTCCCGCGCCATGTTCATGATTGTTGGTGTGTCTGAGGCCATTGTTGCAGCTACTGTGTGGTGCCTTGCAACCTTGGGAGCTCATCTTCCAGCAGTATACCAGACAATAATCTATTGTGATCCGTAAGGTCTTCATTGGCTAATTCTTGGAAATGGATCACCAGGCCTTTCTTTCTAGTCTGTCTTACTCTGGAAGCTCCACTGAAACTTGTCTACCATGAGTGACCCTGCAGGTATTTGAAATACTGGTGGCATAGTTTCCAGCACTACAGCAACACCCAAGCCACCACAGCACAACAAACAGGTGGGTAGTGGAATGCACAAGTAAACAAATAATAGTCATTACTGAGTCTTACAACAGCTATGAAATAAATAAAGAAGATACTGTAATTCCCATTTATTCATTCAACTAATGTTTATGGGACATCTACTGTGCACCTGGTTCCGTCCTTGCTAAGTGTCTCGCATAAAGTAGACGTGGTGCTGGCTTTCACTGAATTTACACTCCAGTAGAGGTGGCAGACACTAATGGCAACTGTGATTAAGGCTATAAATGGGAAGTAGAACAGAGTGGTAACAACTCAGAAGGAACTGACGATCAATAGTTTTTTTTGCGGGGTGATGGAAGCTAACATAAGAGAGGCTTTTCTGAGCATACTAGGCACCACCTTGAAAGATGAGGAAGAGTTTGCTGGGATGGCTATCATAGATGAGCAATGGTGAGAGGCGTGCTGTCTCCAACTAGGGAGAAAAGAGCAAGAGTTACAGGAAGCTACCATTGTCCACTGATTTTTTTTTTTAATTGTGAAAATATATATAACAAAACTTACATCATTGCAACCGTATATGTCTACGTGTACAATTCAGTGACATTGATTACATTCTTCCAGGTGTGCAGCCATTCTCACTATCATTTTCTGAATCATTCCATCACCATTAACAAACTCACTGCCTCCTAAAGAAACACTTTCCCTTTCTCCCTCTTTCCCATCCCTGGTAACCACTAATAATCTTTGGTTCCTATATATTTGCTTATTTCATGTAAGTGAGGTCATACAATATTTGTCCTTTTGCGATTGACTTATTTGGCTTAGCGTGATGTTTTCAAGGCATGCACCGGAACTTCATTTCTCTTTATGACTGAGTGGTATTCCATTGTGTATATATACCACATTTTTGTTTATCCATTCATCCGTTGATGGACATTTCGGTTATTTTTCCATCTTCAGGCTATTGTGAAAAGTTCTGCAATGAACATTAGTGCACAGGTTCTAGTGAGTGTTTTTAGTAGTTTGTTTTTTAGGGGAAATCTAGTTCAGTAACCTACTAACATTTGTTTATAGCACCGTAGACTTTGCAGAGCGCTTTCTCATGGATTATCTCAGCTCCTCCCTGCCCGCGTAAGGGCCATACGAGTAAGGGCTTTAAGTTCTGATGTATATAAAAGCAACTGAAGTGTCTTTTCTAAACTTAATTTCTAAGCTTGAGAGCGGATGAGGTGCTTCCATTGTAGGGCACACCGGAAGTTGGTGATGTGCTCGGTCGGACCTCTGGCTTTGTGTACGGAGTTTTCTGAATCTAAGCTCTTGGCTTCAAGTAGCAGTTAAGCTGCTGTGAGTTGGCTGCAGAGTTGAAAGGGGAGGGTGGAAGGAAATGTCAAAAGGAGAATTCAGATGTGATTAGCAGGTAGGTGAGATTTACCAAAGGCAGCACTCCAAGTGTGGAAGTCAGACCCAAATGCCAAGAGACTCTACAGGTGGAGATGGATGTGAATGGAAAAGGGGCTGTGAGGAAGATGCGTAGGAGGTGATACACCTTCCACTCAGCACTCGGATGTTAACAAGAGCTTTGTCTACATTTGAAACACAGGGTCTTTAAAACTAGTGTGTTAGGGTGAAAAAGATCACTGGATTTGTTGACTTGCATACTTTTTGCCCATTTTTCTTTTGCTTCTTTTTCTTTTTGCCTTGCCTTGTCAATTTTTGAGAGAACTGTATGTTGTGATAGTAACCCTTTGTGTATCACGAATATAACACATTCTGCTAACAACCTATCATTTGTGTTTTGACTTTTTCTGTAAGGCAAAACACAGTATAAACAATTTTAATGTTTATACAAATTTAATGTTTCAAATCTACACTTAATTTTTCCTTCTTTGTGGCATGTAGATTTATTTTGTTTAAAAATGTCAAGATATTCTACCCAAAGTCATACAAATGGTCTGAGATTTTTTCCCTTCCTGATTTTGGAGTCTTTTTTACATTTAGATTTTTAATCTATATGGAAGTATTTTTTGTACTTATTATGAGGAGAAGTGTAACTTTATTTTATCCTAGATGGTCCTTCAAAGAGGGACATGGGAAGAAAGCCAACCTATGTGAAAAGGTGCTTGAACTCACTGGTAGTCAGGGAAATGCAAATTGAGACAATGAAATATAATTTTTCACACAGCAGACTGGCAAAACTTTAAAGGGCTGAAAATGCTCAGTGATGACAAGGTCGTAGAAGAAACTGGAACTCTCATACAGTGCTGGGGGAAATGTGAAA
>NW_004443954.1:9986152-9999459 GCF_000243295.1 Trichechus manatus latirostris
TCTAGGACTTTCTCAGCATAGGGACCCCGAGTCCAAAGGATGCGCTCTGCTCCCTTCTCTTCTTTCTTGGTAATAGGAGGTCCCTATCTCTGCTCAATTCTCTCTCCTTTTATCTCTGGTAAGATAAAAAGTGATACAGACCATATCCCAGTGAAAGTCCCCTTACATTGGATCAGGATTGTGACCTGAGTAAGGATGTTGCATCCACCCTAATCCTCTTTAACATAACCTAGTCTTGCCTCATTAACCATAGGTAGAAATTAAGGTTTACAACACATAGGACAGTTACGTCGAATCACAAAATGGAGGACAACCACAAGAATCATGGCCTAGCCAACTTGACGCATATTTTGGGGGACACCATTCAATCCATGGAGCCCTGGTGGCACAGTAGTTAAGAGTTAAGGCTGCTAACCTAAAGGTTGGCGGTTTGAGTCTACCAGCTGCTCCTTAGAAATCCTATGGGGCAGTTCTACTCTGTCCTATAGGGTTGCTATGAGTCGGAATCGACTCAACGGCAACAAGTTTTATTCAATCCATGACATATACCAAGATGAGAAATTTATTTTTATCATATAATTTTATATTTCATAAGGACTGGACTAGAGAAGAGGAAATTTGAGTTCCGTTTGGATGTATATGTCTTGAGTGTGTCATTGTGTTGCACATGTGTTGCTCTTCTTCCTGTACATGTTGAAGAAATAATGAAGAAACTATCAAGCTCTCCAAATGCCCCTGCAATAAGGGCATCATAGGGCAAGATGAAAACATTTCCCCTGCAATTTTTACATGTGCTATAATTAAAGACCAAGATTTACAAGTTCATAAATTAGTATCTCAGTTTCAGCCTACTAGTGAAGGACGATCATTTTTTCACTTGAGAAAGATTCAATGCCTCGATGCTCATACTTAGAGTAGAGAAAAGGTGAGGTGAGCCTAGATCACCCCCAGGTTTACTTCCCAGAATCGACAGTCATGGAACAATAAATGTAGAAAAGGACTGAGCAGATCTCAAAGCTCATTGCTTATCAGAATTACCTGGAAATTTAACAAATGCAAACATACCCCAGAAATTGGGCCTAGGAGTTTATTTTTTGTAAAGATTGCCAAGTTAATTCTGATACATTTTATCCATAAACTAGTGTTTGTGAACTATTGATGAAGTCTACAAATAAGAAGATCGAGGTCCAAAGAGGTAAACTGCTCACCAAAGGTAATATATAGGAAGTGATTGAAACAAACGTGGTCCAAACAGTTAATGCGTTCGGCTGCTAACAGAAAGGTTGGAGGTTCGAATCCACCCAGATACACCTTAGAAGAAAGACCTGGCGATTCTACTTCTGAAAAATCGTCCATTGAAAACCCTGTGGAGCATGTACTACCCTGGCACGCATGAGGTTGCCGTGAGTCAGAATCAGCTCGATGGCAACTGGTTTATCGTAAGAAAAATTTTTTTCATGCTAAGCTGTCCTGTACAGTCCGTGACATGTACAAAATGCAAACGTGTTTTGCAAAATTTATTTTCACATATTAGAAGCCATTGGTCCTTGATATGGGGCTTTTTTTAAAGCAACACCCCAGCCTCTTCAAAAGAAGCATAACCCTGAGCCTCTCATTAATTTGCACTTGATCTTCCTGGGCAGTGTCCTCATACTCATTGTTTCGTGGTCTCTAGCCACAATGCGTATACTTTTGGTGAAAAAGTCAAAGTCTCCTGGGCAACACTATACCTTAAAAATATTACAAAACAAAAGCCATTATCAAATCTTAGTTGTACATTTCCTTCCTTCCTGTTTTGAGGAATGGGTGTATGGCTTATTTAAAAGTTAAAAGAAAATCTATCAACACCAAACCTTCACTATCTGAAACCCTTGAAAAATATTACCACTAGCAGAGAAAGAAAGGCTGAGTTGAAAGGGAGCATTTTAGAAAGACTGAGACAAAGCAAATGGCATGCGTGGTATTTATCTTTAGACTCCAAGGCAGTAAAGTACCAGATGTCACACAACAAAGTCGGAGGGGACCATGTAACCTAATGGGCGTAGCCAGCTCACTGGCCTTTAAAAGCTCTCGTGCTTATAAAAACAAGCGTATGTTAGATTTAGGCCTTTTTCCCCCCAGCCTGCTTTTGATTTATTTACACATTTGTAATGCTTACCTTTTGTACTAAATGGGAGAATATAAGAGAATAAGATGTTTGCTCAGCCCCCTAATATGGAGTCCTTCACATAGTAGGTGCCTTAGTAAATATTTGGTAAAGGTCTTAGCTGATACCTTCTAATGGTGCCACTGGAAGAAGAATAAGCTCCGCAAACGACACGTTGCCTTTATTGTCTAATGGAGGTATCCTGTAAATGACCAGAAAATTCAAAGCAGAGTTGTAATGGAACATAAAGCCCTTATTCAAAGATATTAAAGTGAGCCACTTGTTAAGATTCAGAGTACCATATACTGACCTATGACTGTAAAATCTACCCCTTTTGATCACTACTTCTTTAAGTTCTCTTCCCTGGAAGTCTGTGATATTATCCTCACACCTCTCTGGCCATTTCTCCTTTGTCTCCATTGCTGCCCCACCACTACCCTATGCTTAGGCTATTATTCAGGGCTCCATCCCTGTGAGCCCAACATTCTCTGTCTCAGAAATGTGGGCACTTTTCATGGCTTTAGCTATTGCCTGTGTTCTGATGATTCTCAAGCCCTTATTCTCCACCCTGGCTTCTTACCCATAATCCAGTCCCATATGTCCAGTTGGCTAGTGGGCATTTCCATGGGGATGCCAACTTATCTAAAACAGTTCATCCTTTTATTCCACACACTATCTTCCATGCCACTTTTCTGTATGTCTCACTCAATTTAGAGAACTCCAGCCACACAGTCATTTTTCTTTCTTCCCTAGTTCAGCCACTCACCATGTTCTATCACTTCTCCTTTGCCAGTATCGTCCCTTGGTCTCATTTCTCTCTTGCCCCCCTCAGTATTTTGTGTCTGTGTGGCCACAGTAGCCACCTTATGCTCTCTCTGCTTCCAGTGTCGCCCCCTCCAGTTTGTTCTGCACATCAGTACCAAATCAATCACCCTAAAGTGCCAAAAAGTGCCTTTTGTTACATTGCTCTGATGATCCAGAGCACTTCAGGGTACCATGATATTCCAAGAATCAAGTCCAAGCTCATTTGTCTGGCATCCAAGGTCCTCTACAACTTGGCCTCCACAGCTCTTTCCTTTTCCCATTTTAACTCTCTTTTTTCATCTCAAAATAAATCTCTGTTCTGGGCAGAGTGGTTCTGCCCGTTTCCTTGAACATGACTCAGGCATGCCCACACTCTCCTGCTTCACTCCATTGGCATCCACCTTGGATGCTGTCCTTCATTCTGTACCCTTGTCTGAATTGTGCCTACCCTCAGCCTCTAGGTGTAAGCTGCATCTCTATCACAACCAAATAAGCCTACAGAGACATCTTTCTTCTCTAAATACTTTTATTTTCCAACTCTAGGCATCTTGAGTGTAAAGCCCATGTCTTCAACTACTTTATTTGCCTCTCATTGTGCTTTATAAATAGTAAGTGCTCAAAAGGATTTCTTGTTTAGATTAGATTTAGAACCTTTCCCATTTTCTTGATCATGATTCCCAGTTCAACTTTTCCAAAACAATGAAAGGAAAAAGAACCAAAAGAAAATACTAGAAGCCAAGCTCAAGTTTTTTCCTCTATCAAAGGTTCAAGCAAGAACATAGTTCCATGTGTTGAACTTAACCCTCAACTATGTGTATTCACATCCTTCACATCGTCTAAAAGTGACACTGGGGATAGGGAATCAAGAAGGAATACAGAGGAAGCTTCTACAGTATTTTGTAATGCTCTATTTTTTTTTTTTTTTTTACCATACTTTCCTGCATAGACTCTGGAGCCAGATTTGTTGTTATTAGCTGCCGTCCATTCAGCTCTGACTCATGGTGACCTTATATATAACAGAACAGAACGTTGCTCATCCTGCACTATCTCCATTATCTTTGATATGTTTGAGTCCATTGTTGTGGCTATTATGTCAGTTCATCTCATCAGGGGCAGATTATCCAACAGGCAATGGAAGTATTGTGCTTACCTTGCTCCCCAGATCATCTGTACTGAACAATTTTGTTTTTTCACCACATCAAAGATTCTGCTTCTACGTATGGCTGGCATCTCTCTGTCTTCCAACCCCATAGCACCTTCCTACAGAATCAAAGCCTGTTCAAATTTATAATCCCTGATACAGGGGCAGATGACCCAGTAAGCAAGGTAAGCACGAGCTTACTTGTGCTTACTTGCTAACTTGTAGTGAACAATTTCACATGAGTTTCACCACATCATGTAGTCAAACCCATGTGAAATTGTTCACTACAGATGATCTGGTAAGCAAGGTAAGCACCGTGCTTACCTTGCCTATTGGATAACCCACCCCTGCATCTCACTGCGGGTTTCCCTCATTTTCACTGACCTCTACCTTCCCAAACATGATAATCCTTTTATAGTGATTGCTCTTTCCTGACGATGTGTCCAAAGTAAGTGAGCTGAAGTCTCACCATCCTCACTTCTAAGGAGTATTTTTGGTGGTATTTCTCCTAAAACTTATTGTTTGTTCTTCTGGCAGTCCCTGGTATATTCAGTAGTCTTCACCAACACCACAATTCAAATGTATCCATTCTCCATCTGTCTTCCTCTTTCATTGTCCAGCTTTCAGATGCATATAAGGCAACAGAAAAGACCATGAATTAGGTCTGACACATGGGTTAGGTCAACAAAATGACGTCTCTGCTTTTTAAAACTGTAAAGAGATCTTTTGCAGCAGATTTGCCCGATGCAATATGTCGTTTGATTTCTTGACTGCTGCTTCCATGGATGTTGATTGTTGATCTAAGTAGAATAAAATCATTGACAACTTCAATTTTTTCTTCATTTATCATGATGTTATTTATCAGTCCAGTTGTGAGCATTTTTGTTTTCTTCATGATTGGGTGTAATCCCTACTGAAGGCTGTATAGTCTTTGACCTTCATCAGTAAGTGATTCAAGTCCTCTTCATGTTTGGTAAGCAAGATTATGTGAACTTGGACAAATTACTCGACTTCTCTTTGCTTCAGATTTTTCATCTGCAAGCTGCAACTAATAATACCCACTGTGAAGATTTAATGTTATTTTCTCTAAAGTGTTACATAGTGATTTTATTAGTTTCCTGTCGCTGCTGTAACAAATTACCACAAACTTGGTGGCTTAAAACAAAAATTTATACTCTGACAGTTCTGGAGTCCAGAAGTTTGAAAGAAAATACTAGTCGCTGAGTTCAGTTTTCTCCCCCTACCTAAGACTCAAGCAAGGGTATAGTTCTGTGTACCCTTCATCACAGCCAGTACATAACCCCAGATCCTAGTTCAGGTGAATGATGCAATGGGTGTAAGCCTGAACGGTTCCCCCAAATTTTGTGCTCTTGTCCCTTATCCAGAAGAATAAGTTATGATTTTCTCTGGCTGTGTTTTCTTTAGCTCAAATGAGCTTTTAAAAAATCAAAAACACAATTCTTAAAACCCTTATATGAGTTTCCGGAAAGATCTATTATTTTCTTCTGTGCTAACCAAGAGTGGATAGGACTTAAACTACTTTGCTGCAGGGAATTGTATAGTCTTTAAGAAGAGGTTAAATAGGCTAGGAAATAGCAGATCTGGAATTGAAGCAAGGTAGTCTGGCGTGGGGCAGTTCAAATGTAGTTCTGGAAGGCAAAAGAACATAATGAATCACACACACACACACACAGACACACACACACACCCCTACCTGTCTGTGTCGTTCGGTTTTATAGATTCAGCCTCAAAGGACTTTATTTACCTCCAAAAACCTGCTTGAAGCAACAGTTTGCTAATTAGGTCAAAATCCAGGTTTTGTCAGGGCTGCACGCCCTCTGGAGACTCTAGGGGAGAATTCTGTCCTTGCCTTTTCTGTTTTCTGGTGTCTGCCAGCTTGTGGCTGCCACATCATTCCAATCTCTGCCTCCATGATCGACTCTTCTCCTCGTGTGTTTGGGTGTGGGTGTGTGGTGTGTGTGTGTGTTATCCCTCTGACTCCCTTCTAAGGACGCTTGTGATTATATTCACCCACCAGAATAATCTCTCCCATCTCATGATCCTTCACTTAATTACACCTGCAAAGTCCTTTTTTTAATCATATAAGGTAAGATTCAGAAGTTCCAGGGATTGGGACATGGATATCTTCTTTTTGGCGGGGGTTATTATTCAGGCCTACCCCAGTGATGAACTATTTGTTATTTTGTATATATTAGTTCATGATTAAAATTTTAAATTATGAGACAGCAATATGGTGAAGAATATACACCAAATGATTAACAGTAGTTTTCTCCCGGGAGTGGGATTATGAGGAATTTTCACTTTCAATATTATACGTTTTTGAAGCATTTTACTCTTTTACAAAGAGCGTGTGATTGATATGTTTGTATTTGGGGATAAAACAATTGGGATTAAAGAGGAAAAAAGATACTTCCTGCAATATTGAAGGATGCAAACAGTGCCCCCGTTGGGTATCGTTTTTCTTTATCTCCTTCATCCCCCCACCGCCCAGCACCTGCTCTCTCTTTGCTCATCTGTGCAGTTGGGATTGAAAACACGCTTCAGGCAATTACACACAAGCTTGGATTGTTTTGGCTGCAGAGTCCCTGCTGTTCTGTCTGTTGCAGGCTCAGGAACTATTTTGCCTACTGTCCTCCTTCAGTGACCAAAGAAAGAAGTTTCCAGAAGAAAGGGGACAAGGTGAAGAATTGGAAGGAATAGAGAATATTTCTTTTTTTTTCTTTTTTTTTTTTTGATTTGTGCTCTGGAACCCCTGTGTTTTGTGTTTTTATTTTTCTCCCTGCAAACAATTGCTGCAGTGCCCCCCGACGAAGGAACAAATCGCTCCTCCTTTTTGTCTAAATCCCTACCGTTTGTGGAATGTTCTCTTTTGCTGTGCAGCCGTTTCTCATTCATTCACTTTCTCAGCCTATATTCTTGGAGCGGTCGCTGTTTTTCAGGTACTGCGAACAACTGGCTGAGAATACAGCTGTGAGTAAGAGAAAGGACCTGCCTCCAAAATCTTAGAATCTGTTTTTCCTCTTCTCCAGTCTGTGGCTAAGGTTCAGGTCAGTGGCTCCATACACGTACAATTCACGAGTAACTAATAATTTCCTCCGTCATTCCCTTTGCTAGTGTCCAGTTTCTTTACCAACGCCTCAGAAAGTCTGAAGAGCCCCTGTGTCTGAGAACCAGACTAAGCGTTTTGAATTAGATAGGAATGTTGTTTCCCTCAAAAGGACATTTCATTGTTGTAAAGGACAGTTTTGTATGCCTGTAAGTTTTCTATAAATTTATTAAAGAACTAAGTCACTATTATGTCTGTTTAAGGAGCCCTGGTGGTGCAGTGGTTAAGTGCTTGCCTGCTAACCAGAAGGTCTGCTATTTGAACCTACTGGCTGCGCCGTGGGGGAAAGATGTGGCAGTCTGCTCCCGCAAAGATTTACAGCCTTGGAAACCCTATGAGGGCAGTTCTACTCTGTCCTGTAGGGTTGCTATGAGTCAGAATCAACTGGATGGCAATGGGTTTTTATGGGTATTATGTCTGTTTGGCCATACTAATAAAGGCATTTGTATTTACATACGTACTCACTTAGAGGAAATCTTCCATCATTTTGATGAACTAACCAAGTGTTTTTGCATGTATATGTAATCAGGCATTTAGTTAAATCAACTTGGTTTATGACTAGGTGCATCTATTTGGCTGTCTAATCACCAGGGTAAACACAGCTGGTGTGGTCATGGAGCCTGAATACCCTGTAAAATGGGGGTGGGAAGATCTGTTAAAATCTGCCCCCCAAAACCTTCCTTTTATTCACTTTAAACATTGCAGAGGGGCTGATTTTCACTGAGAATGAAGACAGCTCCAGACTAGATGTTTTTAAAAGAAGAGCAGTCATCAAGGTAGGTGAGCCGTAGATGCGAATGTAGGGTGGTGCTTCTCAAACTGCATGTGCCTGCAAGTCACCTGGGGGAGCCTGCGAAATGCAGATTAGGAGTCAGTGGGTCTGGGCTGGAACCTGGGATTCTGCATTTCTAACAAGCTCCCAGGTGAAGCTGATGCTGCTGGGTCAGGCTTATAACTGAAGTGTGGAGAAGGCAGTCAGCGTCTCCAAGGTCACCACTTCTGTGAAATTGAGAAAAAAACCGATAGCCGGGGCATGAGGTGGTTGAAGTCGCCACACCTTTTTCTTTTAGGTACCAAAGGGTAGGACCCTTTTTTGATGACTTAAAAAAGATCTTATTGAGAGGAGGTGTCTTTTCTGATACTGGAAGCCTATGATAGCTCCTTAGTTCTTTTAGTTGCCTGTTTTAGCCTGGACTTTAAAAATGTACGTATTTTTTACATTCCCAAATGATACCATAAACTCATGGAGAGTAGAAATGGGATCCCTTACCATGCTGGATGCATATTAAGTATTCAACGAATGTGTCTCTGATTAGATATTAGACTCGTCTGTTTCCAGAAAGTCTGTTTCCAGTAAAGTCAGTCTGTGAGCTGACACCTTACAACTGAGAGTGCTGAAGAAGGCATTTCACTCTAAATGTTAAAGGTTAATAAGGATTAAAGGCAGAGCTTAGGTTAAGGCTCCGTATTAGGATAGCAGGAGTTACCAGGAGTTACCCTAAGTTCTTTAGGGACTCATCACCACCTGAACACACTTGTTTTCTCTCTCCTCACATGGGGATTGTGCTTCTATCCCAATACCCTCCATATTACTCCTGTCTCAGCCAGCTCTCTTACCAATCACTTTCCCTTTTGTTTTTCTATATCCCTAATACCCTGCCCTCCATTCATGGGATGATTCAGCATACTTTAGAGTGAAGGGTGGTGAAGAGATCGTGGGCAACATGTGTACCCCAGCACTTAACCGTGATACATTTTTGTTCATGTATAACAAGCAGATGCCTTTATGGTCACGATGCAAACTTCTGGAGACTGAATATTTAAATGACAATTTTCTAAAGCACACCATTTTTAGACAGATATTTTAGCCTTGAGATTTTAAAAATACTTCTGAGATTACAATCATTTGAATCTGGAGCTCATGTAAAACCAGAAGGATTAACATTCATTTGTGGCTGCTTTTAAAATCACTGAACCAAAACCAAACTCGTTCCTGTTGAGTCGATTCCAAATCATAGAGACCCTATGGGACAGAGTAGAACCGCCCCATAGAGTTTCCAAGGATATCAATCTTTATGGGAGCAGACTGCCACATCCTTTTTCCGTGGGGCAGCAGGTCGGTTTGAACCATGGATGCTTTGTTAGCAGCTGAGCGTTTACCCGTCACCTAAATTTCCCCTTAGTCTAGTGCTGAGAGAGAAGCAGAAAGTATATAGCAATTGATTGCAGCTATGAATCAGGAACATACACAGAAGTTAATTTAATATAGAAATCTAAAATAGCCTTCCACTAGCCAGTATATTGTAAAATCAGTCTTCTCTTAGAGTTAAAATAAAGCTAAATGGAGACTGTAAAGCACTTTAGAAATGTTCATTGTGTCACATGCCTGTGATGTGAACTGCAGTTATAAATCTGGGTGACTTAGATATAATGGGTGAAATTCCCAGGCTGCTTATAAACTGCCCAGAACGCTTACTCTCTACTTTGTTATTGTACAGAATGTGTTCGCGCTGGTTCCACCGAGTTTGTTAAGTAGGGAGAGGTCCCTTGCCTCTTTAAAAACAAAAACAACAACGGCATTGATCTAATTGTATGAAGTGGCTTGTTAGGGCCAACCATAAAAATTTGAAACAAGGAAGTGAAATAGCTAAGTATCCACTGCAGACAAGTTACTTAACCATGTTCTCTCTATTTAGGCTTCTCTCTATTTAGGCTTTAGTCAGTTGCCAAAACAAAACTTCAGATAACTACCTGTCATGGATTGAATTATGTCCCCCAGAAATGTGTCTATCAATTTGACTGGGCCATGATCCCCAGTGTTGTGTGGTTGCCCTCCATTTTGTGTTTGTAATTTTATGTTAAAGAGGATTAGGGTGGGATTGTAACACCCTTACTAAGGTCACATCCCTGATCCAATGTAAAGGGAATTTCCCTGGGGTGTGGCCTGTACCACCTTTTATCTTACAAGAGATAAAAAGAGCGGGAACCAAGACGAGAGTTAGGGACCTCATGCCACCAAGAAAGCAGTGCCAGGAGCAGAGGGTGTCCTTTGGACCAGGGGTCCCTGTGTGGAGAAGCTCCTAGTCGGGGGGGAAAATTGATGAGAAGGCTGACAGAGCCTTCCTGCGGAGCTGATGCCCTGAATTTGGACTTCTAGCTTACTAGACTGTGAGAAAATAAATTTCTCTTTGTTAAAGCCATCGACACGTGGTGTTTCTGTTATAGCAGCACTAGATGACTAAGACACTACCTTTGTCTGTTAAAATGCTCAGCGTGGCTATTGAAAGATAAGATGTCCTTAGAAAAGGAGCTAGTCTCTAAAGTGAGTTTACGTTTTGGGGGAGGAGGTTTTCGGAGTATCCTAAAACCTCTGTTCCAGGGACCACATTTGCAGGCCCTCTCTCTGACCTTCTGAAAGGAATTTTTATACCCTTGAAGATGATTCATGCTTCCAGTTTAAACTTCCGATAACTAATTCAGAGATTGCTCCTTAGTGTGTCTTTATCTTGCTGGTTTGTGTAAGATACTGTCCTTACACTGTGACAAATCCATGGGCACTCGAAATAGTCAGTTCCCATTATTTGCAGTAGTTACGTTCTGTAAAGTCACTGTGAAGACTGAATTAGCAAATACTGAACCATTGCTCCAGGGGAAACACAAGGTTAGGTAAGCCTCTGGTCACAACATTGTGTTCACCAGTCAATACATAATCTTGTTTTATGTGTTTCTATTTAAAGACACCTGATTTAATATGTGGAGCCCTGGTGGCACAGTAGTTAAGAGCTCGGCTGCTAACCAAAAAGGTTGGCAGTTCAAATCCACCAGCCGCTCCTTGGAAACCCTATGGGGCAGTTCTACTCTGACCTATAGGGTCGCTATGAGTCGGAATTGACTTGATGGCAATGGGTTTGGTTTTTGGTATTTAATATACATTGTTGATTCATGAACATTGATGTCATGGCCAATAGCACTGTTACTCATGCCTGAATAAAACTTATCTCATTACATGTATTTTCTGCGTAGGGCACGTCACAGCCTTCTTGTGCTTAGGATCATTATTAGACAGCACGTTAGCACTGTACTTGGGGGCCCTTTTAAATAACAAAACCACTGCTAAAGAGCACAAAAATGTGAAAAACATGGCACTAAATAGACCAGAAAATAACACTGATTGACAGTGTGAGCACTGAAGCAAGAAGGCAAAGAATCTCCTTGTTTGACCACAGCTTGGAAGCGTGTGCGTTAGGTGACTCAAATCTTTTTCTGATCTGCGCGTGTCTATAAAAGACAATGAAAGTGCCGCCAGTATTGATTTTGGGGTGCAAATACATTTTAGTGAGTAAGTGTATTCACAAATGTAATGTCTGGGCATAATGAGGATCCACTACATTTTCCAGTATACTTATGCTTTATGGTAGCGATGGGAAGCCGTTTTGATTCACGTGCTTTATTAATATCATTCCCTGATGAAACTTTGCCTGCCACGACCCCAAAATATAGCTCTTAGTCCCCTGAAGGTACAAACATGTCCACAGATCAATCTGGTGGCTATCCTGACACTGCCGGACCCTCCAGTCATCCAGCAGCACTGTTTCTACCCGAGGCCCTGGTGGGCTCGATCTCTGCCCCACTGCTTCCACCTCAGCCCTGGGGAGATGCTTTTGCCTGCAAGCCATGCTTGACACCAAGCTAGCCAGAATTGTACTCCCACCGCAGCTACTCCCGGCACACATTCTGCCCCCTCTGGCCCAGGCTTTCACATCAGTGCCAGTCACTGCAGTCCAGGGCTTGCTGAGAATTTACATTTCCACCCTAGATATACGGAGTCTGAATCTACATTTTTAACAAGATCCCCAAGTGATTCTTATGTATACATAAGAATTTTAACAAGATCCTGGAGATCTTGTTAAAATGTAGATTCTGATTCAGTATGTCTGAGGTGGAAAGGCAAATTCTCAGCATGGGTTGTACTGGAATGAACCTGTTCAAAGCCCTGCTGCAGACTCACCAGGCCAAAGGGACTCTGCAAAAGTGGATGGAGGGGCTCCTTCCACATACAAAGATCAGGAAGCCATCCTGATGCGGGTGTGCTTGGACCCCAAAGAATTACATGGTTTTGTGGATCTGCCCACAGCTCTGTTTCTCCTTGGGGTAACCGTGCCATTAGAGTAATTGGCTGAAATGCCACCAGACTGGTCCTTCCCTCATCTACCACTTCAGAACATCGACCATCTGATGTTTGGAACTTACTTCTGAGAGTCTCATCAGCCAGACTCCCTCTGTCTTTATCCTGAATTTTCTCTCAGGGTATCTGACAGCCCTATCTGAGAAATGGCTTAAGTAAGGGTGCACGCCTGTTGGACAGGGATGTGTATGATTGTGTGCATGCACATACATATGTACACATGCTGCTGTGGAGGACAAGATTCAGATTCCACCCGCCCCCTCCCCCATGGCCCACCCCCAACCAGGATCCTTCTCAGCACTTGTGTAAATGAACTGATGCAGATAGGTAGTTAGGAGAGCTGGTGCCCAATTCTACAAATTGGATTTATTTGAGACTGATTACCAGCCCAAACAGGGCCTCTGCTTTTATATCTTGGGTTCCTGGGTGGAGTACTATCACTTACAATAAACTTGTTTCAAATTCTCTGTAAGAACCCTTGATGAATCTGATATGTTCTGTATTGTTTATCATACATATTCTGGGTTTTCTAATACATTAATATTTGAATTGTGTATTTGTTAAGGGCCTATTGTTTGCAAGTAACAGAAACCAAATCAAGCCACTTTAGACTAAAATGGGTAATTTATTGCAAGGATGCAGGCAGGCCTCTGGGGACTTCAAGCATGACTGGTGCACCTTTCCTAGAGAGTCCTGTGTTTATCTAACTTGAGTTTGAAGTCTCTGTAACACAGATCAAATCCTAAATTCTGCACTAAAAGAACTGGGTGTCTGCCCGATCAGGCTCCAGTCTGCTAAGTTTGGGGCGGCAGTAACACAAACCAGATACCTGGGGCCCAGCCCTGTGAAACAAGGTGCAAAGATGGGAATCACGGTGAACTGGGCTCCAAAAAATGTCTCTCCA
>NW_004443954.1:10000793-10028880 GCF_000243295.1 Trichechus manatus latirostris
CCATTTTACATTCCCACCAGCAGTGCGTAAGAGTTCCAATTTCCCTGCAGCCTCTCCGACATTTGTTATTTTCTGTTTTTTGATTCGTACCAGTAATGCCAGAGTGAGATGGTATCTCATTGTGGTTTTGATTTGCATTTCTCTAATTACTAGTGAGCGTGAGCATTTCCTCATGTGTCTGTTAGTCTCTTGAATGTTGTCTTTGGTGAAGTGTCTGTTCATTTTCTTGGCCAATTTTTTAATTAAATTATTTGTTTTTCTGTTGTATAAATGTTGCATTTTCCTGTAGATTTCAGAGATTAGACCTTGGTCAGATTTGTCACAGCCAAAAATTTTTTCCCAGTCCGTAGGTTCTGTTTTTACTCTTTTGGTGAAGTCTTTATTTTTTATTGTACTTTAGATGAAAGTTTATAGAACAAATAGTGTCTCATTAAGCAGTTAGTGCACATATTGTTTTGTGACATTGGTTAACAACCCCACAACATGTCAACACTGTCCCTTCTTGACCTTGGGTTCCCTATTACCAGCCCTCCTGTCCCCTCCTGCCCTCTAGTCCTTGTGCCTGGACTGTTGTGCCCCATTAGACTCGTTTTGTTCTATGGGGCTGTCCAATCTTTGGCTGAAGGGTGAACCTCGGGAGTGACTTCATTACTGAGCTAAAGGGGTGTCTGGGGGTCATACAGTTGGGGTTTCTCTAGTATCTGTCAGGCCAGTAAGTCTGGTCTTTTTTTGTGAGTCCCAGTTTCTGGAGTTTGTGTGTTGTTAGCTATGGTTTGTCTACTTCTTATTGCACAATGTGTTGGTGCTGGTTCTACCAAGTTTAATTGCTAGAGCATTGCTCCTTACCATTGTTTACAGTCTAGTGGTACCCCAATCGACTGCTTAGATGGCATGGTTTCCACCAAGGGGAAACAGAGCTGTGAGCAGATTCACAAACCCATGTAATTCTTTGGGGTCTAAACAGACCTGCATTGGGACATTTCCCTGATCCTTGTAATTATAATTCTGCAATTGTTAATTGTAAAGATTATTGATTCATTATATCTTAAGACTGTAGGAATGAGCAAACAACTACAGTTCTAACTCATGATTCATAGGAGGCTATTTTAAATGGTTTTCAGAAAGGAAAGAAACTTTACAAAGAAACCCAATAGTTCTGAACATGAGTTCTCTGGACCCCTAAAAGTATATAAGAGGGGTTCTAGTTGTTCTTAGACCATTCCAGTATTTCAGAAAAGCATTTGTTTATTTACCATGATAAAGCTGCACAGGATAATTAGGAGCTTGAGTTTCTCTGCTTTTGGTTTAAATGGTATTAACTCAATGTAGTAATGCTGGATGTGTCTTCATGATGAGACATACTAATCATTATATATGTCTCTCTTTAATAGGCAAGAGAAGAATTATTAAAATAAATTCAGCATAGTAGCGTAGTAATAACAGTAAACACTCACAGAGTCCCTGTACTGCAGAACTCAGTTACTAACCAAAAGGTTGGTGGCTCAGACTTACCCAGTGGTGCCACAGAAGAAAGGCCTGGCAGTCTGCTACTGCAAAGATTATAGCCAAGAAAACCCTATGGAGCAATTCTACTTTGTAAAACATGGGGTTGCCATGAGTCAGAATCGACTTGATGACAGTGGATTTGGTTTTTGGTTTGACTTTGGTGGCAAAGAACATTGGGAGCCACTGAACTAAATCTTCAGTTATAGAAATATATACTTCTGTTTCAAGGATCTTACAAATCCATTTGGAGTTTATGATGGTTAATGTTATGTGTCAACTTGGCTAGGCTATGATTCTCAGTGGTTTGGCAGACATTGGATTGATTTCTCTTCCATAATGTAATATAATGTAATCACTTCCATGATGAGATCTGATATGATGTAATCATCTCCATGATGAGATCTGCTATGAGCAGCCAGTCAGTTGAAAAGGGAATTTCCATGTGGCGTGTTGCCTGCCTCCAGTATATAAATGGATGTTCCAGCAAGGCTCATTCTTGCTCTGGATCCTGCATCCAACTTGGCATTATCTGACCTCTGGTTTTTTGGACATGAGCCAGCAGCCTGCCCCCTGACCTGCAGATTTTGGGATTCACCAGCTCCCACAGCTCTGTGAACCAGCAGCCTGCTGTCCGACCTGCTGATTTTTGATTCGTCAGCCCCAGTAACCATGTGAGTCAAGAGAAGCCTCCAGCCTGCCACCTGACTCATGGATTTTGGAACTTGCCAGCCTCCACAACTGTGTGAGCAGTTTCCTTGAATTAAGTCTTCATCCATCCATCCCTCCATCCCTCCCTCCCTCCATATATATACACACACACATATGTTTGGCAGTGTTTTGTTCTGTTGTGGATGGCATTGGCCATGAGTCGGGGTATAACTCGATGGCAGCTAAATATATATATATACATATATATATATATATACACACACATTTCACTGGTTTTGCTCCTCTAGAGAATCCAGCCTAAGACAGAATTATAGTTCAGCATCTGCAGTAATTCTGCTGCAGAGGTAAAACAACATTCCACCTTTAACAGGGAGTTACAGTTCTTCCCAGGAGAAGCTATAAATGAGCCTTGTCTACCACCTTGAGTTTGTTCTAGCCACACTTTCACACATTCAGAAGTAGTAGTTTGGGTCTGCATGTAAAGTAATCCTTTCATGCTTTTGCATTTCTCATACTATGTACGGCATCTGAATAACTGCCCAGTCCTTCCACTCACAGTTCTCTGCTGTGTTGGAGAGAAGGTCAACTATTATGTTAGATGCATCTTAGCAAAATAAAGTAATCCCTAAACTGTAGGACAGTCTTATGAAACCAGCACATAGGGCTGCTGCACTGTATTGTTCTTTAGAGAATTTGAAACGTATTCTCTGACCTGTCACACAATTTTCACCATCATGATGTTTATCTTTCAAAACTAAGAAATAACTGATAATAATTCATGTTTAAATATTACGTGTTTGTTAGATATTGAACCAGATACTTTTTGTGTGTGTATTTTTCATATCACTCTGAGAGATGAGTAATATTATCTCCTTTTACAGATGAGGCTCAGCAAGATTAAATAACTTGGCACGTTTAAGTGCTAAATGGCGCCCCTAGAATTTAAGATATTGTAAGTTGCACGCAAGGGCATTGGTGGTTCACTGGTAGTATTCTCAGCTTTCATGTGGGAGACCCCGATTCAATTCCTGCTCAATGTACTTCATGTGCAGTCACCACCCATCTGTCAGTGGAGGCTTGAGTGTTATGCTGCTAAACAGGTTTCAGTGGAGATTCCAGACTAAGATGGACTATGCAGGAAAAGCCTGGAGCTTTACTTCCAAAATCAGCCAGTGAAAACCCTGTGGATCACAATGGTCCAGTCCATAACTGATCGCGGGGAGGGAGCAGGACCTGCCAGCGTTTTGTTCTGTTGTGGATGGTGTTGGCCGTGAGTCGGGGTACAACTCGATGGCAGCTAACCAGAAGTTGCATGCAGCAGGGTGAGTTTCCCATTGTATCCCTAGTCCCAGGCTGGCAATAGTGTATAAATAAGGACTCAGAGAATGAATCTGTCTAACTTCAAGGTTCATGCTCTTTCCACTATACCATATTTTCTTGGAGATCATACTGGGATGTGTAAAAATGATTGTTTCCATCAGCACTAATTAACATGTCTGTAATATTCTGTGGTCCGAGAATATACATATACTCCCAGCCAGTGTCTTATCTTCATGTGTTGCTGGCATAAAGAGGGTTAATTGGGGAATATGGAAATAAATCATCACAAATCCATGACTGAGGGTCAGAATTTTGTGTTTGAGTGCCAGCATATTATTATTAGAGCTACAAAATAGATCTGCTAAATTCTAAGCTATTTTTCCTCCCAGATAAAGACATGTAAAATGCAGCTCCCTTGAAGCAAAATGATTTTACATTTTCTTTTGTCAATATGTGTAGTTGTTGATGTTTTATAGCAGTAAAAATATACCTACTGCAAACTCAACCACAGCTGCTGGAAGGAAAGATGAAGACAAATGACCCATGCTGGGAAAAGAAAAAAAAAAAAAACATCCTTAGGGGAAAATTGCTCCAAGTTTGGCCCACACATTTGTTGATTATACTACATTGTTTTAAACCTTGGAATTTTAGCTCTTATGATTCATTTGTTTTCCCCCCAAAACTACTGAAAGAATGACAACACCCATTAACCTGCAAGTCCTTTGTAAATCTAAAGACTACAGAAGGCCTCCTTTGTCCTGGGAAATGTCGCCCAATGGTTACTGGAGAAAATGGCCATATTGAGTCAGGACAATGATTTATATTAGCTTAGCAAATACAGTCTGGGGTCAATTACCAGAAATAGTAGTTTTTCTTTCAGAGTTTATAAACTCCCTGGCATTTATTAAGCTGAAAGAATGTGTGTGATTCAACTTATAACCATGATTGTTGAGTGAACCACTTTAAGTAAATATATGAATGTCTGGCTCTAGAAACAGGCAAAGACAGCAGAGCTTCAAGTCTGTAAATACTGCCTCACTATTCTAACTACTCAATTAGAGCGTTTAAAACAGGCTTACAAATGTTGTTTGAAGAAGTGTATTAGAAAAATTCTGTTTTATAAACTTCCTGATTGTATGAGCCAAAATATAATATTTAGACCACAGATTGATAACTTTCTTTCGAGTTGTGGACCCCTTTGTGATTCTGATGAATATTATATACATGCTGTCTAAAAAATGGAAATACACACATGATTTTACATACTATTTTAAATGATTTTCTAATCTCTGAAGCTCATTCATCTCAGTTTAGATTATAAATACCACTTGAACTTTTAAGTTGCAGACCTACTTGGACTTAAAATCATATATAAAATGTTTATATGTTTATTTATTTGCCTGTTCTTATACATAACCTCTTTTTCAATCCCTTTGTATAGCCACTAGCACCCAGAAGCCATGATGACACAGCATTTGGGAAAAGTTATTCCAGCAATATGGCATTTGACACCATGCTGTTCTTCCAGGCCTTTCTCTTTCATTGTCAGCTATGTAAAAGCTTATCGTGTTTACCTTATGTTATGTGACCTGCCATGAGCTTCTGGTCTTTCAAGTGTATGTTTTCTTCTGGAACCTTATATGAAGCCATATTTGGAAACAAGAAGGGACTAAACCTAAAATATAGACATAGACCTTTTAGGCCTCATTACTGCCTTTCCCAACTAACTCTGTTGTGATATTAATTACAATTGCCTGTGTGTAAGTGTCTTTGCCTTCCGAAGGCGGGAACAGTTATCATGTAGGCTCTGTGTGATATAAAGAACTTATAAAATACACGCCTATGCTCGGGGGCCTTACAGATCCACTCGGAAAGAGGATACCTACACACGAAACAGGCAGTAAAACAAGAAAATGCTAAATTGTTCATTATGACACAGAGTACGGAAACCTATGGACGTGTGCAAATTGACACATAAAATTAGACAGCAAGTATAAAATTAGAAGCGAAGAAAGATCATTACAGACAAAATGAGTATTTCTCAAAGTGTGTTTCTAAACTTACTTGACTGCAAAGCCTATTTTATAACACCAATTAATATTCCCCAAAGACACTGGGAACCATGAACTAGAATAATCACAGGAAATAGATAAGATATGAATTATGTATAAGTCAGAATCACCTACAGCAGAATCACCTGGGGTATTTGTTTTAAAAAATACCCATTACTGGGCTGTGCTTCTGTCGTATTAAATCATAATTTCTGGGTTAGGGTCCCCGGACTCTGCATTTTTAGAAGCACCTGGAGTTATTTTTGCACCGTAAAATATGAGAACCCCCATATAGACAAGACATAGTGAAGAGGGAAGGCATTCATCACTATCTAGTCAAATAATATTAAACAATTAAATGTTTTGGGTTTAATCTCAAAACCTGATAATTTAAAAAAAAAATAATAAAGTTACGAGATTTGCATACAGTGGCAGCCATCAGGTTATCATTTGCTGGACTTAATAGAATGATTGCCTAATAGTTCTTAAACAGTCATTTGGGGTGTCACTTTAGTATAATAGTTTTAAACATTTGTTTACTTACTGCCAAACAACCATGATTCAAATTGTACACAACATCAAGAGCAAGTTTTTTCATGTACATGTACGTTATACATACCAGTTGCCGTAGAGGTGATTCTGACTTATAGTGACCCTATAGGACAGAGTAGAACTGCCCCATAGGGTTTCCAAGGAGCGGCTGGTGGATTTGAACTGCCAGCCTTTTGGTTAGCAGCCGAACACTTAACCACTGCGCCACCAGGACTCCAGTTATACATACACATGTATATAATTTCTTTTGATTTTTATTGAAACTTATTGTGATGGTTAATGTTGTGTGTGTACTTGGCTGGGCCATGATTCTCAATGATTTGATAGTTGTGTGATGGTGTGATCACTTCCATGATGAGATTTGATATGTGATCACCTCCATGATGGGATCTGCTATGAGTAGCCAATCAGTTGAAGGGAAATTTCCTTGGGCATGTGGCCTGCATTGAATATAAGTGGATATTCTGGCAAGGCTTGTGGGCTTTTGTTTGTTCTGGATCCTGCAGCTGGGCTCCTGTTCATCTGATCTCTGGTTCTTGGGACTTGAGCTAGCAGCTTAGCTGCGGTCTTGCCTGATGATCTTTGGGATTTGTCGATCTTCACAGCCTGTAAACAAGAGCCCTGCTCTCCGACCTTGTGATCTCGGGTTTGCTAGCCCCTGTGGCTGTGTATGTCAGGAAAAGCCTCTATCCTGACCCACGTACTTGGGACGTTCCAGCCTCTACAACTGCATGAGCCATTTCCTTGATATAAATCTCTCTATGTGTATGTATTTATATGCTTTACTGGTTTTGCTTCTCTAGAGAACCCAGCCTAAGACACTTATGTAGAAGTGTTGGTGGCTTTATATAACAGACATCATAGAAACAAAAGCAAGGGAAGGAAATAATTTTACAATTAAATGAGTTTCATATTTTTTTCCCACAACTACAGCATCCTGGTAGACTTTGAGGGACAGGTAACTAATGTCCAGGAAGGCACCAATAAAAACCTTTTATTAACTTTCCTCAGTAAAGAATGTTTAAAAAAACAATCTAAATCCTCCTTCTGGATATTAAACAGTGGGACTGAGTACCTTTCCCCTCAAGAGGGAAAGGGACAGGAATTTACTTTTACTGAGACCCTACTATATCATTTATCTCATTTAATACTCAAACCAACTCAGTAATGTAGGTCATCTTTGAGTCATTTATATTGGTTAAGAAACTGAAGCTTAAAGACATTAACTGGCTTCTTAAGGTCGGATGGCTCTTACGTGGCAAAGCCAGAATTTGAAGGCTCCTCTATGTGCCTTGTTTCCCCAAGAGCGCACATGGCCTCTGAGAGCAGAAGAGATCTCTAGATGACATGTCTCTAGCCCAGTACTTTCTCCTCTATTCCTGGGACAGACTATTCCCGTGGGAGGCAGCAGTCCCCAGTGGCTTCAGCTCATGTAGGGTTTGCTGACCCTGGGAGCTTCCTCCAACCTCAAGGTGTCCCCCATGTCTCTTAAACCCCCACAATCAGTAGAATGAAGTGGTTACCAATGTGGACTTTGAAGTAAGACAGTTACCAGCTGCTAAGCTTAAGCAAAGTACTCAGTCTCCTCGGGTAACGGAGACTGTTTCCTCAGTTGCAAAATATGAATAACGTCTACCTCATAGAATTGTGTGTGTCTTTTTAAAGTTTTATTGAAATATAATTTTCATGCAGTCAGCTCACACAATTTGAGTGTACACTTCAGTGAGTTTTGCAACCACCACCACAATCTGCTTAAAACATTTCCATCATCCCCTAGAAGTACCATTTGGGCCCCTTTTCTGCCAATCCCCAGTCGTACGCTTGGTCCTAGGTAACCATCTATCATCGCAAAATAAAATCCACTGTGACAGACAGGTGGTAACTGGGCATGAGGTACATTTGTTGGGAATCAAACCCAGGTCTCCATCATGGAAGGTGGGAATTCTACCACTGACCTACCAATGCCTCACTCTATCACAGTATTTTTTGCCTTTTCCAGAATATCACATAAATGGAAACATACAGTATGTATAATTTATTTTGGGTGTGTCTCTAATATATTTTAATAAACATGATATTTAGTGGTCCAGTCATGTTGTTTGCAGCCTGTATCAGTAGTTCAGTCCCTTTGATTGCTGAGTAATCTTCCATTGTATGGATATGCCACCTTTTGTTTGTCTGTCTCTTCACCAGCTGGTGAACATTTGACTTGTTTCCATTTTTTGGCTATTATGAATAATGCCGCTATGAACATTAAGCATATAAATATTTGTGTGGACATTGGTTTTCATTTCTCTTGGGTAGATACCTAGAAGTAGAATCGCTGGTCCATGATAAGTGTATGTTTAAGATTACAAGATACTGTCAAACTGTTCAAAGTAGCTCTACCATTTTGCATTCCCACCAACACTGTACCAAGGTTTAAGTTGTCCCATGCCCTCACCAACAGTTGGTATTGGCAATATTTTTAATTTTAGCTATTCTGTTGGGTGTAGTGGTTTCTCATTGTGATTTTAATTCAAATTTCCCTAATAATCAATGATGTTTACTTTTTTTGTATGTGCTTATTGGCCATTCATATAGCTTCTTTTGCGGAGTGTCTGTTCAAATTATATATCTTCTTTTATGAAGTATTTACTTAAACTATGTATCTTCTTTTGTGAAACAGCTATCTAATTTGGCCATTTAAAAAATTGAGTTGTCTTCTTATTGTAAATTGTAAGAGCTCTTCATATATTTTGGATACAAGTCCTTTATATATGTTTTGCACATATTTTTGTCCACTCTGTAGCTTGTGTATTCATTTCCTTAATGGTATGTCTCAAAGAGCAAAAGTTTTTAATTTTGATGAAATCCAATTTATCAATTTTTAGATTTTATGACACAAAATGCACAAGTCATAAAAAAATGCTTTTGGTGCCATATCTAAGAAATCTTTGCCTAACCCAAGGTCCCAAAGATTTTTTTTCTACGTTTTGTTCTAGACATTTTATAGTTTTAAAATTAACTCTCACATTTAAATTTATGATCCATTTAAGTTAATTTTTGTTTATGGTGGGAGGGAAGAGTCAAGGTTCTTTTTTGTTTTGCATGTGGATAGCCACTTGTGTTCTAATCCCATTTATTGAAAAGATTATGTTTTTACCATTTAATTACTTGCCCCTTTGTTGGAAAATCAATTAACCATATAAATGTGGGTCTCTTTCTGGATTCTATATTCTTTTCCATTGATCGGTATTTCTATTTCTATGCCAATACTACCCTGTTTTGATTACTTGAACTTATATTAAGTCTTGAAATCAGGTAGTATAAGTCATCTGGCTTTCTTCCTCTTTTCCTAGTCCTAGCAGATGTAAAAAACTACCACAAACTTAGTAGCTTAAATCAACACAAATTTATTCTCCTGCAGTTTTGGAGGTTGTCTTAGGCTGGGTTCTCTAGAGAAGCAAAATCAGTAAAGTGTATATATATATAGAGAGAGAGAGAGAGAGAGAGATTTATATCAAGGAAATGGCTCACATGGTTTTTAGAGGCTGGGTAATGTCCCAAGTCTGTGGGGGCAGGAAAGAGGATTCTTCTGATTCACATAGCTGCAGGGGCTGGCAAACCCAAGATCAGCAGGCCAGAGAGCAGACTGTAGCAGGCTGTGAAGATCGATGAATCTCAACATCACTAGCAAGCTGCTAACTCAAGTCCCAAGAACCAGAGGTCAGATTAACAGAAGCCAGCTGCAGAATCTAGAACAAGCAAAAGCCCCAGCAAGGCGAGCAGGAGGGAAGTAGGCAGAGGAGGGCAGAGAGATGAAGGATGAAGCAGCAGTGAGCTGCCACAGGTCCCGCCCCTGCTGGTACCACTCAGCAGATTCCATCATGGGGGTGATCACATATCAAATTTCAACAGGGAAGTGATCACAACATTATACAACTGCCAAAACACTGAGAATCATGGCCCAGCCAAGTTGATACAAAGTCTTAACCATCACAGTCCACCCATTGTCAACTTGGTACCTGTACACATCTCCCCAAACCATACATAATCTCTGAATAAAAACAATTACAAGTCAGACTTACACCTAACATGATACAACTAACATGCGTAAAACCAAAAAACGCCCTAGCCCCATTTACATCTTATATTTTGTAAGTGAAGAAAACAAAAATATTTGATGCACACATACAAAGCAGAAATATTCATAACAATTACAATCCTCATTTCTGCAATTGGTCACGTGGCCGTAACTGGTATTTAGAACTACCTTCTTCCACCACCCACTACATATTCCCTTTGCCCTCAAAAAGCGTCTCAGCTGGTCATAGTTCTTTGCCTGGCAAGGTGACCCAAACCTTCATTCCTGAAGGGTCTGGGCCATTCGTAGTCACGTTGGAATTGGGTTGCTATAGTTTTGCATTGACTTTAATCACAGGGCATGGTAGTACTAAGAGATGCCCTAAGGGTAATTATTGATTTCCAGGTTGTTGCAAACTGCTATAGAAAGCCCCCACAATGGAGTCTACTCCCCTAGTTAACACTCTACCTGCCTCCCTTTGCACTCCATAGCTCGGGCCTCTGAAACCAACAGGACAGACTTCCCTGGGGATCAGTTTGGATCTGCCTGCTCCTTCTTTCAGTTTGTGCTGAGGACTGCTGACTGAGGCTGCTGTGTGCTAGGGAATAGGCATCTTGAGTGGAGGCTACACCCGCAGTCAACATAGTACAGGATGGGCTCTGACAGCAATAAGGTTGGCCTCCCTGGGAGTCCGTTCAATGTGACCCCTCCTGCAACCAGTAACTGTTAGCTGCTGGACTTATACAAACTCCTACAGAAGATTCACTACAGAAGGTTCACTACAGTGGAGTCAGGAGGTAGTCACCTAAGTGGAGACTGATTCCATAACCTCCACAGGGCCAACAAGACAGATCTCTTGGAGGTCCTTCTGGGGAGTGCCAGCCCCTCCTGCTCCTGAAATGGAGGAAAGTCTGCCTGTGCCTCCCCTAAATGCCAGCTCAGATATAAGCAGCCTCCATAAAGCAGGAAAGGAAGCCTCAGGCAAAACTGGAGGGCAACACCCAGCCCCAAAGGGCGCTCATTGGGTGTGGGTTTTCTGACTAAAATCATGGTTGCAGACACAGGGAAAGGAGTAATAACCAGAGAGAGGACTGCACTCTCTGGTGGACAGATTGATTAACACACAATATCTTGCCTGAGTGACGATGCCCTCTGGTGGACAGGCTAACCACGGTATGTTCTCTGTTTTGTGTTTGAGAGAGATCAGAAGTTGAAAACTGACATCTGAAACTTTCGAATGCTAATTAAACCTGGGAGGGAGAAGGAGCTATCAAAGAGAGGGAGAAGAAACGGTAAGCAAAGTCTGAAGGCTCTGCCCGCCTAAGAGTTGTTTTTTTTTTTTTTTTTTTTTCCAGATAGCAGTGAGGGCAAAAACACCAAATACTAAGGAAAACTAGAAAGTTAACACCTTCAAAAAATTCCAATGCACCAACCCCTCCCCACCCAAAACACACACACAAAAAGAACAGAGAAACAATGGCCCATCCAAATGAACATGACAGAGGAAGTAAAAGCACAACTAGGGTTGACCAAATAATGAAAAAAATGGAAGAATATAATAAAACAACATTAAACGTAATTAAAGAACCAAGGGAAAACATAGACAAAGAGCTAAAAGAAATAAGGAAAACAATGCAAGAACAAATTGAGGATCTAAAAAAATAGATATTGCAACTGAAAGGGACAGTAACTGAAATGAGAAACACAATAGAAGGACTTACCAACAGATTTAATCAGGCAGAAGAAAGAATCAATGGATTAGAAGATCAAATAGTTAAAATTACAGACACTGATGACCAACAAGAATGGAGGCTCAAGAAAGCTGAGCACACTTTAATGGAATTATGGGACAACAACAAGAGACCTAATATATGCATCATGGGAATTCCAGAAGGAGATGAGAGAAAGGGACAAAAAGAATATTTGAAGAAATAAGGACAGAAAGTTTCCCCAGTATAACAAAGGACATGTATCTACAAATCCAAGAATCACAAAGAACACCAAGCAGGATAAACCCAAAGAGATCTACACCAAGACACATCATAGTTAAGGCTCTCAAAAAGTAAAGATAAAGAGAGAATCCTGAAAGCAGTGAAAGAGAAGCAAACGGTCACATACAAAGGATCCCCAATAAGATTATGTGGTTAGTTCTCCTCAGAAACATTGGAAGCCAGAAGGCAATGGAATGATATGTTTAAAGTGCTAAAAGAAAAAGAAAAAAAATCAACCAAGAATACTGTACTCAACAAAACTATCCTTCAAAACTGAGGGTGAAATTAAAAAATTCCCAGACAAGCAGAAACTCAGAGTTCATATCCACTAGACCAGCCCTACAAAAAATGCTGATGGGAGTTCTGTAAATGGAAGGTAGAAGACACTAGAAAGTAATTCAAAGGTGTACACAAAAAGAAAGAGCCCTAATAAAGGGAAATGCACGGACAAGTATAAGGGCTAGTAATAACGTATTTATTTATGCTTGATAATTCTAAATGTTTTATCCTTCATATTTTTAAATAACAATATATAAAAAGCAAAGATAAAATTATGTCACAGGGCACATGAAATATAAAGACGTAATTAGTGATAACAACAAAAGGGGGCAGAGGAATAGTATATAGAATTTCTTGTATGTTACTGAATTTAAGTTGGTACTAATTTATCCTAGAGTGTTATAAATACAAGTTGTTAAGTGTAATATTCATGATAACCGCTAAGGAAATAGCTAAAAACCATACACAAAAGGAAAGGAGAAGGGAACCAAAGGCTCACTACAATATATAACAAAACACAAAAGCAAGCAATAGTAAAGCACAAAGACAAAGAAGACTTAAGACTCAAAAAACAAATAACAAAATGGCAGAAGTAAATCACTTCATATAGTAATTACAGTGAATGTAAATGGACTAAATGCTCCAATCAAAAGGCAGAGAGTGGCAGAATGGATTAAAAAAACATGATCCAACTTTATGCTGTTTACAAGAGACACACCTTAAGCCCAAGGACACAAATAGGTTGAAAGTGAAAGGATGGAATAAAACATTTGATGCAAATAACCACAAGAAAGGTGAGGTGGCAATCTTAATATCAGATAAGGTAGACTTTAAGACAAAATCTGTTAGAAGAGATAAAGATGGACATTATATAGTAATAAAAGGGTCAGTTAATCAAGATTTAACAGTCATAAATATATATGTACCCAACATCAGGGCATCTAAATATATAAAGCAAACACTGATAGAACTAAAGGGAGAAATAGAAAGCACTACAAAAATAGTTGGAGACTTCAGTACACCACTTTCAATATTAAGTAGAACATCTAGAAAGAAAATTAATAAAGAAAACAGAGGACCTGAATGACACTATAAGCCAAATAGACTAAACAGACATATATAGAACATTCTACCCAACAACAGCATGATATACATTCTACTCCAGTGCATATGGATCATTCTCCAGGATAGACCATATATTAGGTCACAAAACAAGTTTTGATGTATTTTAAAAAATTGAAATCATGCAGAATATTTTCTCTGACTACAATGAAGTGAAGCTGGAAATCAATGACAGAAAAACTGGAAAATATAGACACATCTGGAAATTAAACAACACACTATTAAGCTACTAATGGGTCAAGAAAGAAATCAAAGGAGAGATCACAAATTTCTTAGAGTCGAATGAAAATGAACCGACAACACACTTACGGGATGCCGCAAAGGCAGCACTCAGAGGGAAATTTATAGCAATAAATGCTACATGATAAAAGAAGAAAGATTTCAAATCAACATTATGCTAAATGAAATAAGGCAATCAAAAAAGGACAAATATTGTATAACCTCATTTATATAAAAAGACAAGGCAAAATTTATTAGTGGTTACCAGGGCAGGAAGGAGAAGGAAAACGGGGAATAACGGTGATGGAAAAATTGCATTGATTAAGGGTACTGTTGCACAGCCAGTAATTGTTAATTGCTGTCAATAGGATGTACACCATAAAAGGCTGAATTGGCAAAAATTGTGTGATAGAAAAACAACTATGACCAAAAAAAAAAAAAGAAAGAAAGCTGCTGGGGCCAATTATGTACAACCAAACACTTCATGGGATTTGGTTCCTATATTTGGAAGTTTAAGGTCATGGTTTCATGGGACTTCCCAATTAATTGGCCTAATAATGTGTTTAGTGCCTCTGTTTTTATCTCCTTGTTCATTGCATAGTGCCTAGGGTCTTAAAAGCTTACAAGTGGGCCCCCAAAGCACAATAGTTGGTCTCTATCTGCATGGAGCAACAGAGAAAAAAGAAGAGTCAGGAATAGGAGGATATGGAATGTGTGGCTAATTGTTTCCATGAACAACTCCTTCTTTGCCATGAGACCAGAAGAACTGGATGATGCCCACTTACCATTACTGAACACTTTAATCTAAGATTCCATAGAAGAATCCTGATCAAAAGGGGGAAAATGCAGAACACAATTTAAAATTCCCATGGACTTCAGACTCTCTGGAGCCATGGAGGGTGGATGAACCCCTGAAACTATTGCCCTGAGATTATCTTTAAACTTTAAACCAAAAATATCCCCTGAAGTCTTCTCAAAACCAAATAATAGTTTAGCTTAACTAGTAAAAAATGTGTGCCTTGAGCATTACACTCTTTTGAGAATTATCCATATGGGATCAAATTGACAACAGCAAGTGGAAAGATTGGGGGCAGCGAGTTTATGTTAATGAGGGAAGAACAACTCAGAAAAGGAAGGTGACAGTGGTTGCACAACTTGAAGAATGTAATCAGTGTTACTAAATTGGACATGTAGAAACTAGAACTGGTGTATGTTTTGCTGTGCATGTTCTCAACAACAACAAAATAAATCAATAAAAAAAGAAAACCCATGGAGTACAGTTCTACTCTGACTCATATGGGGTCGCCATGAGTCGTGGTTGACTTGACTGCAACTGTTTAATTCCAGATACTGGTAATGTGTGTCTTTATTTTTTTGATCAGTCTAGCTCTAAAGGCTTATCCATTTCAATGATTTTTTTCTCCCCCAAGGAAGCAACTTTTGATTGCATTAATTTTATTTTGTCATTTGTTTTCTTTTTCATTGATTTTTCTCTCTGATCATGGCCTTTTTCTTCCTTTTACTTAATTCGGATTTAATGTGCTTTTCTTTAAGATGAAATCTTAGATCATTATTTTAACCCGTTCTTCATTTCTAAAATATTTAAAGCTGTAAATTTTCCTGTAAACACCGTTTTAGCTACATGTCATACATTTTAATACATTTTATCTTTATTTTCATTCAGTTGTTTGAGATATGTTCTAATTATCCTTGTGATTTATAAGGGTATATCAATTTCCATATGTTTGGGCATTTCTCAGGTTTTGTTCTGTTACTGATTTCTAATTTAGTTCTTTTGTGGTTGGAGAACAAACTCTGTATGATTTCAGTCCTTTGAAATTTGTGGAGGCTTATTTAACTACTGTTCCACCAGCGCTCCCTGGTCATAAAATAAACTTACCAAAAGGTTGGCAGTTCAAACCCACCAGCTGCTCCATGGGAGAAAGATGTGGCAATCTACTTCCGTAAAGATTTCTAGCCTCGGAAACTCTATGGGAGCAGTTCTACTGTGTCCTGTAGGGTCGCTATGATGACAGTGGGTTTTTGGTATTTTATGTTCAAGGAGGCCTGGTGGCACAATGGTTAAGTGCTCAGCTGCTAACTGAAAGGTTGATGGTTTGAACCTAACCAGCGGCTCCACAGGAGAAAGACCTGGTGATCTGCTCCCATAAAGATTACAGCCCTATGGGGCATCTCTATTCTGTCGCATGGGGTCACTATGAGTCGACATTGACTCTATGGCACCTAACAACAACAACATTTAATGGCACAACATATAGTTATTCTGGCGAATATCCCATGTATACTTCAAAAGAATGTTTATTCTGCTGGAGTGTACATGGAGTATGTATTGAATGGAGTGTTCTGTGCATGCCAGGTTGGTTTATAATGTTACTCAGATTTTCTGTATTCTTACTGATTTTCTCTTTACTTTATCAATTACTGAGAGGAGAGTATTTGAAATCTCCAACTATAACTGTTAGTTTGTCTATTTTCTCCCTTCAATATTGGCAGTTTTTGCTTCATGTATTTTGGAGCTCTGTTGTTAGATGCTTATATATTTATAATTGTTATATCTGCCTGCTGTATTGACCCTTTTAAACTTGGGAAATATACTTCTTCATCTCTAGTAATATTACTTGTTTTAAAGTGTATTTTGTCTACCCTAGCTCTCTTATGTTTACTGTTTGCTTGGGATATTTTTTCCATCTTTTAACTTTCACCCTATTTGTGTCTTTGAATCTAAATTATGTCTTTATAGACAGCATATACATAGATTGTGCTTGTTAAGTCCAATCTAACAGTCTCTGCCTATTGACTAGAATGTTTGGTCCATTCATACTAATAGAATTTTTGCTATGGCTGGATTTAGTTCTGCTGTGTTTCTATGTCTTTTCTATTTCTTTCATTTCCTTTTTTTTTTTCTTCTATTCCTCTACTCTTTTGTTTAAAATCAAACAATTTTGGTATGCCATTTCAATTTCTCTATTAACTTTGTAGCTCTATTTATTTACTATTAGGATATACATTTTTAACTTACCACAATCTATTTCAAGTTACTACTGGCTTTTTTCCAGTAAAATATACAAACCACATCGGTGTAGATCCATATACCCACTTCTTTTTGCTATAGTGTCATATATATTCTAGGCATATACATTTTCAGCCCAAAGATGAAGTTTTATTATTTTTGATTTAAGCAGTAATAAGTCTTTTAAAAAAATAAGGAAAAGAAAAAGTGTACGTGTATATGTATGCATGAGTGTGTGTACATATATGTGCACACACCACATATACCTACATACATGTATACATAAAAATAATGTATATGCATATATGCACATATATACGTGTGTGTGTGTGTAGCCACATTTCCAGTGTTCTCTTCATTCTTTCTTCCAGATCTGAGTAACCGTCTGGTTGCACTTCCTTTTAGCCGAAATGACTTCTTTCAACATTCCTTATAGCACAGGTCCACTACCAATTAATTTTCTCAGCTTTTATGTATCTGGAAATGGCTATATTTCACTTTCATTTTCAAAGGATAATTTCTCTGGGAAGAGAATTGTTGGCTGACATTTTTGTTTTCCTTTTATCACTTTTAATATGCTATTCCAATGTCTTATGGGCTTCATTGATTCTGATGAGAAGCTAACCATTTTTGTATTATTGTTCCTCTCTCTGTGATAAGTAGTTTTTACCTTGCTGCTTTGAAGATTTTCTCCTTATCTTTGGCTTTCAGCAATTTGAGTCTCAAATACGTAGATGTGTTTCCTTTGTGTTTATACTGTTTTAGTTTTATTGAGCTTCTTGGATTTGTAGGTTAATATGTTTCAATAATTTGGGTAGTTTTGAGCTGTTGTTTCTTCAATTTTTTTCTTTTTCTTTCTTTCTTCTCTTGGGACTTGAATTACATGTAAGTTGCAATGGTTGATATTGGCCCACAGGTCTCTGAGGTTCTGTTCATTTTTCTTTGATTGTTTTTCTCTGTGTTTTTAGGACTGGATAATTTCTGCCAGTGTATCTTCACATTAATTGATATTTTTCTCCTGCCATCTCAAATTTATTTGTGAATCTATTCAGTGTATTTTTCATTTCAGTTAATGTACTTTCCAGTTCTAAAATTTCCATTTGGCTCTTCTGTATAGTTTCTTTTTCTCTTTTCATATTTCTTATTGATTTACTCAGTATGTTTTCTTTAACTCTTTGAACATGTTTTTCTTTAATTTCTGAGCATATTTATAATATCTGTTTGAATGAAGTCTTTGTCTTAAACAGTCTAACATTTGAGCCCACTCTTCCCAAGTATGAGTTGTACTTTCCTGTTCTTTTTCACAGCTCGTAATTTTTGGTTGAAAGTAGGGGAAAAGGATTTATAGATAATTCTTTGTAGTGACTCTGGAATCTATTTTGTTCTGTTGAGGGTTGTTGGGTTCTTTGCTACTAACTTGCTGGGAGTCAAACTGAAATCTCCAGCCACTGATGTCTCTGCTTATTATTTTTTGCCTGACTCCCTAAGGGGCCTGCCCTGCACCTGCGTGGGTTAGAAGTCAGCCAGTGATTTGGGCAGAGGTTTTTTGCAGATACTTCAAGCTAGTAAGACTTTCACCCTCTGTTGCTGTATGTGGACTACACATTCAGCACTGCAGCAAATTTACAAGCCTCTCTGCTTTTAATTTTTGCTAGGTTCCCTGGAGTATCCAGCGAGCATGCATAGTTTATCAGTCAGCCAGTTGTATATGGAGTTTATTACATCAACCCTTCAACAGTGCTGTTACATCCAGAATCTCCCTTTCAAATTTCTAGTTGCTTTGTTGCCTGCTCCTGAGCAAGTCTGTCACTTTCAGCTGATAAAGCTGCGAGTTTTCTCTGCCCAGATTGTGGGGGTGAGAATGTTGCCAGACCAAAAAAAAAAAAAAAACAAAAAAGCTACAAGCTCATGGTTCTTGTTCAATGCAATAGCAGTTTTTTATGACTAAACACTTACCAAGTGTTGGCTACCTTTGATTATTTTCCAGTGTTCTGAAATGACTGTTTTTAGTAATTTAGTTTTATAGTTGTCTCTTGAGGAGAGGAATCATCTGACATCCTCAGACTGTTAACTAGCAGGAGTCCATAGGATTATTTTAAGGATGAAAAGAAATAGCATACATAAGCATTGGGTGCAGTGACTTGTACATGGGAAGTACTCAATGAATGACAGCTATTTCTCTCATAGTTATGACTTAATAGATTTTGGTTCCTCATCAGGCCCTCAGGATTACTCTCGTCTTCTCTGGAACAGAGTTTCCAAACTCTATGCTGAGAAATCTGCCTCACCAACTCCCAGCAAGCCACTTCTACCTCGTCCAGAATCCATATTCCTCAGTTTACCCCAGTAAACTGAGTGTCCCATACAAATATTACCATTTTCTACGTGTGCCATGATGTGGAAAGATCTAGGAAGCACTGCTTTAGAGGGCAACCCAAAGTAAAGTCCCTATTGAGTCTTTTAGATCTGCTTTTGAACAGGTCTTTCAGGAACAAGTCTTCTAAGGAACTTTTTCAAAATCCTCTAGAACAGGAACTCATCTACATATAAGGCCTTCCATTCAACCAGTAATTGTAATGGCTTGCAGTGTGCCAAGCCCCTTCTATCACCTTCCATTAATTCCAGAAGTCACCCAGAGGTCTTGACTCCACTTTTGTCCATGGTGTCTTCCACATTTTATGAGCATCCTGTTCTTTCTGGTCGTTTATGCACGAGGGGATTGAAAACAACCTCTGTGTGTGTGTGTGTGTGTGTGTGTGTGTGTGAGAGTGTGTGAGAGAGAGAGAGAGAGGAGAAGGATGGGAAAGGGGAAATCTGAAATCTGGTAATAGCCCTATGTATCCTGTGGTTCCCCAAGGTAAGGCTACAGACTAAAGTTACAGTGACCTGGGTCATACAGTTTACTAATGCTGCATGGAAGACGGACAGAATTTCATTTCACAGTTATTTTCCTCCTTAAGGCCAGTCCTTTCCCATCCACCAGTGTATTGATACTGTTGCAGCCATCAGCCTTAGTAACTGGAGACAGACAATAATGGTGGTGTTCTGAGTCATCGTTGGAATTTTTATTCAGATTTCTCTTCCTGCTTGTGTGAATTAGTCCCTCTCTAGTGTCCTTTGTGCGCTAGGCCAATGGGTCTATGCTAATTGGGAGAATCTTAGTAAATATGTATCTACTTTTAAAACTATGAATAGCATATTATCAGCTTATAAAGACTCAATGTGAACTAACATGGGTATTAATTTGCACTGATTGTCTGTGTTCAATTTGAAGTAAAGAGATCAACACTTTTCCAGAGACCTATGATTTAATGGTGTGGAAGTACACTAACTTCCTACTAATAGTACTGTGTTTTCTGTTGCCACTTAATAAACCCATTAGTTAAGGGTCAACATTTCTGCGTGCTACTGACATTAATGAAAAATGTCCTAGTATGCCTACTTTTGAAATAATATAGCTAAGGACGACATGATTTACACATAATAAATCATAGTGAGAAAAATGAGCTTCACTGTTAAAAATTTTAATCGGGAGAAAATGCTTGCTATTTGTCATTAGAATGTTTTACAGCAAAGTTTCAATAAAAATAGTACAGTAGTGAAATGTATTATGTTAGACTCATGAAAATAAATTACATTTTCAAGCAGCTGCCAGCACATAGTTCACGCTTTAACAAGTGAAATATGCCTCATCACGCTCAAGTTTCACTCTCTTGTTCTTTAAATCTGTTTTTCTTCCCTGTGCAGGCAACTGCTAGGACAAAAAGATGATGTGTTCATTAGACAACTCGAGCATAGTTCATAAGGGAACTATTCTGGATCCACCAAGAAAGGGTCAGAATTGGTACCAAAGGTTTGTTTAAGATTTAGTTTTAATTCATTGGTTCATGTTTTGGTCTCAGACAGGTAACCTTGCAGGTAACATCTTCCTTCAAATATAGATCTGTACTAATACTTGGTTGGAGCCCTGGTGGCACAGTGGTTAAGAGCTTGAGTGCTAACCAAAAGGTCGGCAGTTCGAATCCATCAGCTGCTCCTTGGAAACCCTGTAGGGCAGTTCTACTCTGTCCTGTAGTGTTGCCGTGAATTATTTTCACTAAAAGCTGATGCCCTGAAGTCCGTTCTGCATTTCAAAGTGCTATGTAGATAAAACTTTAGATCCTCTCAGAAGTATAAGCCTATACTTACCTGACAGGAAGTTACCACAATAACGAGGGTGCTTCCCCCGGGACCGGGTTTATCCACTGCAGCCTGGATATGCTGACTCTTGCAGTCTCCCCACATGTGGGAAACTTGACTGGATAATTTGTGTTAGTGAGGGATTGTGTTCACAATTTCCCCTGGTGGGGTGAGGGTGGGAGGTATAGGTCCAGAAAGTGATTTGGTAAGATATTGAACCGACACATTTATATCTTGAATGTAGATATCCCAAACTATCTTAATCACAGAAATATGTGAAGAGTACGAAAGGTTTGTTCATCACTCATGACACGGTCATGGCATGGAGGTGAACCAGTTGCCATTGAGTTGACTCCAACTCATAGCAACCCCGTGTGTGTCAGGCTAGAGCTCTGCTCCATGGAGTTTTCAGTGGCTAACTTTTTGGATCTAGATTGCCAGGCCTTTCTTCCAAGGTGCCTCTGGGTAGACTCAAACCTATAGTATTTGGGTTAGCAGGCAAATGTGCTAACCGTTTGCACCACCCGGGGACTCCTAAAGGGTCCTCTGTTCCACACAGTCGCTCAGGGATCCAGGCTCTTTTCATCTTTTCTACCATCTTCTCACCTCAGTGTCTTGCAGAATCTTCTGCACCCATCAGCTAATGAGGAGAGAGAGGGTGAAGAGGCTCTTAAGGGAGATTTCAGGGGCCAGGCCTGAAAGAGGCACGCTACCACTTCTGCCCACATGCCACCGGCCAGTCTGGTCACCCAGGAACACCTAGATTTTAGGGAGCTGAAAAATGTCTGTAATGTACTGAGGAAGGAAAGGAGAACACAGATATTGACCAGCACTGCCAATCTCTGTCACAGGCATACAGACATGCACTTACCTAAATCCCAGCATGAACTCTGTTTGAACAGATGTATGAAGGCAACATGTTAAATTTCTAAAAACTTAAGACACAAATATTTCATTCTTTTGTGAACTTTCTTTGTTTTCTTTGCTTATGTAAGGACCCCTTTAGTATTATGAAGCAAAAGGAAAAGTGACAAAAGCTTACGGTTAGCAGAATGTGATTTTCAAGTTGATGTACAGGGTTCTATACTTCAGGTAATACCATTTAGTCAGACATTAGCCACTCAGTGCTTATCTGTTACTGTGTTTTAAAAAAATAACTGATTTGTGCAGTAACCTTATTGTAGATAAAATTGTACCATACTAACTACATAAAAAACTCATTGCCGTCAAGTCGATTCCGACTCATGACCCTATAGGACAGAGTAGAACTGCCCCATATAGGGTTTCCAAGGAGCAGCGGGTAGATTTGAACTGCTGACCTTTTGGTTAGCAGCTGAGCTCTTAACCACTGCACCACCAGGGCTCCACTAACTACCTAAGACAGTTATATTTGCTATCTCAAGTTTTATATTCACTGGTATTTCATTGCCTCTTGAAACAGTTTCCGTATTTGAATATATGAGATGACATATTCTCTTTAATCTATCTAAAAATGAAATATATATTGAAGTTGAAATTAAACAAAATCTCTATGGATTCACTATGGTATTTTCTGACTTTTTAACTTGATAAGAATTTTCTTGTATACCTAACTTCTTCTAATGTGTCCTATATGGTATACTATATAGTATCGGCTCCTTGAGTTGATATAGCTGTTTAGATTGCTCTTGAAAACTTAGTAGAAATCTTAATTTCAGAATTTCTGACTCCTAAACACTAATATTTCTTCACATCGCGTCCATGGTGTAAAATAATATACCTTTGAATAAGCACTAATGTTCTCATTTAAATGTGTGACTTAAAATATCACACATCTCAAGTAGATTGCTGGAACCACATTTCTGATATACTAAGTTTATTTGATGTGGTGAGAATTATTCATACAGATTTTTAAACTTTGAATTTTTGATAGTAGTTAATATTCACGTTACCCTGTGTATTTCTGTTGGCATTGATAACTTTAAATGTAGACTTGTGTGCTGCTGAATCGATTCTGGCTCATAACAGCCCTATATGACAGAGTACAGCTGCCCCGTAGGGTTTACTAGGCTGTAATCTTTACAGGAGTAGATCACCAGGTCTTTTCTTCCACAGACCGGCTGGTAGGTTCAAACCACTGACCTTTTGGTTAGCAGCCAAGCACAATGAGATCACAGGATAGTTCACAGAGAAGATGACGTTAAGAGCACAGTCTTAAAAAATAATGAGCCGGATTGCAACAATTTATGGCACAGTATATTCAGATCTGAGAAAATTGCTAGCCTGTGGGGCTTCCTTAATCACTGTTGTCGTTACTGTTAGTCGCCTTTAAGTTGGCCCCCAACTCATGGTGACCCATGTATTGCAGAGTAGAACTGATAGGGCTTATTTATCTTCCTATCCCCAGTGACCACCACAGTGCCAAGATCACAAGAGCTTGTTCTAGAGATGGATGGATAGATGGATGGATGAATGGATGGGTAAACAAATGAATATTAGAATAATTTGTTCATTCATTTATTCCTCCAAACAAATGAAACTAGGACAGGACAGGATAATGTCATGCAGATGAGACAAGGAAGAATTTCAATATTGGGACATACACTGAATTTGATGTCATGAAAGTCTTTGACATAAACCTCAAAATTAAAGGTCTAGACTAAAATGTGATTCCCTTATTAAACTCGTGTATTAAAAAGTCTACAGCAATTGAAATAACCGGCTGTGCAACCCTATCCTTAATCAATGCGATTTTTCTATCACTGCTAACCCCCACTTCCCCGCTCTTTGCAACCCCTGCTAACTACCAGTAAACTTTCGTCTCTGTACATTTGCCTTTTCTTGTCTTTTTATATAAGTGAGATCATACAATATTTTTCCTTTTGTGTTTGACTTGTTTCACTAAGCATAATGTCTTCAAGCTCCACCCATACTGTAGCATGTATCAAGACTTCATTTTTCCTACTCGCTGAGTAGTGTTCCATTGTACATATTACACTTTGTTTATCCGCTCATCTGTTGATGGGCATTTAGGTGGCTTCTACCGTTTGGCTATTGTGAATAGTGCAGCAATGAACATTGGTACACAAGTCTCTTTTTGAGTTTCTGCTTTCAGGTCTTTTGGGTGTATACCTAGGAGTGGAATTATTGGGTCATATGGTAATTCTATTTTTAGTTTTTTGAGGAACTACCACACTGTTTTCCACAACGGCTATACCATTTTGCATTCCAACCAGCAATGGATAAGGGTTCCAATTTCCCCACATCCTCACCAATGTTTGTTATTTTCTGGGGTTTTTTTTTTTTTTTTTTCACCTTAGCCATCCTACTGGGAGTGAAATTGTATCTCATTGTGGTTTTAATTTACATCTTTCTGTTGGCTAATGGGAGCCCTAGTGGTGGTTAAGTGTTCAGCTGCTAACCAAAAGGTCAAGAGTTTGAGTCCACCAGCAGCTCCTTGGAAACCCTATGGGGCAGTTCTGCTCTGTCCTATAGGGTTGCTATGAGCTAGAATCGACTCAGCGGTGGGTTTTTTTATTGGAGTGGCTAATGACACTGAGCATCTTTTCATGTGTCTGGTGGCCATTCAGATGTCCTCTTTGGTGAAACGTCTATTCAAGATCTTTGCCCATTTTATGATTGGGTTATTTATCTTTTTGTTATTAAGTTGTTGAAGTTTTATATATATTTTGGTTATTAGGTTCTTATTGGATATATGGTTCCCAATGATATTCTCCCAGTTGGTAGCTTATCTTTTCACTTTTTTGGTAAAGTCTTTGATGACTAAAACTTTTTAATTTTGTGAGGTCCCATTTATTTATCTTATTTTTTGTTGTTGATGCTTTTGTTGTTATATTAGATAATACATTGTTAAAAGCTAGGCCTAACAGTGTTGCCCCTGCTTTTTCTTCTAAGAGTTTTATGGTTTTAGTTTTCATATTTAGGTCCTTAATCCATTTTGAATGTTTTTGTGTATAGAGTAAGGCATGGGTCAATTTTCCCAGCAGCATTTATTTATTTTTTATTGTGCTTTAAGTGAAACTTTACAGCTCAAGTTAGTTTCTTTTACAAAAATTTATGCACACATTATTCTGTGACCCTAGTTGCTATCTTTATTATGTGACAGCACAGTCCTCCTTTCCATCCAGGATTTCCTGTGTCCATTCAACCAGCTCCTATCCCTTTCTTAGTCTCATGTATCTACTTGAACTAAGAAGTACACTCTTCACAAGTATCATTTTATGTCTTATAGTCTGTATAGTCCAGTCTCATCTTTGTCTGAAGAGTTAGCTTCGGTAATGCTTTTAGTTCTGGGTTAATGGAGAGTTGGGGGGCCATGTCTTCTGGGGTTCCTCCAGTCTCAGAGCATTAACTCTGGTCTTTTTACTAGAATTTGAGTTCTGTACCCCACTCTTCTCCTGCTCTGTCAGGGACTCTCTGGTGTGTTCCCTGTCAGGGCAGTCATTGGTGGTAGCCGGGCACCATCTAGTTCTTCTGGTCTCAGGCTGATGGAGTCTCTGGTTTATGTGGCCCTTTTTGTCTCTTGGGCTAATACTTTCCTTGTGTCTTTGGTGTTCTTTGTTCTCCTTTGTTCCATCTGGGTTGGGACCAGTTGATGCATCTTAGATAGCTGCTCGCTAGCTTTTAAGACCCAGATGCCACTCACCAAAGTGGGATGCAGAACGTTTTCTTAATAAACTTTGCTATGCCAGTTGACCTAGCTGTCCCCTAAAACCATGGTCCCCAGACCCCTGCCCCTGATACTCTGTTCCTCAAAGTGTTTGACTGTGTTCAGGAAACTTCTTAGCTTTTGGTTTAGTCCAGTTGTGCTGACTTTCCCTGTATTGTATGTTGTCCTTCCCTTCAACTAAGATAATTCTTATCTAATATCTAGTGAATTCCCCTCTCCCTCTCTCCCTCTCCTCGTAACTGTCAAAGAATGTTGTCTTCTGTGTTTAAACCTTTTCTTGAGTTCTTACATTAGTGGTCTCATACACTATTTGTCCTTTTGTGACTGACTAATTTCGCTCAGCATAATGCCTTCCAGATTCATCCATGTTAAGAGATGTTTCATGGATTCATCGTTGTTCTTTATTGTTGCATAGTATTCCATTGTGTGAATATACCAGAATTTGTTTATCCATTTGTCTGTTGTTGGGCACCTAGGTTGTTCCCATCTTTTTGCTATTGTGGACAGTACTGCAATGAACATAGGTGTGTATATATCTATTCATGTGATAGCTTTTATTTCTCTAGGACATATTCCAAGGAGTGGGATTGCTAGATTGTATGGTACTTGTATTTCTAGCTTTTTAAGGAAGTGCCAAATCGATTTCCAAAGTGGTTGTACTATTTTACATTCCCACCAAGAGTGTATAAGTATTCCAGTCTCTCCACAACCTCTCCGACATTTATTATTTTGTGATTTTTGGATTAATGGTAGCCTTGTTGAGGTGAGATGGTGTCTCATTGTAGTTTTGATTTGCATTTCTCTAATGGCTAACGATCATGAGCATTTCCTCATGTATGTTAGCCGCCCCAGTGTCTTCTTTGGTGAAGTGCCGGTTCATATCCTTTGCCTATTTTTTAATTGGGTTATTTGTCTTTTTGTTGTTGAAGTTTTGCAGTATTTTGTAGATTTTAGAGATTAGACCCTGATCAGATATATCATAGCCAAAAATTTTTTCCTAGTCTGTAGGTTGTCTTTTTACTCTTTTGGTGAAGTCCTTTGATGAGCATAAGTGTTTGATTTTTAGGCGCTCCCAATTATCTAGTTTCCCTTCGGGTGTTTGTGCATTGTTACTTATGGTTCGTATTCTGTTTATGCCATGTATTAGGCCTCCTAGTGTTCTCCCTATTTTTTCTTCCATGATCTTTATCATTTTAGACTTTATATTTAGGTCTGATCCATTTTGAGTTAGATTTTGTGCATGGTGTAAGGTATGGGTCTTGTTTCATTTTTTTGCTGATGGATATCCTGTTATGCCAGCACTATTTATTAAAGAGACTCTTTTCCCCATTTAACAGACTTTGGGCCTTTGTCAAATATCAGCTGCTCATAGGTGGATGAATTTACATCTGGATTCTCAGTTCTGTTCCGTTGGCCTATGTATCTGTTGTTGTAGAAGTACCAGGCTGTTTTGACTCTCGTGGCAGTATAACAGGTTCTAAAATAAGGTAGCGTGAGGCCTCCCACTTTGTTTTTCTTCTTCAGTGTTGCTTTACTTATCTGGGGCCTCTTTGCTTTCCATATGAACTTGGTAATTTTTTTTCTCCATCTCATTAAAAAATGTCGTTGGAATTTGGATCGGGATTGCATTGTATCTGTAGATCACTTTGGGTAGAATTGACATTTTCATAACGTTGAGTCTTCCTATCCATGAGCAAGGTATATTTTTCCACTTACATAGGTCTCTTTTGGTTTCTTGCAGTAGTGTCTTATAGTTTTATTGTACAGATCTTTTATGTCTCTGGTTAGATTTATTCCTAAGTATTCTTGGGGCTATTGTAAATGGTATTGATTTGGTGATTTCCTCTTCAAAGTTCTCTTTGCTGGTGTAGAGAAATCCAACTGATTTTTGTATGTTTATCTTGTATCCTGAAACTTTGCTGAAATCCTCTATTAGTTCCAGTAGTTTTCTTGTGGATTCTTTGGGGTTTTCTGTATGTAAGATCATATTATTTGCAAATAGAGATACTTTAACGTCTTCCCTACCAATTTGGATGCCCTTTATTTCTTTTTCTGGCCTAATTGCTCTGGCTAGGACCTCCAGCACAATGTTGAATAAGAGTGGTGATAAAGGTCATCCTGTCTGGTTCCTGTTCTCATGGGGAATGCTTTCAGACTCTTTCCATTTAGGATGATGTTGGCTGTTGGCTTCCTATAAATGCCCTTAATTATGTCGAGAAGTTTCCCTTCTATTTGTATTTTGTTGAGAGTTGTTATCATGAATGGATGTTGGACTTTGTCAAATGCCTTTTCTGCATCAATTGATAAGATCATGTGGTTCTTGTCTTTTTTTTATGTATTGGATTACATTCATTGTTTTTCTTATGTTGAACCATCCCTGCACACCTGGTATAAATCCCACTTGGTCATGGTGAATTATTTTTTTGATATGTT
>NW_004443954.1:10030064-10038583 GCF_000243295.1 Trichechus manatus latirostris
TTGGGTGCATAAATATTTATTATGGTTATGTCCTCCTGGTGTATTGACCCCTTTAATTATTATATAGTGTCCTTCCTTATCATTTGTGGTGGATTTTGCTTTAAAGTCTATTGTATCAGAGATAAATATTGCCACTCCTGCTCTTTTCTGAGTGTTGTTTGCTTGATATACTTTTTTCCATCCTTTGAGTTTGAGTTTGTGTCTTCAAGTCTAAGGTGTGTCTCTTGTAGGCAGCATGTAGACAGATGGTGTTTTTTTAATCCATTCTGCCACTCTTTTTCTCTTTATTGGTGCATTTAGTCCATTTACATTCAGCTTAATTATTGATAGGTATGAGTTTAGTGCCATCCTTTTGATGTATTTTTTTGTGTTGTTGACAGTTTCTTTGTTCCAGTTAGTTTTCTGTGCTGTGTCGTTTTTCTTTGTGTTTTCTTTTGATCTTTTTCATTGTTGTTGATTTTGTATTTGCCGAGTCTTTATGTTTTTCTTGTTTTTTATTTTGATGTGTAGGATTGTTAGTTTCCTTTGTGGTTACATTAATATTTACCTCTATTTGTCTAAGTGTAAACCAATCTTTTATTTCTTTATATCACCTTGACTTCCTCTCCATGTGAAAAATCTATGACTACGTTTTTTAGTTCCTCTTTTCTGTTTTAATTTGTCATCTTTTACGTATTGACGTCTCTCTTTCCCTACTTTCAGTGTGTTAGCTTTGATTTATTTTTTGTGACTTCCCTATCTGGGTTGATATCTGGTTGTTCTGTCCTGTGTTCTAGTCTTGGGTTGTTATCTGATGTTATTGATTTTCTAACCAGACGACTCCCTTTAGTATTTCTTATAATTTTGGCTTGGTTTTTACAAATTCCTTAAACTTCTGTTTATCTGGAAATGCCGTAGTTTCACCATCATATTTGAGAGACAGTTTTGCTGAATATATATATCCAGTTTTGCTTGATACATATATATTCTTGTCTGGGAATTTTTTCCTTCAAGGCTTTGTATATGTCATCCCATTGCCTTCTTGCTTGCATGGTTTCTGCTGAGTTGTCAGAGCTTAGTATTATTGACTCTCCTTTGTAGATGACTTTCCAACAGCATTTATTGAAGAGACTCTCCTTTCCCATCAAATGGACCTCATGCCCTTGTCAAAAATAAGTTGACCATAGATGTATGGGTTTATTTCTGGATTCTCAATTCTATTCCATTGATCTATGTGCCTATTGTTATATCAGCACCAGTCTGTTTTGATTACTATAGCTGTATAGTATGTTTTAAAATCAGAAAGTGTGGGTCCTCCTGCTGTGTTATTCTCTTTCAGTGCTGCTTTAGCTATTCAGGTCCTCTTGCCATTTCATATAAGGTTGAGGTTGGTTTTTCTATTTCTGTAAAGAAGGTTGTTGGAATTTTTATTGGGATTGCATCGAATCTATATATAACTTTGGGTAGTATTGACATCTTAACAATATTAAGTCTTCCAGTCTATGAACATGGAGCATCTTTCCATTTATTTAAGTTTTCTTTAATCTCATTAGCAGGGTTTTATAGTTTTCATTGTTCTTCACATCCCACGTTAGATTTATTCCTAGGTATTTTATTCTCTTAGATGCTATTGTAAATGAAATTGTTCCCCTAATTTTCCTTTCAGATTTCTCCTTGCTTGTATATAGAAACCCAACTGATTTTTGTCTGTTGACCTTGTACCCTGAAACTTTGTTAAATTCCTCTATTAGCTCTAGAAGTTTTCTCATGGACTTTTTGGAATTTGTATTAATGAGTTGTACAACTGTAAAAAGTTGAATTGGCAAAAGTGTGATAGATATATTTACAACATTGACACACATACACACACGAAGAGTAGCTGCTGAGGCTGTTTATGTACAACCAAACACCTCATGGGATTTGATTTCTTGGTTTGAAGGTTTAGGGTCATGGTTTCACAGGACATACTGTTAATTGGCCTAATAACGTGTTTAGTGCTTTTCTTCTGCCTCTTAGTTCATTGCATAGTGCCTAGGGTCTTAACAGCCTGCAAGCAGCCACCCAAGGCACAAAAATTGGTCTCTGTTCAGATCCTGAAGCAACAGAGGAAGAAGAAGAGTCAGGAACAGGAGGAGGAAATGGAATATGTGGCTAATTGCCTCCATGAATAATTCCTCCTTTGCCATGAGACCAGAACCAGATGGTGCCCAGCTATCACTACCGAACATTTTGGTCAAAGATTCCATGGAAGAATCTAGATCAAAAGGGGGAAAATGCAGAACAGAATTTGAAATTCTCATGGACTCCAGACTGTCTGGAGCCATGAAGGGTGAACAAACTGCTGAAACTATTGCCCTGAGATTATGTTTAAACCTTAAATCAAAAAGATCTCCTGAAGTCTTCTTAAAACCGAGCAATAATTTAGCTTAACTAGTGAAAAACAAGGGTCTGCCTTGAGCATTATACTCTTTTAGGAACTATCTATATGGGATCAAATTGACAACAGCAACTCTAAAGATTAGATAAGAACCTTGGGGGTAGTGAGTTTATGTTAATGAGGGAGGAACAACTCAGAAAAAAAGTGATAATGGTTGCACAACTCAAATAATGTAATCAATGTCACTAAATTGTATATATAGAAACTGTTGAATTGGTGTATGTTTTGCTGTGTATATTCTCAACAACAACAAAATAAATAAAATTTAGGGAAAAAAGAAAACCACAACAAGGTAGCTAGAACTTTATGGGATCGTTTATGTTTCTAAGCTTTAAATCGTGGGTTAACGATTCCTGTGACTTCACTGCTGCACTAATAAGAAGGACTTCTTGTATTTGCCCAAAAACCTGTCTCTTTCAGGAATTAGTGAGGGTTCCTTTTCTTTGGGAGAAGTTTGCAAACAGCTCCAGAGTTAACATTCTCAAACTATTCATTATTCTCTAGACTTGAATTGTTGTCTGATCATCTTTCATCTCCTCTGTCCTCTTTGGTTGCCCTTCTCTAGACCCTCTTCACATCTTCTTTGTCTTTCTTGAAGTGAAGCAACCAAAACTACACACAGCATGCCAAGCGATGATTTTTAGTAAATATAACTGCTGATACACATTTCAGGAAGTCTGTGCCTTGTTTTGGGATGGCATAACAGTAGATCTTGAAACCTTGCATATGAACCATGCTTTACAGTTGACATTGCACCTCACCTGTATTGTCTCGTTTGATTTTTACAGTAGTAATCCACTGTGTTTGGGACAGATGCAATTATTTTCTTCATTTTACAGATAAGGAAATTAAGACTTAGGAAGGTGAAATAACTTGCCCAAGGTCACAGAAAATAGGTAATGAACCTGAACCTCAGCCTTCTGAGTCCAAAGACCAAAACAATGATGATGGTGATGATGAGCTACCATCTGTTGCAGTTTACTAAATATATACTTACTAAATACAAGACAAATGACTAAATATATTCCATGTTTCCATATTTAATTCTTACAACTAAAGCCCTATTAGCAGAGGCTCAGAATAGTTAAGTAATTAACAAATGATCACAGGGCTGAGAAACCACAAAAATAGGACCTGAGCCCATGTCTGACAGACTTCAAAATTCTTGTTTTTTACCAACCTCTCCTCCATTTGCCCAGATCCTGAATCTGTTATTTTGCTCTTGGTACATGAGACAATGACATAAAAAAATCCAGAGAGGCAATTCTGGGCCATATCTGATAAATCAAGGCTTATCATCCTGCAAGTAGAGTTTAGATTATCTAAAAGGTAAGTCACTATCCAGGTTCACCCTGGACTGATGGTTTTCCCAAGACAGAGGGTGTCTTAGTCATCTAATGCTGCTATAGCAGAAATACCACAAGGGAATAGCTTTAACAAAGAGAAATTTATTCTTTAACAGTCTAGGAGGCTAGAAGGCCAAATTCAGGGCGCCAGTTCCAAGGGAAGACTTTCTCTCTCTGTCGGCTCTGAGGGAAGGTCCTTGTCATCGATTTTCCACAATCAAGGAGCTTCTCAGTGCAGGGGCCCCGAGTCCAAAGGACACACTATCTTCTGGCTCTTGTTTCTTGGTGGTATGATGTCCCCCTGTCTCTTTGCTCTCTTCTGTTTTATATCTCAAAAAGAGATTGACTTAAAACACAATCTAATCTTGTAGATTGAGTCCTGCCTCATTAACATAACTGTCTCTAATCCTGCCTCATTAACATCATAGAGGTAGAATTTACAATACACAGGAAAATCACATCAGATGGCAAAGTGGAGGGCAATCACATGATACTGGGAATCATGGCCTAGCCAAGTTACACACATTTTTGGGGGGAACACAATTCGATCCATAACAGAGGGGTTGGTTTCCCTGGACATGGGAATTTTAGGCTTAAACTGGAGAAGTCCCTACAAACTGGGACAAGTTGGTTGGCTTAATTTTCTGACACTTTGTTGTTGTTGTTGTTGTTAGGTGCCATCAAGTTAGTTCTGACTCATAGTGACCCTGTGTGCAACAGAACAAAACACTGTCTCGTCCTGCACCATCCTCACAGTCCTTGCTATGTTTGAGTCCATTGTTACAGCCACTGTGTAGATCCATCTCATTGGGGATCTTCCTCCTTTTCACTGACCCTCCACTTTACCAAGCATGATGTTCTTCCCCAGGGACTGGTCTCTCCTGATAACGTGTCTACAGTGGTGAGATGAAGTCTCCCCATCCTTACTTCTAAGAAGCATTATGGCTGTACTTCTTCCAAGACAGATTTGTCTTTTCTTCTGGCAGTCCATGTTGTATTCAGTATTCTTTGCCAACACCAAATTCAAATTCATTAGTTCTTCTTCTGTCTTCCTTATTTATTGTCCAGCTGACATTCTGTTGTCCTCTAATGCGTCTCATGAGAGATTCTTATTATCTCGATTAATTTGCTGTTTTGTTTCCTGAAAGAGCTAACTCATCACCTGAGTTAAGGTGTTGCCTTTTAGGTACAGGAGGAAAGAAAATTGAGCACTGACAGGTACAAGTAACATTGAATAGACCTTAGATTCCCTTGGCCTCTGAAGACCCAGAATCAGATGTTGTGTGGGTATCCATTACATAGCAGAAACTGATTTAATTTTGTCCTCCAGAATTCTATTTAACTCTCCCACACTGACAGTGTACAAGTCACTTCTGTGTGTTTTCCCATGCCCTAAACTCTTAAAATTTATGATTTCTTTTATCTTCTTTGAGACATCACTCCCAACCTCTCCCTCCTGTATTTAACTTGTGGTCATAAAATTGTTCCTTAGCTGACATGTCCCCTAAGAACAACCTCAGCTTGTAAACTGTTCTTTTATACAGCTTGAAGTTGCAAAATCCCAGCTTGGAGCACAACCATTAAAAACGTAAACACAAAATTGAATAAAGTTCTGTTTTGTTTTATTGCAGTTTTAGCTGAGGAGCCTACACACTAAAGCAGACTTCAGCAGTTTTCTTTTGTGATCTAGAGCAGATTTGTAGTCAGCCCATGGCAGAACTCCTATGCCCAGAAGCTCATAATTCTTGCCATCATCTCTAGTGTTCTCCCCAGTTATATGTGGGTAGTTTTTACTTCTTTTTTGGCTACAGATATATATAACCCAAACCAAACCAAATCCACTGCCTTGAATCAATTCTGACTTAACGGCAACCTTATCGGACAGGGTAGAGCTTCCCCACAGAGTTTTCAAAGAGTGCCCCATAGGGTTTACAAGGAGCAACTGGTAGATTCATACTGTCATCCTTTTAGTTAGCAGCCAAATGCTTAGCCACTGTGCAACCAGAGCCCCACAGATATATATGTGCATGTAAATAAAAGAGTTTTTTAATGTTTGTTTTCTCTGGACCGGGTATTATCCGAGAGTTGATTAATTTAACGACGGTTGGGTGGTAGCAGCCCAGGTTAAGGGGAAAATATGATGAAAAAAATAAAGGTCCTGATGGTTGATCTTCTTTCACAGTGATGTCTGTCAAACATATAGCTGAGCTGAACCACTCATGCAGGCATGAGTGCTGCTTGATGAGAGAGGCCAGAGAGTAGAAGGGGTAGTGTAATGCCCTGTTAGCACCAAAGAGATGGTGTGCTAACCAGAACATGAGAGAATTTTGCCTGTGAGGCTAAAGGAGAGCATGATCAAGGCAAAAGGGATCTGTTAATTCATTCATTCAAAAAATATTTATTGAGCATCTACTATGGGCCAGACATTATTCTAGGCACATAAACTCCTATGGAGCAGTGGTGGGAGGGGAAGCCCAGGTGGAGCCTAGCAGTTGAGAAGATGGAGTTGGGAGTTCAAAGCAACAACAGTTTACAGGGAAGAGTACAGAAAGGGAGGGAGCTACACAGTGAGAGAGCTCTAGGATTCTGCAGAGAATCCCCCTTGATTCTTTAGCTGAGTACTAATCTGAGTACATAAGCTTCTATGATAAGTAAATGTATTGGTGGCTGTAAGGGCTTTGATGAAATGTAACAGGGTAAGGAGGGAGCCCTGGTGCCACAAAAGGTTAAATGCTTAGCTGCGAACTGAAAGGTTAGCAGTTTAAACCCACCCAGCAGCTCTACAGGAGAAAGATCTGGTGATCTGCTTCCATGAAGATTACAGCCAACAAAACCCTGTGGGGCAGTTCAACTCTATCACATATGGTTGCTATGAGTCAAAAATGACAGCACGTAACAACGATAACAACAGGGTAAGGAGATAGAAGGTGAAAGGGTGGGGTGGGGTGGGGTGCTATTTTAGCTGGTATGATTGGTGAAGGTCTTTCTGGTAGTGCAATGGCTGGTTAGGGCTGTGAATGAGATGAGAGGGTGAGCCATGCCTATGCCCGGGGGAGAACATTCCAGACAGAGAGAATCGTCAGGATAAAGGATAGCACCTTTAATCACCTCATGATGACATGGTAACTCAAGGAGGTATTGGTACACCCCACAAACTAGGACACAGAGCTAGGAGGTGTCCATGAGAATTACATCTATGTAGTCTTCACAGGCACCGTGAACTGTGGTTACACCACCATTATACCCATTGCCATCGAGTCAATTCGTACTCATAGTGACCATATAGGACAGGGTAGAACTCCCCACATAGGGTTTCCAAGAAGCTGCTAGTGGATTCAAACTGCTGACCTTTTGGTTAGCAGCCATAGCTCTTTAACCACTGCGCCCCCACAGCAGTTAACAATTCTCATCTTTAAATGTGTGCCACAAACACAGAGGTTAAGAACCACTGGGCTAGCTACATCAGGAGGATGGCTGAGGATCTCAGAAGAGAAGGTAGAGAAAATAAATTCTCTTAGAGTGGGTTGTTTTTTGACGTATCTGGATACTCAGCCAGAAAACACTTTGCTTTTGGGGTGTCGACAGCTCCTGAAAGAGAGTGGGTAAAAAGTTCCTGCTACTCTAGTGTGAGAGCTTATTGGGGCTTGTATGAAAGGCCAGATTTCTCAGGTGTCAGAGCTGGAGAGAGGCTGAGGTGTTTATGCTTTGTTTCATTAATATTCTTCAGCCTGCTGTAAAATCCTACCACCTTTGAGGCTATTGGTAATTTGTTACTGAGGGGGAAAATGGTATGGAAGGTGAGAACTTAAGGGACATAGTTTCTCCAGCCTGTCACTTTAAGCTTTGTGAAGCTGGCAAAGGACTAAGCTGGCAGTTATTAGAGATATGAAACATGCATTTGCATTTTTAGTAGAAGAACATAGGGACAGAGAATGACTGAAATATTTATTCATCATCTAGAAGATGTGATAGTAATAAGCTTAAGCATAGGAATGATGATGTTTGAAACAAGCTTCTGCCTTCAACAGATATGTCATCTAGAGAGGAAAGTAAGACTTGCCTATGAAAAACTAACTTTTAAACATGAGAAAGGGTAATTGGTAAGTAAAACAGTAATTCAACCAATGGAAAAAAAAATATATATAGAAGCTTCATGAACTAAGTCTTAATGTGGAGCTCAGATTGATTCTTGAAAATGGATAGAACTTGAATAGACATAAAGGAGAGTGTTTTTCATGGGGAGCATAACATAAGGCAGAGACTGTGTTGCACAGATAATGCTGGGAAGTACTGCTTAATTCAGCCTGAATGGAATAGTAAAAAGTAAGTTTGGAAAGATAACTGGTTGCCAGACTGGGGAGGATCTTGTGTGCCACACTAGGTGTTTGAATTTATCCTGAAGACAAAGGAGGGCCATCACTAGTTTGAAGAAAGCAATGACGTATACAAAGTACTGTGACGGAGTTAGAATGAATTGAAAGTAGCAGAACCCAAGGGTAGGGAGAGCAGTTAGAAAAAAACATTTATAGTCAGTAGTTCAGAGGTCAGGTGATATGATACAGCATGTTAAGTGAATTCTACATAGATTGGCGTAAGAGAGTTAAAAAGCATGGCGACTGCTGCTTCTGGCCAAGATGGAGTAGCAGATATTGGGTATACCCTGCTACCTAAAACAATTAAAGAAACAGATAAACTATATAAAACAATGGTTTGAAACATTGGACATCAGGTAGCACAGGACAGTGGTCCTGGAGCCA
>NW_004443954.1:10040194-10101735 GCF_000243295.1 Trichechus manatus latirostris
TACGTTAATGAAGCAGGACTCAGTCTATAAGACTAGGTTGTGTCTTAAGCCAATCTCTTTTGAGATATAAAAGAGAGAAGTGAGCAGAGAGACAGGGGACCTCATACCACCAAGAAACAAGAACCAGGAGAATAGCGCATACTTTGGACTCAGGGTCTGTGCGCTGAGAAGCTCCTCGACCAGGAAAGTTTGATGACAAGGACCTTCCCCCAGAGCTGACAGGGAGAGAGGAAGCCTTCCTCTAGAGCTGGTGCCCTGAATTTGGACTTCTAGCCTTCTAGATTGTGAGAGAATAAATTTCTCTTTGTTGAAACCATCTACTTGTGGTATTTCTGCTATAGCAGCACAAGATGACTAAGACAGGGATCTTTTATATATGGGATGATGTCATCTGCAAAGAGATATAATTTTACTTCTCTCTTCCCAATTTGAATGCCTTCTATTTCTTTTTCTTGCCTAATTACTTTGTCTAGGACTTCCAGTACAATATTGAATAGCAGTAGTGAGAGCAGACACCTTGTCTTGTTCCTTATCCTAAGGGGAATGCTTTCAGTCTTTTCTCCACTGAGTATGATGTTAGCTGTAGGTTTTTCACAAATTCCCTTTATTGTATTGAGTAGTTGTCCTTCTATTCCTATCTTGTTGAGTGCTTTAATCATAAAATGTTGTTGGATTTTGTCAAAAGCCTTCTCTGCATCTAATGAGATAATTGTGTGGTTCTTTTCCATCTATTAATGTGATGTATCACATTGATTGATTTCAACACCATTAGCCACTAGAGAGATGCAAATAAAAATTACATTGATCTTTACAGAAATGGAAAAAACAATCCTCAACTTTATGTGAAAGGGCAAGAGGCTCCAAATAGCTAAAGCAATGTTGAAAGAGAAGAACAAAGTAGGAGGACTCACATTCCCTGATTTTGAAGTATACTATACAGCTATAGTAATCAAAGCAGCCTGATACTGGTATAACAACAGACACACAGACCAGTGGAATTGAGAGTCCAGAAATAAACCTACACATCTGTGATCAACTGATTTTTGACAAGAGAGCCAAGTCCATTCAATAGGGGAAAGAAGAGTTTATATATATGTATATATATATCTGATAAGAATCTAATAATCAAAATGTGTATAAAACTTTGACAACAACAAAAAGACAACACAATCACCAAATGGGCAAAGGACTTGAATGAACATTTCACCAAAGAGGAAATTCAAATGGCCACCAAACACATGAAAAGATGCTCAAAGTCATTAGCCATGAGAGAGATGCAAATCAAAACCACGATGAGATACAATTTCACTCCTACTAGGATGGCTAAGATTAAAAACAATAACAACAACAACAAAAATAAATAAATAACAAATGTTGGTGAGGATGTGGGGAAATTAGAACCCTTATCCATTGCTGGTTCAAATGCAAAATGGTAACAGCCGTTGTGGAGAACAGCGTGGCAGTTCCTCAAAAAACTGAAAATAGAACTACCATATGACCCAACAGTTCCACTTCTAGGTATGTACCCAAAAGACTTGAAAGCAGAGACGCAAAAGGAGACTTGTACACCAATGTTCATTGCAGCACTATTCACATTAGCCAAAAGGTGGAAACAACCTAGATGCCCATCAGCAGGTGAATGGATAAACAAAATGTGGTACATACATACAATGGAATACTACTCAGCCAGTAGAAAAAACAAATTCTTGATACATGCTACAATATGGTTGTAGCTTGAAAATATTATGCTTAATGAAATAAATCAATCACAAAAGGACAAGTATTGTATGACCTCACTTATATAAAAAGACAAGAAAAGGCAAATTTATAGAGAACAAAGTTTATTAGTGGATACCAGGGGTAGGAGGGAGGAGGAAAGGGGGGATTAACAGTAATGGAAAAATTACATTGATTAAGGGTAGGTTTGCACAAATGATTATTTTAATTGCTGTCAATAAGTTGTATAGCTGTAAAAAGTTGAACTGGCAAAAGTTGTGTGATAGATATATTTAAAAAAAATAATAACGAGTAGCTGCTGAGGCTGCTTATTTATAACCAAACACCTCATTGGGATTTGGTTCCTTTGTTTGGACATTTAGGGTCATGGTTTCATGGGACGTCCCAGTTAATTGGCCTAATAATGTGTTTAGTACTTCTGTTCTGCCTCCTAGTTCATTGCATAGTGCCAGGGGTCTTAAAAGCAGCTCTCCAAGGCACAAAAAACTGGTCTCTATTCACCTGGAGCAACAGAGAAATAAGAAGAGTCAGGAACAGGAGGAGGAAATGGAATGTGTGGCTAATTTCCTCCGTGAACAGCTGCCTCCTTTCCATGAGACCAGAAGAACTGATGGTGCCCAGTTACCATTACTGAACACTTTGATCAGAGATTCCATAGAAGAATCCTGATCAAAAGGGGGAAAATGCAGAGCAGAATTTCAAATTGTCATGGACTCCAGACTTTCTGGAGCTGTGGAGCCTGTACAAACCCCTGCAACTATTGCTCTGAGATAATCTTTAAACGTCAACCAAAAATATCCCCTAAAGTCTTCTTAAAACCAAATAATAGTGTACCTTAACTACTAAAAAGCCTGTCTGGAGCATTGTGCTCTTTTAAGAGCTAAATAGGATCCAACTGACAACAGCAACTAGAAAGGTCTGAAAGTAACCTTAGGGGGCAGTGAGTTTATGTTAATGGAGGAGAAACAACTCAGAAAAGGAGAGTGAGAATCGTTGTACAACTCAGAGAATGTGATCAATGTCACTTAGTTGTACGGGTGGAAACTGTTGAATGGGTGTATGTTGTGCTGGGTATATTCTCAACAACAACAACAAAATAAAATTTTTTAAAAAGTGAAAAAAAAAACAAAAAACCCAGAAAATAGCAAATGTTGGCAAGGATATGGCAAAAATCAAAACCCTCATCCATTGCTGGTAGGAATTCAAAATGATATAGCCGCTGTGAAAAACAGTTTGGCAGTTTCTCAAAAAGTTAAAAATAGAGCTACCATGTGACCCATCAATCCCACTCTTAGGTATATATCCAAGAGACTTGAAAGCAGCGACTCTAACAGAAACATGTACATCAGTGTTCACTGCAGCACTGTTCACAATAGCCAAAATGTGGAAGCAACCCAGATACCCATCAACAGATGAAAGGATAAACCAAATGTGGTATGTATACGCACAATGGAATATTACTTTGCATAAAGAGACGATGTGCTGATACATGCCACAGCATGGATGAACCTTAAAAATATTATGCTGAGTGAAATGAGTCAATCACAAACAGATAAATATTGTATGATTTCACTAACATGAAACACTTAGAATAGGCAGATCAGAGTTTAACCAGGGGCAGGAGGGAAGGGGAAAGAGGGGAAGTTTGCGTTGAGCTAGCACTGGGTTTCTGTTTATGGTGATGGAAAATACAGCAGTGGGTGTTGGGTGATTTGTTGCACAACAAGATTGATGTAATTGCTTTATTGAACTGTATGAGTGAAGAACATTGAATTGTCAATTGTTGTGTTACCTACTTTTTACAACGATAGAAAAAAAGCCAGGTTAAAAAAGAAACATGAGAAAAACTACACCAAGGTACATCATCATCGAATTGTTTAAAACCAAGGATTAGGAGAAATTCTGAGAAGAAGCTACAGGAAAAAAACACAAACTACGTACAAAGGAAAAAAGATAAGAATGACAGAAGATTAGTTCCCCAAATGTAAGTATAGATTCAATGCAATCCCACTCAAAATCTCAGCAAGTCTTTTTAGAAACTGACATACTGATTCTAAAGTTTATATGGAAATGAAGGACCTAGAAAAGTCAGACAACTTTGAAAAACAACAAAGTTGATGGACTTACAATGCCTGATTTCAAAACTTATTATAAAGCTATAGTTTTCAAAACAGTGTAATACTGGCATACAGATAAAACAATGGCACACTGTAGACAGTAGAGAAATAGAACCACACATATATGGCCAACTGATTTTTGACAGTAGTGCAAAGGTGATGCAGTGAAGATAGGTAGTCTTTTCAACAAATGGTGCAGGATATCCACATGCAAAAAAATGAACTTAAATCCATGTCTTAAACACCATTTGCAAAAATTAAGTCAAAATGGATCATAGGTATAAATGTAAAACTATAGAACCTCTAAAAGAAAAATAGGGGAATATCTTTATGATCTTTGCTTAAGCAAAGATTTCTTAGATATGATGCCAGAAGTATGATCTAACTTAAAAAATGATCAGTTGACTTCCAAAATTAAACACTTCTGCCCTTTGAAAGGCACTGTTAAGAGAATGAAGAGACATGCCATGACTGAGAAAATATTTCCAAATAATATATTTGGTAAAGTGCATTTATCCAGAATATGTAAAAAACTCTTGAAACTCAATAATAAAAAATCCAACAACAACAAAAAAATTAGTAAAAGATTTGAACAGACACTTCACCAAAGAACATATATGGATAGCCAAATTAGCACATGAAATTAATTAACTAATGAAATTAGTTCAACATCATTAGCCATTAGAGAAATGCAGATTAAAACTACCATGAGATATTGCTGTGTATGTATTAGAATGGCTAAAATTAAGATTGACAGTACTGAATCTTGGAAAGATGTGGAGCAATTAGAACTTTAATACATTTCCGGTGGGAATGTAAAATGTTACAAACCTTTTGGGAAATTGACAGTTTTAAAAAGTTAAATGTATCCGTACCTTTTGACCCATGCATTCACTCCCAGTGATTCCCCCCAAGAAAACTGAAAGTGTATGCCACACAAAGACCTGTGCACAAAGGCTCGTAGATGTGTTTATAATTTCCAAATCTGGAAACAACCTAAATGTCCGTCAGCAAGTGAATGTATAAAAAATTGTGGACTGTAACTCATCAGTTAAAAGGAATAAATTATTGATACACAAAACAGCATATATGAGTCTCATAATAATTATGCTAAGTGAAAAAAGCCAGTCAAAAAAGATACATACTAAAAAAAAAAAGATACATACTTCATGATTCTACTTATGTGAGATTAAGAAATGCAAAGCCATCTGAGGTGACAAGGCAGATCGGTAGTTTTTTGGGGGTAAGAGTTATGTTCATCATCTCAATTGCTGTGATAGTTTTGTGGGTGTATGCGTAAGTCAAAACTTATCAAATTGTGCACTTTGAATATGTACAGCTTACTCCATGACAATTACACCTCAAAGAAGCTGTAATAAAAAGTCATGTGAGTATGTAATTATTATTGTAGTTCTTGCTACTTGTTTGGTATTATCACAACAGCATTGGGAATGGAAAGGAAATGGTTTCTGAAAATCATCGACTGGATCTGCAGAAGAAATGGCAGTTGGTTAAGAGTCTGCGGAGTAAAGGGTGACTTCATGCTTTGGGCCTTGGGTAACGGGAAGATTGATGGTGTATATGATTGCTGAAAAAGGAAAGTTCCTTACAGATAGAAGTAAAAGGCTGAATTTTAGTCTTGTTCCTTTTGAGTTAATGGAGGGACATTCAGAGTGGAAATGGCTCGCAAACAGATGGAGATACAGAATTAGGAAGTGGAAGACAGGCCATATTTGAATATATAATTAAAAAGAACCACATAATAAAGAATCTCTACCTAACTTATTTATCTTTCTTGATGGTGAATGCTTCTAAGTACAAGTGTGTTTTCTATATGCTCACATGTGTGGTCATGTGAAAAGCTTGTAAGTTTACCTCATTGCCTTGGAAATAGTAAGCACTGAATAAATGTTTATGAAATTCAGTTGTATATTCGGTTGAGATGGGAAACAGATTGCATTCTCAATTCTCACCCAGTCGATTCCTCTGCTTAGAGTGACATAAAGGTAGGAACCCTGGGGAAGCTTCCTTAAGACTAATCCTTAGAAACGGACAATGAGTAGCTTCAAGTCCAGCCTGCATGCAAGTCAGTTTTGTATGTATGCCTCATCCTCCATGGGTACTGTCAAAAGCAATACATAGTCCCTAGTACATCCCACCTCCAAGTCTGTGTTATGATCACCATCAACAATTGTAGCCAAGTAATAACATGCTGGATCATCTACAGAGGAAATGAGACAATTAAGTCCTTGGATCTAGGCCCCATATTAGACTGAAGTATGTTAGGAAATGCTCTCTAAGCAGTGGACCACCATTTCCACAAGGACAAACTAAAGAGCTCCGGAGCATGCTATTTCAGTTTGGTAAGGGTGTTATGGCCAAGCAGTTCCCCTTGATGGTAGCTTCATATCCGCAGAAAGCATGCCAGCTGTGGATAACCCTGGGTATTTTAAAGCTCGACTACTTTACTGTAGACAAAGAGATTTCCACTCTGGTATTCCAAATATCAAAACGATTAACAAGCATTTTGTTGCTCTTTTGGTAGTAAAAAGCAAAGTAGTATCTGAGTCTATGGTATGAAATTGAAAACTGTTAGTATGTTATCAATAAAAAGACTTTCAGAAGTATAAAAATTCATTCAAAACAGATGGCTAGAAGCATTTTGTCTCAATAGTGTTTTCACTTCCAAAAACAAAGAAAGTTTTTTTTAACACAGAGGTGTATGTTCGGTCTGAGCAGAAATGTCCATTTTACAGAAAGTAGGATAACATCGAGGACTATTTAACCAATCAGCACTCGTGGATAGCACACATATAAAGTGCCTTTGGTTCTTGGAATGTTTTTGGCTATTTTTTTAATATAAACTTTTTATTGGTGTAACGTATACAAAAAAGAGAAGTCCACAAACCTTAAGTGTTCAGTTGAGTGGATTTTCAGAAGTTGAATGTGCCCACATAATCGATAACCAGACCTAGAGACAGAACATTATCCTCTAAGTCCCTTTGTGTCTCCTCTCAGTCACTGCCACCACTCCCCCAACAATAACGACCATCCTGACTTTTAACACCATTCTTCGTTTTGCCTGTTTTTGAACTTTATATCAATGGAATCATATAGTTGTGCTCTCTGTGCCTGGGTTCTTTCACTCAACATTATGTTCAGGAGATTTGTCCATGTTTTCTTTCATGCAGTTGTACTTCATTCATTCTCACACCACAGTTTATCTATTGCAGTGTTGGCAGATATTGGGGTGTTTCTAGTTTGGGGCCATTACAAATAGTACTGCTATAAACATCCCTGTATGTGTCTGCTGGTGAGCGTACGGATATATTTTTGATAGGTACGTGGTAGAAATTGCTGAGCCATTGGATAACTTTAGTATATACTTCCATAAACAGTTTTCCAGAATTGTTATATTAATTTAACTTCCACCATCATGCATTCTGTTGCTCTACACCTTAGCTAATACTTGTATTATTTGTCTTTCGTATGAGCCATTCTTGTGAATATGTGGTGGTATGGTACTGAGTTTTAATTTGCATTTCTCTGATGACTAATGAAGTTGAACCATTTTGTATGTTTACTGACTTTTAAATATACTGTTCTTTTATAAAGTGCCTAGTCTTTTGCCCATTTTTCTACTGGGTTGTTGGTTCTTGTTAATTTATAGGAGTTCTTTATATATTTTGGATATAAGGTCTTTTTGGATGTATGTATTCTTAATATCTTCTGTTCTATGACTGATCTTTTCATTCTCTTAATGGTGTCTTTTGGTGGACAGAATTGCTTAATTTTAAGGTAGTCCAATTCATCCTTTTTTTTATGATTAGTGGTTTTTCTGTTCTTTTAAAGAAATCTTTGCCTACTCTGAGGATTTAAAGATATTTCCCTATATTTTTTCCCTAAAAGTTTTATTGTTTTACCTTTACCACTTAGATGTACAATCTCGTGGAATTAATTTTTACATACTATTGTGTGAGAGTCAGAATTCATTTTTTTCTATATGGCTATCCAATTTTGTCTAGATTTTTACACCCTGTGTATTTGATCATTTCACTGGAGAAACAAGGATGATGACTCTTAAAGAGTTATATATATGTATAAAAAACAGTGCAGCTTGTGTTCCAAACATCCATTTGTGTGTTGGCTTTTTAATGGAGCCCTGGTGAAGTAGCGGTTAAGAGCCGCTATGGCTGCTAACCAAAAGGTTGGCAGTTCACATCCACCAGATGCTCTTTGAAAACCCTATGGGTCAGTTCTCCTCTGTCCTGTAAGGTTGCTATGAGTCAGAATCAACAGCAACGGGTTTGGTTTCTTTGGTTTACCATACATCCAATGTTGTTATTGAGGGTTAATTCCCAGGACAGCCTAAAAAGGGCTCCTTGGCACTTACTGTACCGGTTCCAAGTACACTGTACCAATATGGGGAGAAAAACAGTCAAAATTCCAATTCAGGACCCCAGGACAGTTACTTTCCCTTCACTAGCAACAGGATAAAATGGTGCTATGAGAATGAATAAAGAGATAGACTCCAACAGGAATGAGTTGGAGGGATGAAGTAGATGCTATTGAGCAGTAATAACTCATTCATTGACAACTTATGGATAGCAAAGTTTTCATTTCATCTCAAAGGTTCTGAGTTGAGAAAAGTAATTGCCTCCCATGGCAAGCAGGAATTGTATTGGCAGATGCCAAGGCCTCCGTGTAAGACTATGAAGGTTGTACTCTACACACCTCTGGGATGGGGGATAATATAGACTTCAAAATGAATGGTGCCCCCTGGAGTTGTGCAGTGGCCTTGCTGGCAGATATACATAGATACAGATAGATGTAGATATAGAGTCATTAAGTCATACACGTTTTTCCAAGCTTTGGGGAAGAATTGTTGCTAGAATTGGAATGTCAACATTTGCTGACATTTCATACTTAAGAAGAATTTTAAGTAAGGATTTCAGCATTCAAAGGCAATTATACTGGATGCATTTTAAACAGCGGTATATTTTTACAAAAGAATAAAGTTCAGAATACACTCGAACTCTTCAAGCAACACCAACTTCTTACTTCTCCTATTTCTAGTGTTGAAGTTCAGTGTTCTGAAGGAATGTCCACTAGGCATGTAAAAGCCTGTCTGGGGTGGGGTCAATGAACCTATTACAGCTGGGGCTGGTTATTTCTGTGCAATTAATCTATAAAAGTTTTATAATGTAGCTGAGTGTCCAAGTTGAAAGGTAAATGGCAACGCAGTAACCCTGTTCCCGAAACGTAGTGGTCTGACACAAGCTACATTTTTTGAAATTACTGCAGAGTTACTATCATCAGCTTAAAAAATAAAATAGTATCTGACATGTCCAAAAAGTCACTCAGTAATTAAGACTAGGGGTTTAAAAGAAGAAGTAGGCTTGCCTGAGCTTGGTATTTTAGTAAATGAGATCTGCTTTCTTTTAAATCTTATTTGAATGAGGGTTAAAGCCTTATAAATGCAGACTGAGTTAGATGCGACTTGGTGGGATGTAAAAGCACCGTTGCCTATCTGTGTTTATGAACTGTCCAGAAGAGCCCTATCTGTGCAGATTAAGTCATAATGAATGCTCTCACACACCCCTGCTATCACTTCCTTAACCCTATTTAAAAAGCCAAAGACCAAGAAAATACTCCCTAGCAATACAATTGACATAAGAACAGAGTGAGTCACACTGTATCTGAAAGCACTGTAAGTTAGAAACGTGAATCTTAGCAGAAAGGTAAGATTTTGCTGATCTTAAAATGAACAAAGAATTGATCTTTGCAGTGCCTTCCAAAAGAGCAAACCCCATGTATGCCAGAGTAGAACTGCTCCGTAGGGTTTTCAATGGCTGATTTTTTGGAAGCAGATTGCCAGGTTTTTTCCAGGGTGCCTCTAGGTGGACTTGAACCTTCAACCTTTCAGTTAGCAGCTGAGTGCTTTAACCGTTTGCATCACCAGGGGACTTCTAGGCAATGCATAGGTGGTATGATTCGATGGGTTTGCAAAAAGCCCTCCCCGCAAATGTCTCTCACATCAAATAAGGCTCAACATTCTCGGTGAAAAAGTCAATCCAATGGATTGAGGGATTGCCCCCCTTTAAAGGACAAATGCTATAGGGAAAGAGCATGTGAAGCACTGAGTGAATTAGACAGTCGATCCTCTCCATGGAGAATCAGTGGGTCAGTTACATTCAGTTTTGGGGAGGCAAGGGGTGAGAGGACAAAGTGCTTGGGTGGTTAGACTTCAGTTAGAAGATATGAACTCTAATAGCGGGTTGTGGGGTGTGGCAGGATGAGTAGAAAAGAAGCGCGAACTACCTAGGGCAGCGCAGGTCACCAGCAAGGCTTCCAGAGTTGCAGTAGGCAGCTCCTTGGTGTGGAGCAAGGGAAGGTCCCAGCAGGGACTTGGAGGACACCCAGCCCAGTGATGGGGCAGTCTCTGTCTGATGGGGAAAGACACCTAGAGCTGTTACACAGTGGCTGTACCTTTATTTGGGAGCTTTAAATTTTCAGTAAATCTTTTTTTTTTTTTTAATTGTACTTTAGATGAAGGTTTACAGAGCAAATTAGTTTTTCATTAAGTAATTAATATACATACTGTTTTTGTGACGTTGGTTGCCAACCCCACGACATGTCAACCTTCTCCCCTTCTCGACCTTGGGTTCCCCATTACCAGCTTTCCTGTCTTCTGCTGCCTTCTCATCCTTACCCCTGGGCTGGTGTGCCCATTTGGTCTCATGTTGTTTTATGGGCCTGTCTAATCTTTGGCTGAAGGGTGAACCTCAGAAGTGACTTCAGTACTGAGTTAAAAGGGTGTCCGAGGGCCATACTCTTGGCGTTTCTCTAGTCTGTCAGACCGGTAAGTCTGGTCTTTCTTTGTGTGTGTGAGTTAGAATTTTGTTCTACATTTTTCTCCAGCCCTGTCTGGGACTCTCTTTTGTGATCCCTGTCAGAGCAGTTGGTGGTGGTATCTGGGCACCATCTAGTTGTGCTGGACTCAGTCTGGTGGAGGCTATGGTAGTTGTGGTCCATTAGTCCTTTAGACTAATCTTTCCCTTGTGTCTTTTTGCTATTGTCTTTGGTTTTCTTCATTCTCCTTTACTCCAGATGGAGTGAGACCAATGAAGTATCTTAGATGGCCGCTCACAGGCTTTTAAGACCCCAGACACTACTCACCAAAGTAGGATGTAGAACATTTTCTTTATAAATTATGTTATGCCAATTGAGCTAGAAGTTCCTCAAGACCATGGTCCCCACAGCCCTCAGCCCAGTAATTCAGTCCCTCAGAGAGTTTCGATGTGTCAATGAAGTGTCCATGACCTTGCTTTGGTCAAGTTGTGCTGGCTTCCCCAGTATTGTGTACTGTCTTACCCTACACCAAAGTTACCACTTATCTATTGTCTGTTTAGTGTTTTTCCCTCTCCACCCCTCCTCTCCCTCATAACCATCAAAGATTGTTTCTTTTTGTGTGTAAACCTTTTCATGAGTTTTTACAGTAGTGGTCTCACACAATATTTGTCCTTTTGTAATTGACTTATTTCATTCAGCATAATGCCCTCCAGATTCATCCATGTTGTGAGATGCTTCATAGATTCATCATTATTCTTTATTGTTGAGTAGTATTCCATCGTGTGTATGTACCATAGTTTATCTATTTATCTGTTAATGGGCACTTGGTTGTTTCTTTTTGCTATTGTAAATAATGCTGCAATGAACATGGGTGTGCATATGTCTATTCGTGTGATGGCTCTTATTTCCCTAGGATATGTTCCTAGGAGTGGGATTCCTGGATCATATGGTATTTCTATTTCTAGCTTTCTAAGGAATCGCCATATCATTTTCTAAAATGGTTAGACCATTTTGCATTCCCACCAGCAGCACATAAGGGGTCCGATCTCCCTGCAGCCTCTCCAGCGTTTGTTATTTTCTGTTTTAAAAAAATTTTTTTATTAGTGCCAGTAATGTCAGGGTGAAATGATATCTCATTGTAGTTTTGATTTGCAATTCTCTAATGGCTAGTGATTGGGAGCATTCCCTTATGTGTCTGTTAGCCGCCTGAATGCCTTCTTTGGTGAAGTGTCTGTTTACATCCTTTGATACTGGATTATTTGCCTTTTTGTTGTAGAGATGTTGAATTTTCCTATGGATTTTAGAGACTGGAGCTTTGTCAGATTTGTCATAGCCAAAATTTTTTTCCCTGTCTGTAGGTTCTGTTTTTACTCTTTTGGTGAAGTCTTTTGATAAGCATAAGTGTTTAGTTTTTGGAAGATCTCAGTTATCTAGCTTTTATCTTCTGGTGTTTCTGACAGGCTATGGTTTGTATACTGTTTATGCCATGTATTAGAGCCTCCAATGTTGACCCTATTTTTTCTTCTATGATGTTTATAGTTTTTGGTTTTATATTTAGTTCTTTGATCCATTTTGATTTAGTTTTTGTGTATGGTGTGAAGTATGGGTCCTGTTTCATTTTTTTGCAGATGGACATCCAGTTTTGCCAGCACCATTTGTTATAAAGACTGTCTTTTCCCCATTTGATGGACTTTGAGCCTTTGTCGAAGATCAGGTAACCATGGGTGGATAGATTTACATCTGGGTTCTCAGTTCTGTTCCATTGGTCAATGTGTCTGTCATTGTACCATTACCAGGCTGTTCTGACTACTGTAGCTGTATAGTAGGTTCTGAGGTCAGGTAGTATGAGTCCTACTTTATTGTCTTTCTTCAGTAGTGCTTTACTTATCCAGGGCCTCTTTCCTTTCCATATAAAGTTAATGATTAGTTTTTCCATCTCGTTAAAGAACACTGTTGGTATTTGGATCGGGATTGCATTGTATTTGTAGATTGCTTTGGGTAGAATTGTCATTTTCACAATGTTGAGTCTACCTATCCATGAGCATGGTATGTGTTTCCATTTATGTAGATCTCTTTTGGTTTCTTCCAATAGTGTTTTGTAGTTTTCTTTGTATAGGTCTTTTACATCCCTGGTTAGATTTATTCCTAAATATTTTATTTTTTTAGGGGCTATTATAAATGGTACTGTTTTCCTGATTTCCTTTGCATCATTCTCTTTATTGTTGTATAGGAATCCAACTGATTTTTGTATGTTTATCTTGTATCCTGCTACTCTGTGAATCTTTCTATTAGTTCCAGTAGTTTTCTTAGAGAGTCTTTTGGGTTCTCTATGTAGTATCATATCATCCGCAAATAGGGACAGTTTTACTTCTTCATTACCAATTTGGGTGGTCTTTATTTCTTTTTCTTGCCTTATTGCTCTAGCTAGGACTTCCAGCACAATGTTAAATAGGAATGGTGATAAAGGGCACACTTGTCTTGTTCCTGTTTGCAAAGGGAATATTTTCAGCCTCTCTCCATTAAGAATGATGTTGGCTGTTGGTTTTGTATAGATGCCTTTTATTATGTTGAGGAATTTCCCTTGTATACCTATTTTATTGAGAGTTTTTATCAGGAATGGTGGTCGGACTTTGTCGAATGTGTTTTCTGCATTGATTGAGATGATCTTGTAATTCTTTTGTTTTATTTATGAGGTTCTCGTAGGCTGGGTTCTCTAGAAAAACAAAACCCATAAAGCGTATAAATATATATATAGAGAGATTTATATCAAAGAAACAGCTCATGTGATTATAGAGGCTGGAACATCCCAAGTCTGTGCATTAGAATAGAGGCTTCTTCCGATTCACATAGCTGCAGGGGCTGGCAAACCTAAGATCAGCAGGTCGGAAAGCAGGACCCTTGCTTACAGGCTGTGAATATCAATGAATCCCAAGTTTGGCAGGCAAGACTGCAAGGCTTCTCCTGATTCACGTAGCTGCACGGGCTGGCGAACCCAAGATCAGCAAGTTGAGAGCAGGGCTCCGCTCCCAGGCTATGGAGATCAACATATCCCAAGATCGGCAGATAAGCTGATAGCTCAAGTCCCAAGAATAGAAGGTCAGATGAACAGGAGGTAGCTGCAGGATACAGAGCAAGCAAAAAGCCAGAACATCTGCTTATATTTGGATGCAGGCCACACCCCCAAGGAAACTCCCTTTCAACTGATTGGCTTCTCACGGCAGATTCCATCATGGGAGCGATCACATATAAACACAGAGAATCATTGCCCAGCCAAGCTGACAGGCAGTCTTAACCATCACAGTGTTATATTACGTTGATTGATTTTCTAATGTTGAACCATCCTTGCATACCTGGTATGAATCCCACTTGGTTGTGGTGTACTATTTTTTTGATGTGATGCTGAATTCTGTTGGCTAGAATTTTGTTGAGAATTTTTGCATCTATATTCATGAGAGATATTGGTCTGTAATTTTCTTTTTTTGTACTGTTTTTGCCTGGTTTTGGTATCAGGGCTATGCTGACTTCATAGAATGAATTTAGAAGTATCCCTTTCTTTTCTGTGCCCTGAAATAATTTGAGTAGTACTGATTCAAGATCTTCTCTGAATGTTTGGTAGAATTCTCCAGTGAAGCCATCTGGGCCAGGGTGTTTTTGTTGTTGTTGTTGGGAGTTTTTTTAATTACTTTTTAAAACTCTTTTCTGGTTATGGGTGTGTTCAGATTTTAAACTTCAGTTTGTGTTAGTTTAGGTAGATAGTGTGTTTCTAGAAATTTGTCCATTTCCTCTAGGTTTTCATATTTGTTGGAGTATAGGTTTTCATAGTATTCTATTATGATCCTTTTTATTTCAGTTGGGTCTGTTGTGATGTCCCCATTTCATTTCTCATTTGGGTTGTATGCATCTTCTCCTGTTTTCCTTTTGTCAGTTTGGCCAATGATTTGTCGATTTTGTTCATCCTTTCAGAGAACCAACATTTGGTTGTGTTGATTCTTTCTATTGTTTTGCTATTCTCTATTGCATGTATTTCTGCTATGATCTTTATTATTTCCTTTCTTCTGGTGGCTGTGGGCTTCTTTTACTGTTGTCTATTTGTTCAAGTTATGTAGCTAATGTTTTGAATTTGTCCCTTTCTTCTTTTTTGATGTGTGCATCTATTGCTATAAAATTTCTCCCCCTGTTCTGAAACTTGGATCACATGCAAATATTTGCTTTTGATTGTATCCCCCATTGTTCTCAGGGTTTCTTCATTCTTTTCTGTTATTTTTCCTCAAAGTGGTATCCAAGGATTTGTTTTCAGTTTCACTGATCCTGTCTTCCACTGTTTCAAATTAGCTCCTAAAAACTTCTATTGCACTGTCTATTTCTAAAATCTTTCATTATCTTTTAGATTTCTAATTGCCGGTTTTGTATGATTTCTAGTTGTTTATTTTGACATTTTGTTCCTGTATTGTTTTCCTGAATTCTTCCATTGTTTTATGTGTCTTTTCCATGATTTTGCTGGTATTTTCCAAGATTTTTAAAATTTTTTCCTTATTTTTTTCTGCATTTTCTTCATCTCTTGGAGAGCCTTGAATATTAGAGTTTGAATTCCCTATAAGGTAATTCCAGTGCCTTTCCTTCTACCAGAAGATCATCTGGTGTTTTATTTTGGACACTTGTGGAGCTATCCTGTTTTTTTTAAAAAATATGTTTTGATATTGTCTGCTGTCTTTGGTACATTCAGAAATTATTTTCTTCCTTTATTGATTGTAGATTTGTTTGTTTTGTCCTGCTTTTTTGTTTTGTTTGGTTAAGTCTGGGCAAGCAGGCTGGGCGTACTTTGTTGTTTGCTTGTCTGTGGGCGTGATACTTCTTACCACCTTGTCCATATGGGCAGGGTCAGTCACTCAGCTATGGTGCAGCAGGGCAGGTCCAGTGGAGGGGAAGGGGCAGGGATGGGTCGTTTGTGGCACGTACTAGGGCTGAAAGGGTGGGGCGGAGGCAGTGCAGGGCAGGGCCGGGGGCAGTGCAGGGCAGGGTCTGATGGTCCACACCTGTGCTTCCTGGGTATGTGGCACTCAGCACATGGTACAGATAGGCAGGAGGGAAGGGGGAGGATGTGTTATTTGGAACTAAGTGGATGTGGGAAAGGAGAGAGAAACAGAAGCAAAAAAAAAAAAAAAAAACGGTGCTGAGGGAAACTTGGTATGGTGGTGTGGACCTGGGGAGGTTGTGTGCTGGCGGCTTTCTAGCCAGGTGGTGTGGCATGGCCTGTCAAGAAGGGGTGGATATGGCACTTGCAGCTATTTGCGCAGGAAAAAGGAAAGGAAAGAAGGGAAAGAGAGATAAGAAACCGAAAACAATAAAAGGTGTGATGGAGCCTGCTGGTGGGGTGATGCCGGCTGGGGAAGCAAGTGGCTCTCTAGCCAAGTGGTGTGGCACAGCCTGTCAAGAAGGGGCAGAGATAGCACATGCAGCTAGGTGGGTGGGAGAAAAGAGAGGAGAGAAGGGAGAGAGAGATCAGAAACTGAAAAAATAAAAAAAATGGCACTGAGGAAACCCACCAGCAGGGCCGCACAGACCAGGAAAGCTTTGTGCCAGCGGCTCCTCAGCTGAGTGGTATGGCTGAGCTCATCAAAAAGGGGCGGAGACAGCGCACACAGCCATGTGGGTGGGAGAAAAGAAAGGTAGGAAGGGAGAGAGAGACAAGATACCGAGAAAAAAAAAAAATGGCGCCAAGGGAGCCCACTGGCACGGTGGTGCAAACTGGGGAAGCTGTGTGCCAGTGGCTTCCCAGCCAGGCATTGTGGCACAGACTGTCAAAAAGCAGCAGAGATGACACACAAGGCCAGGTGCTTGGGAGAAAGGAAAGGGAGGAAGGTAGAGAGAGACAAGAAACCAAGGAAAAAAAAGTGCCGAAGGAGCCCACTGGCATGGTAGTGTGGACCAGGGAAGTCATGTGCCAGCAGCTCCTCAGCCAAGTAGTAGGGCAAAGCCCATCAAGAAGGGGCAGAGGAGGCACACGGCACCAGCTGGGTGGGAGAAAGGAAAAGAAGGAGGTTTGAGAGAGAGAAGAAACAAAAAGAAGCCAGAAACAACAACAATAACAAAATAAGTGGCACTGAAGGAGGCAGCTGGTGGGAGTGGGGTGAATTCAAGTGACAGGGAGCTGGTGTCTCCCTGGCTGAACGACTGTGACCCACTGGAAAGCGGTGGAGGCCATGCAGAGGGAAGAAGGTCAGGGGGCAGAAAGCATGTATCCCTGGTTACCAGGTGCTCTGTCTCCTGTTGGGAGCTCCGTGAAGTTAATTTCACATACTCCCTCTTGGTGGCTGAGGCGTCCAAGATGGTGAGTCCATGCCACATTAGCTGGTAGGGGACCTCCACTCCTCATTCTCTGTTCTTTGTCAGTTTCTTATTCCATTCGGTGCTTGGTTGAGTTCTTTATCCCTTCATTTGATGTTTAGGGTTCCAGGATTGACGTTTGTATCTCTGTTTTACTTAGTTTTTTGGGTCTTTACTATAGAGGGATGGCATGGTGCTTCTGTCTGTAGCACCATGTTGGCTTTACCCCTAAATTGTAGGTAAATCTTAAAAGAGAATCAGGCATACAATGTCTATCCCTATTCAGATTTTAATTATATAGTCAGATTCCTGCTATGTACAGGATGCTGGGCAAGAATACTTTTTCAGTGGAGGTCCTTTGACAAATAAGCAGCTTGCCATAATTACAGCCACAGTGCCTTAGCATTAAAGCCACCTTGGAGTTGTAATATCACCTCGCACACAAGGCAAGCATGTCTGCCATACCCTTCCTGACCAGCACTCAGTTAGCCACAGTAGTCCAGGCTGCCTCCTTAGCCTGAGATCAAATCTTGGCTCTCCTACTCACTAGGTATGTGACATTAGGCTTGACCTTCCTAAGTCTCAGCTTGCATAACTGTAGAACAGAGATAATAGTTCTGCATGATAGAATTGTTACAAGAATAAGTAAAATGGTGCATATAAAATAGCAAAGGACAGGACACATAGTAAGTGTTGTATTTGTTACCTAGGGCTACCATAACAAAGTACCACAAATTGGGAGGCTCAAAACAACAGAAATTTATTCTCTCATAGTTTTGGAGGCCAGAAGTCTGAAATCAGGGTGACTGAGGGCTTTAAGGGAGAATCTATTCCACACCTCTCTCCTAGCTTCTGGTGGCTGCCAGTAATCCTTGGTATTCCTTGGCTTGTTGATACATCACTCCACCTCGGCCTCTGTCTCCATGTGGTCGTTCTCCTTCTGTGTCTACGTCTGCGTCTTTTCTCCTCTTCTTTAAGTTCACCAGTCATATTGGGTTAGGTTAGGGCCCACCCTGCTCCAGCATGACCTCGTCTTAACTAATTATGTCTCTAAAGACCCTATTTCCAAGTAAGGTCATGTTCACAGTACTAAGGGTTAGGACTTCAACATATCTTTTTGAGGGACACAGTTCAACCCACTACTTTAATATCCTCCCTTTATTCACCTTTACCTCATAAACCAAGGAGCTCTGGTGGTGCAGCAGCTTAAGTGTTCGGCTGCTAACCAGAAGGTTAGCAACTCAAACCCACCCAATGGCTCTGAGGAAGAAACACCTGACAATCTGCTTTCGTAAAGATTAAAGCCAAGAAAACCCTATGGAGCAGTTCTACTGTGTCACATGGGGTCACTATGAGTCACAATTGACTTGATGGCACCCAACAACAACCTCATAAAGCAACCCTTTCTTTAATGTTATATTATGATTTTATTAAAAGTGTCTTGAGGGAGAAAGCATTTGTGTCTTTTGCCTCTGTTACAGGTCTTTGTTCAACACATACTCCCAGTGCCTTGGATGGTGCCTGGCACAAAGGGGCTACTTAATAAATCTTTATTAAATGATTATTACCAAATTAAGTCTATTCCATTCCATTCAAGCTCTACATGCTAATGTTTTCTGTGAATAAAAATAATAAAACAACTGAGATTATGAAATAAAAATAATGCAGGCTTGAATATCGAAATACAAATTAAAATCATTTCATATCCTATTATAAGAAGATTTGAATATCCTTTATTTTTCCCCTTCAGGATCTGGGTTTACTGCTACTCCAGAGAGAATAAGAGTAGTGGTTTTGTTTGTTTGCTGCTGTCAAGTTGATTCCAGCTCATGTTGATCCCACGTATTGCAGAGTGGAATTGCTCCATGGGGTTTTCAAGTCTGTGACCTCTTGGAAGCAGAACACCAAACCTGTCTTCTGAGGCATCTCTGGGTGGGTTCAGACTGCCAGCCTTTCAGCTAGTAGTCCAGCGTTTAACCATTTGCACCACCCATGAATTCCAGAGTAACGGTAGATGTAAGAAAAATAAGAACCAGAGAATTCAGACCGCGCATAATATCCCTGCTTCTTTCATTGAGCAGAGGTTTTTGTCTCCCTTTTGCCTCTCCAGAGTACACCTATTTGTATTTCTCCCTGGGCTGCATTTGATTAGCTCTCCAGCTGCATTGTTCCTTTCTGTGGAACTTGCTACGGCTTCCAGGTTGTCATCATCCGCAACTTGGAATCTGTCTTCGTTGCATAAAAGAGGCGATTTTTTTTTTTTAAACTTAGTGAACTAATGTTTTCCTCTGCAGCGGCTTCAAGCATCCTGTACGCTTAAAGCAAATGAGGCAAGTAGGGTTTATTTGTTCAAAGATAACTCTGATTTGGCATTCCACCAATTTTAAAAGCAAAACATCATTTTATGGGGCGTAAAATAAAGCATCTTAGTTGTGTTCCAAGCGGGACTTTAGACTGGTTTGGAGCTTAGGTTAATGGCATTTCAACTATGATGTTTCTAAATAAAATACAAGTTGCTCTGGCTTTTGCACCTACATGCGCGTGTTGGGCCCCAGCTCTCTGACAAACCTCCTTTCAAGTATTCTGGAAGACCCCTGGGGTGCTGGAAAGACATGCATGGATTCGAACTGACATCAGAGGTAGAGTAAAGAAGATTTGATGATGGATTGAATAAGAAGGCTAGAAAAAGGTTGCTTGTTACATTAGTGGCTTGAGGACCTGAGTAGATAGAGGTGCGATTTGGTAAGATGGGGAAAAAATGGAAGAGCAACTGGTTTGGGCTGCCCGGAAGTATAAAATAGTGACCAATAAAAGATTTGCAGGCATTAGAATGAAAGTTTATACCAGAAATGGACTTAAAATATAAGTTCAAAGAGGAAAAAAAATGATGTAAAATTTCTTACTATTATACTTGGATTCCTTTCAGTGCATTTAAATTCCTTATGAAGTGCAAATAATGGAGAGTTATTGTTTAAGGGATACTGCATTTTTACTGGAGTGATAAATAACTTTTGGAAATAGTGGGGATGGTTGCACAACAAAGTGAATATAATTAATGTCATGGAATTGTAAACTTAAAAGTGGTTAAAATGGAAATTTTTTAATTATATATTTTTTACCACAATAAAACATTTTTAAGGCGCTATGTTTTTTAAAATGACAATATTTACAATACAGGTAGCCCCTGGTTTACAACGTATTCGAGTTACGATGAACCGTACTTATAACTGTTTTTTTTTTTTTTTGGTACATCTTATGGTTAGTAACATGTACTATGTTGCTGCATGTAATTTGCTGATGTTATCATTCTCAGATGTGATGTTTCCAACCCCCAGAGACAAATAAAGATTGGATTTATAAAGATTCTGATAATAAAAGGCAATAATAATGAAAACTAAAAAAAAATGAGGTATTGGGTTTACATCAGAACCAACTTCTGACAGAATAGTCATTGGAACAGAACCTCCTTGTAAGCTGGGGGCTACTTGCACACTGAAGTACTCTATTCTTTACATCACTTTAAACTTATAATGAATAATATTAGATGCCCACTTAAAAAATGTGTGGGGAGATAGTTCTTCAGATTTTTTTAGGACGTACATACGCAAAATGTTTGAAGACCACTTGTGAGGTTAACTTTACCCAAAGAATTTGATATTTGTCCTTGATTCCTAGGAAATAAGCAATAAAATCGTAGAATATCCTCATGGGGTGGGGGGCAGGACATGATTCAATCAATTATGTCTAATGAAGTCCCAATAAAGGTTCTGGACACAGAAGCTTCCTGAGCTTCCTGGGCATCTCCTCATTTGTATCCTTTTGCCTATTATAAAACTATAATCATAACACTTCCCATGAGTTCTGTAAGTCATTCTAGCGAATTATGAAACCCCAGGAAGTAGTAGGAGCCAGCAGGTCAGAAGTGAAGGGGACCTGGGAACCCCCAAACTTACGGCAGGTATTCTGAGAGGGAGTAGTAGGAAAATCCTGAATTTGTAGTCAGCAGGACAGAAGTGAGGGTGTCACAGGGACCCCCAAGCCTGCAGCGTTATCTTAGGTCTTGGGCAGACTTTGCAACCTGTAGATTGTGTCCTTTTAACTTGTGAGATCTGACTCTGGTGGTTAGGGTCAGCAAGACAAGTATTATGTGTGCAGTTGAATTGAAACCGAATTAAATAGAGCTGAACTGGAAGTGAAATCCTTCAATTAAATTGGTGTCAGAAACATAGTACGAGGGATATCATTGGTGACATCAGATGGATCTTGACTGAAAGCAGAGAATACCAGAAAGATGTGTTTACTTGTGTTTTGTTGACTACACAAAGGCATTCAGTTGTGTGGATCATAACAAATTATGGATAACATTGCAAAGAATGGGAATTCCAGAACACTTAATCGTGCTCATGAGGAAACTGTACATAGATCAAGATGCAGTTGTTTGAACAGAACAAAGGGATACTGCGTGGTTTAAACTTAGGAAAGGTGTGTGTCAGGGTTGTATCCTTTCACCATACTTATTCAATCTGTATGCTGAGCAAATAATCCAAGAAACTGGACTATATGAAGAAGAATGCAGCGTCAGGATTGGAGGAAGACTCATTAACAACCTGTATCAAGCAGATGACACAACCTTGCTTGCTGAAAAGTGAAGAGGACTTGAAGCACTTACTGATGAAGATCAAAGACAACAGCTTTTAGTATGGATTACACTTCAATATAAAGAAAACAAAAATCCTCACAACTGGACCAATAAGCAACATCATGATAAATGGAGAAAAGATTGAAGTTGTCAAGGATTTCATTTTACTTGGATCCACAATCAATGCCCATGGAAGCAGTAGTCAAGAAATCAAACGACATATTGCATTGGGCAAATCTGTTGCAAAAGATCTCTTTAAAGTGTTCAAAAGCAAAGATGTCACCTTGAAAACTAAGGTGCACCTGACCCAATCACTTCATAGGCATGCGAAAGTTGGACAATAAATAAGAAGACCAAAGAAGAATGGATGCCTTTGAATTATGGTGTTGGCGAAGAATATTGAATATACCATGGACTTCCAGAAGAATGAACAAATCTGTCTTGGAAGATGTACAGCCAGAATGCTGCTTGGAATCGAGCGTGGTGAGACTTCATCTCGTGTACTTTGGACATGTTATCAGGAGGGACCAGTCTCTGGAGAAGGACATCATGCTTGGTAAAGCGGAGGGTCAGCGGAAAAGAGGAAGACTCTCAATGAGATAAATTGACACAGTGGCTGCAACACTGGGCTTAAACATAATAACAATTGAGAAGATGGCGCAGGAACAGGCAGAATTTCGTTCTGTTGTACTTAGGGTCACTATGAGTTGGAACTGACTCGACGGCACCTAACAACGGTAACATGGGATTTGATCTTACAGGCTACTGCAGAAGAAACTTAGGTAATAGTCTTGCCTGCACAAAGATGCTGTAATGTCAAATGGTTTTCGTAGCAATAGAGAAGTATTTTTCGAAAACCTTCTGCTTCTGCAGCAAACTACACACTAATGTGTTTCAGATTCAGAAAAGACGTCATGTCCTCTAGTCAACTGGTAGAGCCACTGCCATAGATGTATAAAATTTGAGGCCAGGATGAAGGTATATAAGGAGACAGTAGTATTCTATCCTGTTTCGTGTATTTTTACACCTTGGGTATCTCAACCTGAATCTTAACTATTTCCATTAGCATCACCAGTGAACCCACCAACCACTGCCTGGCATTAAGGGACTTTGTGAGCTGCTGTAACAAATTACCACAAACTTGGTGGCCTAAAGAACACAAATTTATTCTCTCACTGTTCTGGAGGCTATAAGTCTGAAATCAAGGTGTCAGCAGGGCTTTTAGAGGAGGATCCTTCCTTGTTTCGTCCAGCATCTGTGGCTCCAGGCATTCCTTACTTGTGGCTGTGTAACTCCCATCTCTGTCTCTGTCTTCACATCACCTTCTCTTCTCTGTTTGTCTCTCCTCTCTGTATCTCTTATAAGGACGCTTGTCGTTGGATTTAGGGCCCACTTGGGTAATACAGGATGATCTCTTCTTGAGATCCTTAATTTAATCACATCTGCAAAGACCATTTCTCCAAATAAACTCACATTCACAGGTTCTGGGGGTTAGGACATGGAAATATCTTTTGAGTGATGACCATTCAACCCACTACAGCAACCAAGCACCATCTCTCTGCTAGTACTGAACAGATGCATGCAGCAATGTGATCCTACCGATGACGACATTCATGAAGAACAGCTCCTACTGAGTGAGCAGTGGGAGTGGGGGGGCATAATGGAGGAGGAGGAAAGAATGTCGGAGGGACCCGGAGCCCAGGGTGGGAAAGGAGGTACATGACTGCAGGCATCTGAAAAAGAAATGTCTAGGCACATTTTCATTTCAGCAAATATTTATTGAGTAGGTACTATGAGCTAAACACCGTTGTGCTGTAAGCGAGATTAAGGTGGTGGTTTTCAAGGCTGACCACATGATAGCGTGTTTTTTAAAAATTGTTCTGAGCTCCACAGCAACTGCAGTTGCAAATCAGAATAAGAACTCATATCAGCAGACAGAAGAACACCATTTTCCATCACCAAATAAAACTCAAGATACCTCCAGAGCCATCATCTTGAATTGCAAAAAAGACAAAAGTGGTAGAACATCTGTAAATTCATGTGTTTGTGTATAGAAATGATTAAGATACAAATGTTTCCTTTCTCAGAACACTTGGAATTATGACAGTGATATAGATAAAATGTATATATCACAACTGATATTTGATGTTTCATTTCCAGTGTCCCCTACTGGATTCCTTTGCAAATTCAGCTTGGTCTTTATTCTTGTGCCTATTCAGGGCTTCTCTGGATTACTTCACAGCCCACAAAGCAGTTTAGGTAACCTAAAGCATAGAATGAGTAAAGATTCATAATTGAGGTTGATTTGCTTCCCTATTAACACACACACACGCACATGCACACAGATGTGTGTTCACACACCATTGCTAGTAGGCAAAGATAACACCATGGCCCAACTATTAACAGGTGCTGTAATTTGCATTGGTTTTTATAGTAATTGTGAGAAACTTGTATTTTCTTTTACTCTCTTGGATTGTTCCTGGTTCAACGAGGCACTGTAGATGGGGAGGGGGAGGTTTACCTACACCAGGTAATAAATGGCTTATCAGTGATCTCATCTGCAAGCAGCCTTCACTTCAAGAGCAGTATGTTTAACTGTGCTGATAGGTACGTATGTCACGTCATAGATGGGTAATCGAAGAAATTCCTCAGATCCCCCTCAAAGAATGCTGTTCCAGATAGACCAGTTTCCAGGAGCTTAGAACAACATAAACATCAATATCTTTATTTTAACTATTTTAGTAGGAAATTATTCTAAACAGTCCTGACTCAACACGATGCTGATATTTAACCTTTTATTATGACCAAGGGAGCCCTGGTGGTGCAGTGGTTAAGAGCTCAGCTGCTCACCAAAAGGTCAGCAGTTCGAATCCACCATCTGCTCCTTGGAAGCCGTATGGGGCAGTTCTACTGTGTCCTATAGGGTCACTATGATGACCTAGGTTCACTACCGACCCGACGGCAACGGGTATGATGACCAAAAGTGATTATCGTCATCATCACTTACGTTGTATAAAGACACTGAGGTGCTGAGGTCAATTGGTTTCCACATCGTATGGCTTCCAAATGCTGTTTTTTATCCTTCCGTTAATTTTTCTATTTTCTTTTTGCTCTTCGTTACGTTAACACAAGCAAGAGCACCAAATGTCTAAGATAATTTCTTTATTCCCTTCTGAATGTCCGACCTTCTAAATTACTTTAGTATAGTCATAGGGCATGGAAGATGCTTAACCTAAAAGGGAAGGAAGAGGAAGGGGACAGGAGGGAAGAGGAAGTGGGAGAGGGACGGGGAGATGATTTGGGAAAGAAAAAGTAAGGCAGTAGACCTTCAGATAAGAGGGAGAGAAAGCCAATTGATGACTGTATTGTTTTCTAGTATCTCCCTCCAATCAACTCTTTGACACCTGAGCCTGAGCCAGCCTCTCTACATGCAAGCCAACTATGATCCTGCCTTGCTTAATGTTCTTCCAGGATTCCCCTGACCCCCCGCTACCCCCACCCGGCTGAGCATGGCTTTCTCTTAGCTATTTACAGGCAAGCACCCAACTAGCCTTCAAGTCTTAGCTCCAATACTGCCTCTTTTAAGAGAATTTCCCCAGGAAGATCTGGATGCTCTTGTCTCCTTTTCTCCCATAGTGTTCCATACACACCTCCATTGTAACAAATATGTTGTAATATAATTGTTAATTTGCATGTTTGTTTCCTCTTTAAATTATGTGCTTCTTGACTGAAGTGTTTCAGTTTTGCATACCTAATACATGGTATAATGCTGGTGCCCAGCAGACATTTAGAAATAATTTTTGAATTGCTGATTATTGGATTTTGTTATCATGTAAAATTCCAGATGAACCTCTGAAACAAATCAATATCACATATTCCAACAGATACTCATTTTTCCTACTAAAGCATATCTTCTGTAGAATCTGCTGTATAGCACTGAGATGTGTAAATTTTGGAAAAATAAGTAACTGGAGAGCAGCTTCTATACTCTGAAGAAAGATTCTGCTCTGCATTTATAAGTAATCCTAACCACCATAACTTAGAAAAATCATTCAGCTCATTTTAATTGGAGCAGTTATTTCACACGAGCAAAGCAGTAGAGAAATGCCTCTGTGTGCAACTAATGGATAACAGTCTCCATGAGTTGGAATCCACTTGACAGCAACTGGGAAAACTGGAAAACCATAACACAAATAAATTTAGACTTTAAAATTGTAGGAGGGCGGAAAGCATGTTGAGCAAAGCCTTTTTAACTGGATTAATGATGTCATCTTGTACATCTGTGCATACAGTCTTCTGCTGTTAGTAATAATTTAGATTTTCCCTTTTTTTCCAGGTGGTTTATTTTTGAATTAAAAAAATAACTAGCATTTTATTTATGTGTATTAGCTCTTCTTATTCCCCAAAAACCAAAAAAACCAAACCTGTTGCCATTGAGTCAACTCCAACTCATGGCAACCCTATAGGACGGAGTAGAACGGCCCCATAGGGTTTCCAAGGAACAGCTGGCGGATTCAAACTGCCGACCTTTTGATTAGTAGCCAAGTTCTTAACCACTGCACTATCAGGGCTCCTAGTTGCACACAGATGCACCTATTAAAGAGCCCAGGAGAGAAAAGTAATGGAATCAATGCTTAGACAATTTTTAACCTGAATAGTTTTCAGATGTTGTGATATTTTGTTTTTTTTTTTTTTCCTGAGAAGAAGTAGAAATCTTGTAAAACAAAGTCACAAAATTGGCATTGATATTCTACTCAACTTTTTAAAAGTGAAAACTTAGCTCATTTCTCTTTTGGGGGTGGGGTGGCGGAGGAAGAATAAGCAATTTAAACTTAAGAAGTAAGCTACGTTGCTTGGAATTTGCTGTGTTACTGTGTGCACTTTCTGTGTTGCCCTTTCTTACAGAGTACCAAGGTCATTTTGATCTTTTTGTTCACTTTGCAGTAAACTAAATGTTTGTATATAAGCTTCTTTTTCGCTTCTCGAACACATTCACCTAGGTCTGTAATAGGATGAGTTACAATTGCCCAAATACAACCAGAGTAATCGTTTTTCCTGGTATTACAGCTTGTTGTTGTTAGTTGCCATCAGGTTGGCCCCAACTCACAGTGACCTCATGTACAACAGAATAAAACCTTGTCTGGCCCTGTGCCCTCTTCATGATCATTGATATTCTTGAATCCATTGTTACGACCACTGTGTATTTTGAGTGCCTCCCGACATAGAAGGCTCATTTTCCAGCATTGTATCTGACAATATTCTGTTGTGGTCCATAAGGTTTTCATTGTCTTATTTTCAGAAGTATTTCTCCAGGACTTTCTTTCTAGTCTGAAGCTTTGCCATGGGTGATCTTGCTAGTATTTAAAATACTGGTGGCATAGTTTCCAACATCATAGCAAAATGCAAGCCTCCACCGTACAGTAAACTGATAGATGGGTGGTGGATTACACCTTAATTCCTGAGCAAGAGGAACACATGCCCTGGCTGCCATGCGCTTGGCCCTCCTCCAGCTGCACCCCATCCCATGAGGTGATGAGTCTACAAGGCCAAGGGGCACATGAGAAGGTGCCCCTTTCATTGACTATTTTGGGTACCCAGGGCCTTGGAATCCCCGCTCAAACAGACTCAAGCCCACTTCTAGGGTCCGCATGAGCCTTGCAGCCATAGGCCCAAAGGGTAGAAAGGGCAGGTGTTTATGGGGGGCATATTTGGAGCTTGGATATGCAGGCTGGAGTAATTCCTAAGACAGTGGTGAGAGGAGAAGGCATCTGGGCAGTGGGTTGGGGGCCAACTTTCTTTTGCTGCTACATTTGGACAATAACCCAAGGAGTCCAAGAACTCTAGATTGAACTTGGACTTCCAAGTTGTTAGGAATGTACACCTATCAAGGTAATATTTTATTATCTTATTACTTTGATCTATGACTTTTAATATTTATACATTTGGCATGAGAGCCTCCATTTTTACTCTTGCCCCAGGCCTGACAAATGTTAGGGGTCACCTGAGTTGATGCCTCACCCAAAACCATTGAATCATATGCTCTCGCCTTGGAATGTGAAATTGGGACTTGGCACTCTTAGGTTCTGATGGCTACTTGAACTGGGATCATCTGAACATAGGAGCTGAGTAATTTTCATCATGGGACCACCACAGTGACTGTCTGTAAATTTGGGGGATAAGAATTTTAGAGGTGCCCTGATTTCTGTTTTGTCCAAGACCTGTTTGCTCAAGTTTTCCTCAAATAAGGATACAATACCCCAGCATTCTTCCAATAAAAACCCTTCCCTATTTACATTGTTTTGAAAAGGGTATCCATTACTTGCATCCAAGAAACTCTTGATTAAGGTATAACCTATATTTCTACCTGGACAATGAGGATTAATGAATTCATTGCTTAATAGCCTAAAGCATAATGTCGAAGACTTTCAGTCTTGTTCATAAAAATTGTGCCTACTACCTCGATCAGTTCAAAGAGTCTAGTTGGATGGCCCTTATAACTGATTAGTAATAGGGCTAAAAGAACTATACTATCAGGTTTAACCAAATCACTGCACCTACATATTATAACTGAAAAAAAAAATGCTATTCACTGGTTTTCAATTATTACTTCATCTCTGTTTTATGTTTATCTTGGGGTTGGAAGCTTTTTTTCTCGGAGGCAGTGTAGTGTATACATTTAGTTTTATTTTTCATGTCCTGAATAGAGGATTTTTCATAGGATGGGCAGGTTGTAGAAAGCTGCAACTCCCTCTGTGATGAGCCTCCCACTGGCTCTGTGGCCAACAGTGGCCAGCAGCCTCCCTTGTCCATTTCTCAGAGGAGGAAAGAGTTCTTCTTTCGTCCCCCATGATGCTCCTCCTCCTGCTTCCTCTCACCTCAGCATGAGTCAGCTCTAATTGAGAATGTCAAGAAATGGGAGTTTTTTGAGGGTTGGTGAAGGAGAGCAGAAATTTACTGACATCACCTGGCTTTCCACAGTGCCTACTGTGTAGCATCATGTCCCCTTAAGACATGCATTAAAAAAATTCAACAATAGCATGTTTTATCATAAAATCAACTAGGCAATGAATTATGAGAAGCAAGAGTATTAGTCCCTCCCTTAAAATAGACATATAGTCTGGGATCTCTTTTTTTAGAACTGCATCATTCATTAGGACCTTGTTCCACAAAACCCAAAAGTTAATGCTGGTGCCTGAGATGGAGGCGGAGTTTGGATGGACCACCCCAGGAGGTTGTAAGTTTCTGGTCACCTCATTCATTCTTTGTAGATTAACTTCCCCCTCATACTTCAGGAAGAAGTAGAAGCCATCGGGAGATGACAGTCGCACATGGCACTCTCTCTAACTTATCTACAGTGCCACCCATCCTTAACTCCTGTCAGAGGAAGAAGTGAAACTCCTCCTTTCCCCTGCGTGCCTACCACCCTGCTTCCTCCAGGATCCTCCCTAAAATCATTGTCTGTGGAGGTTGTGGTGATCAAATGGATGAAGGAAAGTCCAAAATGGTAATGCTGGGCTGAAGAAGTAGAATTTAAAAGAACTAAAGACTTTAGGAGGATAACTTTAGGTCGTGGAATTGAAAGGGCAGATCAGAGAAAGGGTTGAAGGAGCACCAGGGAGCCTCTCAGTTTCTTCAACCAGGACATACAGGGGCCACTGTAGAGGCAGGATCAAGAGGTTGTGAAAACTGTTTATACTTAAGAAAGAGAGATTGACACATATTCTTTTTGAGGGATGAGGGATGTGAAGAAATCATCCTAACCTTGTTTGAACAATAGAAACTAAAGGTGGACTAGCAAGGAAGGAGGATGACCAGAGGACCGATTAAAGAGCAGTGGAATGGAACAGGAGTCTGGAGGAAACTGAGTGTTTAGTTATCCTGGTGAGATTTATTGAGTCACACAGTTGCATCTTGCCTCTCAGTAAATACTTGCTCATCCTTCACAGTTAAGGGTGTGTGGATGTAAGTTGTGAATAATTGCTGTGATTCTCACCACTTCCTCCCTCAGCAAAAGGACATCCTATTGTTGTAAATCTTGTGCTGATACAATTAAGAAATCTTGCTCTGGAATTGTATTCCTCTGGAGAAGAGAAAGGAGACAAAGAAGGACTTATTACGTGTTGAATAAATGCGTAAATGAATGAATGAGCAAACCGACCACCTGGGGAAAAAAAAGGTAGTCAGGCCTCTATTCTCTCTACACTTGCCTGCTCTGTTTCTGAGACCCCTTTGTTCCTCCTGACCCAGGAGACTGGATGTGTTCTGCTATCAGTGTAACCTGGGGCAGAAAAGGGGAGGAGCTAGAGGACAATAGTCTGTTCTGATTTCCCAATTCTCAGAAATTTCTAGACTATATTCCCTGTAGTATATAACTGTTTCTTCTAGCTTTTACCCATAATTCTCTGCACTGTAGTAGAATAGTCTCCATGATGGAATGGGTTGTAGTGACACAAAGATTGTGTGGGACCCAAAGGATTCATTGGATGCCTGATTTTGGGGGTCTAGCCGTGGCAGCCAGTCCCCAAGGTGGGCTGTGGGAACTGTAGGAACAAGATGTTTCCAGTTACATAGGAAGGATAATCTTTGAAGAAATTCCTTTACTCTACTAAATCAGATTCCATCACTCCTTTGCTTAAACCTCTGGTGGCTTCCCATCTCCCATGGATTAGTCAGAGCCCTTACAATGGCCTGCAGTGCCCTGCCTCTCCGACCGCTCCTTCTGCTCTTCTTTGCTCATGCCATTCCAGCTATACTGGCCTCCTTGTTCTTCCTCAAGCACCAGGAACGCTCCTATGTCTCGGCCTTTGCGCTTGCTCTTCCCTCTGCCTAGAATGTGCTTCCCCCAGACATCCATGTGGCTTTCTCATTTGTTTCCTTCATGTCTTCACTCAAGTGTCACCTTCTTAATTACACTTTCCTTGACCACCATATTTAAAATTAGAAATCCCCATATGGTGCTCCATGTTCTTCTTCCTGCTTTGTTTTTTTCCATAGTGCTTCTCACCATCTAGCATGCTGTACATTTCTTCTTTATTATGTGGGTAGATTTCCTCCCTGACTGAAGTCAGGGATTTTTGTATTTTTGTTCATTGATTTTTTTTTAGAACAGTGTGTGGCCTGTGTACATACATAATACTTGAATAAATAACTAAATAAAATATAAATGAACTAGTGTTTTGCTTTTCAGAAAGGTTAGAAATCAAATAGCTATATAAAATCTCCCTCTTTGGAGAATGGGATTGTAAATGGAAGCTCTGTAAGTCTATAATCTGAAATTCTGTGACAACCAGGCAAAATGAACCCAAATTCTTGGCAATGGTATTAATACCAAAGTCACTAAACTCAAGTGAACCATGAAAACATAAACCTGTCTTCTGCAGAAAACACATGCCCCTTGGGAAATCAGTGGAATCAGTTACCATATCAACTGCAACTATTCAATTAAATGGATGCCACAGGCAGCTTGACATTTTTCTTTCTGAATAAATAAGACCAGGGAAAGAGGAAGAGCTTTGTATCATTATAGTTCATAAAGCTGCCATTATTAACATATACCATGTGCCAAACCGATGGTTTATGTCATTTAAACCTCACCACCCCATTAGGATAACATTGCAAAGAATGGGAATTCCAGAACACTTACTAGTGGTCATGTGGAATCTGTACATGGATCAAGAGGCAGTTGTCCAAACAGAACAAGAGGATACTGCCTGGTTCTAAAAAGCAAAGATGTCACTTTGAAGGCTAAAGTGCACCTGATCCAAGCCATGGTTTTTTTTTAAATTACTTCATCTACATGCAAAAGCTGGATAATGAAAAAGAAGACAGAAGAACTGATGCATTTGAATTCTCGTGTTGGCAAAGAATATTGAATACACCATGCACTGCCAGAAGAACAAACAAATCTGTCTTGGAAGAAGTACAGCCAGAGTGCTTCTTAGAAGGGAGGATGGGGAGACTTCTGCTTGCTTACTTTGGACACATCATCAGGAAAGACCAGTCACTAGAAGAGGAAGCACATCATGTTTGGTAAAGTAGAAAGTCAACAGAAATGAAGGAAACCCTCAGTGGAATGGATTGACATAGTAGCCACAACAATGGACCTAAACATATTAAAGATCATGAAGATGGTATAGGACTGGGCAATGTTTTGTCCCGTTATACCTGATACATGAGGTCACCATGAGTTGGAGCCAACTAACACCACTACCGTCACCCCATTAGCAGATATGATATTCTCTAGAGAAGCCTAAGGCTCAGAGAGGTTAGGGCATCTTTCCAAATTGACACTTTCAGAAGTGCCATAAGTGATTCAAACTTAGGTTTTCTGAATCCAAAGTCCAAAGTCTTTGTATTATGCTATACTGCCTCCCTAAATAATAAAATCAGATCACTTGGGTTTTTTGTTTCTGCTGACTCTGAACTAGATTTGAAATTACCAAACCTCTGTAATTGCTTTCTACTTAGATTATTAAAACACTGACCGTAGTGATGAAACTTTTCCACGGTAGAGGGAAATGATATTTTAAAGGTTGCTATCTTACCTTTTCCAGTGCATTTTTAAAAATCATTTTGGTTTATCACTGGGGAAAATCTCTAAGCAATAAAAAAATGCAATGAAGAGAAAAGGCTATGTAGCATAAATGTGCTTTGCATCTTGATGGCAGTGTGTGATTTATTACTTAAGATAAATGTGAAAATAAATTGCATTGTCGGAATCCATGAATAAGAGAATTTTGGTAATGTGAAGTCTTGCTTCTAGCATTCAGCCGTTGAATACCTTGTTGAAATGTAGAATAGGACCGTGGGGCAGTTTTGCAAATATAATTAGGTTTGTAGTTTATTAAAGTGTAGATTTGAAGTTCTTCAATATATAATATATTTGGAATAATAATCCAAGTGCCAGGAGACTCTCTGGAAGAGATTGGGAAGAAAGTGATAATATTTTATTGGCATGCATCAGAGGAGAAAGACTGATCCATCAGACAGCAGCCAGCATTATAACCTAATCAATTCTATTTTTTCCCAAGATAAACTATATCCTAAATGATATACCTCATTTCAATTCAAATAAATAGGCTGGTACATTCCTTTCCTACCTTAGGTGGTGCTAAGTTACACATACAGCGTATTGCTTTGTCGCTTTAATTAGCTGTTTCTCTAGTTTGAGTGATGACTGGCAGCCATAATTTAATTAGGTGAATTTCAGCATCCCCTGATGACCGGTAAGATGTGAATTTGAATTCTGTTATGTATCTGCTTCCGTTTGGTAGAGAGAATATTAGTCAACTACAGAACAAGAAGAAAGTCTGTCTTTCTGGAGCATGAAGACTGAAAGGGGGAGGGATACAAGTAAAGACTGGAAAGTAAGGCAGAGACCAGTAGTATAGGGTTTTTCAGGCCATGCCAAGAATTGGAAAACTTTATCTTTAGTGATTGGAAAGATGCTGAAGAGTTTCAAGCAAGAAGGAACATTAATTGTTCAATCGTGACCGTTATCCATTTCCAAATTTTTCTGTCACCTTTAACAGAAGCTCATTGTCCCCTGAGCAATGACTTCCTCTCTCCCCCCTCCTTCCCTTCTACCCACGCTGGTAATCACTAATAAACTTTGGTCTCTATACACTTGCCTATTCTAGATATTTCTTATAAGTGGGATCATACAATATTCGTCCTTTTGTGTCTGACTTCTTTCAGTCAGCATAATTGGTGTGCCTGCTTTGTGGAGAGCAAATTGAAAGTGGGTAAGATGATAGCAGAGAGACCAGTTAGGAGGCTGCTATAGTAGACTAGGCAAGACAGTGGGGAGGAGCAGTGGAAATGAAGACAGAAAGATGCAATACACATATTAGAAGCAGATTGTAGTAGGTTAGGTAATGGATTGAATAGACCTGGTTTCTGGTTTGGAGATGTGGATGTTGAGTATCATTTAATGAAATGGAGAAGTAGATTAGAGGGAAAATATTAACTTCATTGTCGGACATATGTTTAGGATGCCTGGGCGACATCTAGGAAGACAGAATAAATGAGCAGTTGGATATACAGTTGGATACATGAACAGGAACTAGAAAGAGGCTTGATGTAGAGATACATTGGGGGGAATTATCAACACGTAGATGATATTGAAGTAATAGGATTAGGTGAGATTGCCTAGGGGAAGAGTGTAAAGGAAGAAGAGAATGAGGATCCGAGAAAATTACATTTATAGTCTAGATACAGGATGAAGACTCTACATACAGGGAAGGCTGATTTTATAACTTACACCTATGGCACTGTTCTTTTTTTTTAATTGTGCTTTAGATGAAGATTTACACAGCAAATTACATTCTCATTAAACAATTAATACACATATTGTTTTGTGACACTGGTTGCCAAGCCCATGATGGGTCAACATTCTCCTGTTTTTGACCTTCGGTTCCCCATTGCCAGCTTTCCTATCCCCTCCTGCCTTCTCATCCTTGCCCCTGGGTTGGTGTGCCCATTTAGCCTCATTTTGTTTTATGGGCCTGTCCAATCTTTGGCTGAAGAGTGAACCTCAGGAGTGATTTCAGTACTGAGTTAAAGGGTGTCCAGGTGCCATACTCTTGGAGTTTCTCCAGTCTCTGTCAGGCCAATAAGTCTGGTCTTTTTTTGTGAGTTAGAATATTGTTCTACATTATCTCCAGCTCTGTCGGGGACCCTCTGCTGTGATCCCTGTCAGAGCAGTTGGTGGTGGTAGCTGGGCATCATCTAGTTGTGCTGGACTCAGTCTGGTGGAGGCTGTGGTAGTTGTGGTCCATTAGTCCTTTGGACTAAAGTCCTAGTCTTTTAATAAATGTGTATTAAATAGCTAATATGTACCATACTGAAGCCCTGGTGGCACGGTGGTTAAGAGCTCGGCTACTAACCAAAAAGTCAGCAGTTTGAATCCATTGGCTGCTCCTTGGAAACTCTATGGGGCAGTTCTACTCTGTCCTGTAGGGTCACTATGAATCGGAATCGACTTGATGACAATGAGTTTGGTTTTTTTTTTTTTTTTTTTTTGGTATGTGCCATACTAAGGTCACTGGGTGGCACAAACAGTTTGCACTCTGCAGTTGATGGTTCAAACACACCCAGTAGTACTGTAGAAGATAGGCCTGGCCATCTGCTTCTGTTAAAATTACAACCAAGTAAACCTTACGGAGCAGTTCTACTCCGTAACACACAGAGTCACCATGAGTCTGAATCCACTTGACGGCAACAAGTTTTTTTTGTAACGTACCATACTAGTGGCTTGGTCCTGCAAGAGGAACAAGAACTAATCCCTGACCTCAGGAAGCTTGCGCTGCAGCTGGGGAGACAGCCAAAGAAAGAAATAATTATAATACAGCATAATTATTGCTGTATTTAAGATGTAGCACTTGCTATATACAAGGTACTCTGGTGACATCACTCTGGATAGATAGGAAAAGAGGTCAGAGAAGCCTCCCAGCTGAGTGTTAGCTGAATGTTAGCAGATGAATAGGAATTATTCAGACCATCAAGATGAGGAAGAGTGTTCATAATTCCATAAGTAGTGGAAAGTCATTCTTCTTAGTCTGAACTCAGAATATAATGTGTGCTTAAGCAAAATAAATCTAGTGATAAGGAATGGGGAGATGGGAGCTAGATTTTGAATGTGTGGTAGTGTTCTTCATTTTCTGGCTTTCTATGTGAGAGAAAAGGAGGCAATGGCCTTGTTACACTGCCTCTGTTCCCCCAAGTCAGTCAATCTGAGGTCAAACTACTTAGACATTCTCCAAATAGATCTAGAGGTCCAGACCCAGAGACAAATCCATTTGGCACTAGCATTCAGTTCTTCTGGACCATTAAGAAACTCCACCAAACTCATAAAGACCATCCTTAAAATCCAAGGGCTGCCATTCCACATAGAACCTCATTTTCATATGGCATTTGACTGCTTTACAAAGAGCCTTCATTTCCTTTCTCACTCAATCCTCCCGCGACTCTGTTATGGAGGTGAGGTTTTCATCATTTTATAGATGGCCAGGCATTGGGAAGGTTAAGTGATGGACTCACATTATAAAGCTGCAGAGCCTAGCCTTGAAACCTGTTTTTATGGACCTGAACTCAAGTGGTCTTTCCACCTCAATATGGATGACATGAGGTCATGTTTATAATTGGGCATCACAACAGTGATATCCCATCACCAAGATGTCCTCTGCGTTTCTTGTCATGATAGCTACTCAATGAACATTAGATTGTAAATGACCTAAATTCAGGGCCAGCTGGTAATTGATGTATTGATCCGTGTTTCCATACTATGACATTTGTGGAGGTGTTTGGAAGGAAGAGGACTGGATACTGGAAACAGAAATGTCTCAAACAGAAACTACTTCAAAGTGTTGAGCCATGAGTTCCATGGGGAAGTAAGATGGTTTCTGAAGTCAGGGGAGAAAAAGTCAGCTGTACCTCTGGTTGATCAGATAAAGCAGCCTGTGGCAGGATGGGACATCCCAGCCCTTTCTCCTCCAGACCCTTTTTCTCACACAACCCCATTTATAGTCTGGATTAAGTTGTCATGGAGTCAGTTCTGACTCATGGTGACCCCATGTATGTCAGAGTAGAATTGTGCTCTGTAGGGTTTTCAGTGGCTGATTTTTCAGAAGGAGATCACCAGACCTTTCTTCTAAAGTGCCTCTGGGGTTATTCAAACAGCTAACCTTTGGGTTAGTAGCTGAGCATATTAACCATTTGCACCACCCAAAAAAACCAAACCCAGTGCCGTTGAGTCAATTTTGAACTGCCTTGCCCTTGTTTTCTTCTCTGCTTCCACAGAGCTAGCAGGAGGATTCCAGCACACCAAAACCCTTAAGTCTCATGGTAATGTCAGTATCAAGTATTTCATATATAGGAAATAAAATGGGTAAGAAATAACCTAGGGGAATACAGAGCCAGGGATGAACTAAGGGAAAGCTTCTGTACAAAGAGGTTTTTTAAGAAAACCTTCTCAGATACTTCCTTCTATCTTTGCCACCAAGAGTTCCTCAGTGTTGGGTCTCTCCGCCTTCCGAGTCATATAATGGATTCCAGAGATGAAACACTCTTGTTTTAATGATGCTGTTACAGAGGCACACAGGGACCTCCCCGCCATTTCCTGCTGCGCTTATCTTCTCTTTCTGGAACTTCTGAATGCGCATCAGAGCCAGCCTGTGTGACCTCCCACAGGCTGGATGGAGATAGAGAGGAGGGTTCACTTTCTTTTTCTTCATAGATCCTGGTTAATGCAGAACAAAAGAATTCTAGCAGAATAAAATGTTAAAGCAGTTTAGAGAGAGGGCTTTAAATGTTCCTCATGGCGCCATAATGGGGTTTTAACATTAATCTCAAAAGGGACGTATATCTTCATTTCTTTCCATCAAAATTCGTTTCACCTGATTCCTAACAGTTAACTATTTCACAGTGGGCATTATCTTTCTTCAGTTCGTCAGAGTAAGTCAAATCACAGAAACCGTGCTCATGGTAATGTCGGGTCCTTGTTACCAGGGATAACTATCCTACTTGGATGCTAACAGCCAGAGGACTTGCATATGCTTTCTGCCCAGTATCTAATTTTATAAAGTGGGAACAGCTTAGTCCTCTGCTGTTTAGAATGATTAGATTGTATCACTCTGTAGTAAGCATTCCTGTGACAACAAAGACACCTCAGGTACCGCCAAGGACTGCACATTTGAGACATTCCAACCATTTTAGGTGTTTGAGAGATTAAATCATAATTTCCTACCATTGTGTAACTTTATAACATTGACAGAATGTCTATATGTTATCTAATTTGGTCCTACTGACGGTACTATAATGAAGGGGCAGTGTCTTAGTTTACTCGCGCTGCTGTAACAGAAATATCACAAGTGGGTGGTTTTTAAGGACAGATATTTATTGTCTCACAGTTCAGGAGGCTAAAAGTCTGAATGCAGGGCACTGGCTCTAGGGGAAGGCTCTCCGTCAGCCCCAACATTTCTCGGTTCATTGAGGTTCTCCACGTAGCATCTACCCTTTTCCTTTTGGGTTTGCTTCTATTTGTGTCTAATCTGCTCTTGGTAAATCTCAAAATTCATTAGGTTTAAGGCACATCCTACTCAGATATGGCCTCATTAACACAGCAAGGAAAACCCTGATTATATCCACAGGTATAGAGGCTAGGATTCCAACATACATTTTGGGGGAACCAATCCAATCCATAACAGGCAGCATTATCCCTGTTTTATAGGAAGATCAGAGAGGTGAAATCATTTGTCTTGAGTTTCACAGCTAGTAATGGAAAAGCCAGACCTAGAAACCAAAGTGTAAAAACAGAAAATCAGAAGAATCCTGCCACTATAGTTGTGAGCCTTTGAGGCCCAGAGTAATGCAAAAAAAAGAAGACACCAATTCAGACGTGTCAGAATGATTTCATGATGCCTATGGAGCCCCATTTCTAGCCTCATTCCAAGAAGGACATTGTCACACAGACTTTGTAGATTGGCACCCATCCTCTACAAACTTCCCATTGCCCTCAGTCCTGTTCCAACCCAGGTCACATTATAAAAGGAAGAGGTGCGAGGGGCAGGAGAAAAGCCACTGTGAGCCTGGGGTTTCTGATGTTTGCATCTACAGCTCTCGCCTCCTTGCAATATTCCAGGCTTGCAGATGCATCTCCCCAGCCTCTGCCTCGCTCACATGGCTGTCTACCCTCTGCATCCGTCTGTGTCTCTTCTCTTCTTATAAGGACACCATATTGGAGTAGCGGCCATCCTACTCCAGTGTGACCTCATGTTAACTGGTTACATCTGCAAAGATGCTGTTTCCAGACAAGGTCACATTCACAGGTACCAGGGGTTAGGATATCATAACTTTTTGGGGGACACGTTTCAGCCCATAAGACCTCTCAAGACTCACTTCAGCAGCTGAGGGGGAGGAAGAGAGTGGGAGACAATTCACAATGCTCACGTATATCAATCAAGACCCAGTCTGGTGTGTTTGCCCTCCATACGCTTGTCCAATTGGCTTTCCCAAATTAATAGAGGATTGGTAGGATGCCTGCTGGGGACAATTCTGGTAGGTTTTAATGTACAGAGGTAGCAACCTGCAAGGGTGAGAATGGGGAATAACCTTGCCAGTCCCCTGCAAACCAAAGCCTTCTGGAAAAACATTCTGAGGATACAGATTTTGGACATTTAACAGTGGCTGCAGAATAATTTTAATTAAGAATAATCAGTGAGGGAATGTTAATATTAGCGTTCTAAAATTAACCACACAGAAGCCTAATAGTCAAAGAATTGTTGACAGCTATGCCAAAGGCAAAAACTGAAATCTATTTCTTTTCTTTATCTCCCCAGAAGGAATTTACATGAAGCTGAATGTCTCTGTGCCCATATAAATGTTTTCACTTTTCCATGCCTTCTTCCTCAGACTGTGTTTTTTAGTGTCTTCTTGCTAGGTACTTTGTTTTCCCCATTTGGTAAATAAAATCCATGTGACATAGGACTTTTGATGTATAGGTACTGGATCCTTGAAAGAAACACAAATTTAAAATATTCCTGGATGCTGGGATTCTAGAATAGTTAGAGGAGTCTCCCATCCCCTTTACTCATTGTGAAGTAGCCATGGATTTTTAGGGTGCCTCTGTTCCACCCCTAGCTGCAAAAGTAAGTCTTGGTAGGTATTACAGATTGAATTGTGTCCCCCAAGAAGTTTTGTTGATGTCCTAACCCCTGGTACGTGTGAATGTGACCTTATTTGGAAATAGCCTCTTTGCAGATGTATTTAGTTAACATGAGGTCATACTGGAATAGAGTGGGTCTAAACCAGTATGACTGGTGTCCATGTAAATGAGAAAAGACATAGATGCAGCGGGAAGATGGCCATGTGACAACAGAAACACAGGTTGTAGGGATGCATCTAGAAGCCAAGCACCACCAATGATTGCTGACCACCAGTAGCTAGGAGAGAGGCGTGGAACAGATTCTCGCTCAGAGCCCTTAGAAGGAATCAACACGGCCAATACCTGGAATTGAACTTCTAGTCTTCAGAGCTGTAGGAGAATACATTTCTGTTATTTTGAGTCACACAGTTTGTGGTTCTTTGTTATGGCAGCTAATACAATAGGTACGAACCAGTTAGCGCACAGCATTCCTCTGGCACCATGATTGGTTCAAGGGCAGGAACAACACCTTACCTGGTCCAGCCAGAACGGAGTTCAGGACTTTGTCTGTCATTGGTTGGAAAAGAAAAGTGCTCCCTTCTTTTCATCAATGTGGGGTATGGATGTGAGGGCCGGACCTACTGCAGCCATTTGGTGATGGCAGGGGAAGTCGCCTAAGTGCACAGAGGAACACAGAGTGAAGAGGATTGCAGAGAAATGGAGCAGGAGCCCCGATCAAACTCTGCTGACATATTGCTCCACTTTTCATTGATGCAAGCAAGTAGTTTCCCACTGTGGTTTAGTCCAGTTTGTGTTGTTTTCTTTTAATTTAGTACCAAGATCATCATAACTGATGCAGTGATTATGCAATCATATTTCCTGACCCCAGATAGAAGTGTTCCAGAATTGGTTCCAACGTTTACAGAGCCAGATAGTTCCACTTCCAGAAAGCAAAGGAAGTTCGATATTTCCTCCAGGAAAGGGACTCAAAACCCTAACCCACTAGCTTCACCTATGGAGTCCCCACATGCATTTAATATAGGAAACAATGAAGGAGAAAGAAAAAGCAGATGCAGGCTTTGGGGATTTTCCTGGCTCTCAGTCACATGGGAGAATGAAGAATCCTGGTTTCCTTTGTCTGGCCTGGCTGTTCACACTTCACTGATTCTGTGTCTTCATTTCCCTTCAGCTGGTACTGTTCTTCTCTCTGGCCTGTTCTACAGTTTTGCTATTTTGTACTTTTTCCTTTCCTTTTCCTTAAGTCTTTACAGTATTCACCACCAATGTTATGCAAAGAGCTTTTTGGACAAGGCTGAACTTTGAGGTTGTTCTTGCTTCCTAGAAATTTTCAGATTCAAAACAACAAATCACAGGCAATAAAAGCTAGACAGTTACCATGTCAACCACTGTTTATTGATATAATTGAACAAGTGTGAGCAAACTAGTGACAAAGAAATCCTTCCAAGACCCTGGATAACTCTTGACAAAATTCAACTCTAATTTTCAAGTCTATTCTGTATATTTAGAGAATCATTGCCTCAGTTTACCATTTCTTCAAATCCTTAAAAGATAGACATCATCTATCAAATATACTGCCATAAAACTTAGCCAATTGGTCAAAAAATCATTAAAAAAGCATTAATTAAAAAAAATCCAAATTCTAAAAAGGGTTATGAGATAATACACGCAAAGCAGAACACCTAGAAAGCTTGATAATAGTAAGAATGCAAAACCATTGTAATTTATTATTGTTAGAATTAAAGTGAATATATCAAACATTACAGTTAATTAATTTCCACCCAAACTGTACAGTCTGGATAATTATTGTAAGCTTAATTATCTTCCACGAAGGCAGACATTTCAATGTTCACAATGCATTCAGGTGTTTCCAATATGACTTGAAATAAGCACTACATCCCAAAGATTTTTTAAGTAGAGAAAGTTTAGACTTTATAGTGATTAAAGTTTGTATGCAGCTATCTTTGTCTCTGCATCAGAAAAATTTCAGTGTCTGTACTCCCAGTTTTGCATTTTGTGTCAAGTATACATCCACCAAGAGGTAAAACATAGTCATCTCCAGGGATGTAAAAACCACTCACGCACCCCAATATGTGTGTTTACCAATAAAAAATATCCCCTCCCCAAACCAATTTAGAAATCATCCAAAAAAAACCCCCAAACTAACACATGTAGAGAGAATGTAAACAAAGACAACTTTGCAACAATGCTATTTTCTGCCCAACTCTTTAATACTTTATATGATTTCTACTGAAAACTCAAGTCCCAATTTTATAAACAGAATGAAAGAATACTGAGAAAAGGCAAAGTCTGGCAAAGAACTTCTAGGAGATTTGAATCCTATTTCTGATTTTATCTGTTCTCTCAATGGTCTGTGCAGTCAGTAGGCAGGCAATTCAAGTCAAATGAGTAGCATGGTTTTAAAAACTAACCGTATGTGGATAACTCCTAAATTTATATCTCCAGCCCTAACCTGCTGAGCCCCAAACTCATATATTCAACTGACTCCTTAACATTACCATCTGGATACCTAATAGCATCTCAAACTAAACATGTCAAAAAGAAAAAGGAGCTTGATATTCCCTGCCTTAGTTGCCTAGGGTTGCCATAACAAAATACTACAAAGTGGGTGACTTAAGAGAACAGAAATTCATTGTCTCATAGTTCTGGAGACGAGAAGTTGATTCCTTCTGGGGTTTCTGAAAGAGGAATGGTTCCATGTCTCTCTCCTAGCTTCTGGCGGCTACCAGCAAGACTTGGTGTTCTTTTGCTGCTTGTAGATGGACCTTCACATGCTGTTTAATCCCCATGTGCATCTGTGTCTCTCCATCTGTTCTTCCCTTTTATAAAACATCACTTAGAAGGAATTAGGATTAGGACCCACCCTACTCTGCTATGACTTAACTGATGATATCTTCAAAGAAAAGACTCTATTTTCCCAAACAAAGTTACATTCACAGGTTCACGGATTAGTACTTTAACATATCTTTTTGGAGATCACTATTCAATCCGTAACACTGTACAACTTGCCTCCAATTTTCTCAGTCTTGGTTAATGGTCAAAACAGAGGAGTCACCTGTGACTCCTCCCTCCCTAACTCTCCTTCAGTTGTATCAATTCAGCAGTGAATCCTGTTGGCTGTAAATCCACTATAGCCTGAATCCAACCCCTCTCTCTCACTTCCTTAGACAAAATCATCTCTATCCTAGGCCGTGACAACTGTCTCCTACCAGGTTACCGTACTTTTCCCCTTTCACTGTCTTCTCCCATAATCCATTCTCCCAGTAGCGACCAGATTGAGTGTTTAAATATATAAATCAGATATCATTCACCTGATTAAGCCCTCTAAGAGCTTCCCATTGCACTGAGCATCAAAGCCAAACTTCCCACCATGCCTACAAGGCTCTTTCAGTGATCTGCCCCTGCCTCCCTCCCCAACATCACCAAATCTTTCTACTCACCCCTTTGTTCTTTCAGCTGCAGACACACAATGACTTCCTGTCCTCAAGCTAAGCGTGTTCCCACTCAGGGCCTTTGCACGAGAGCTCTTCCCTCAAACCTTCCCCTGGCTGGCTCCTTATTATCCAGGTTTTAATTTAAGTGTTGAGTCAGAGTACCCTTCCTTGACCACTCAGTCTGAAGTAGCACTCCCTTTCTAGTCACTGTCTAGTCAGCTCTTATTCATAGTCCTTATCACTATCTGAAATGATGAGATTAGTTCGTTTACTCATTCATTATCAGTCTCCCCCACCATAATGTAAGCTACATGGTAATAGAAAAATTTCCACCTTATTCATTCCTGTATCCCAGCACCTAGCTAAATGTCACTCATAAATATTTGTTAAATGAACAAATATGTTGCTTCACTCACTAGAGGTGTAAAATTAGATCATGATAATAATATTATTTTAAAATAAGAACTCTGAGCGCCTCTCCCACCTTCAGCAAGAATGTCTTTCTTCCCTCACTGGATCTTCTCCTGACAACTTCACGACACCTTCAGGAAGAATTTACCATCTTCTCAAGGAGAAAACTAGAACCCGGAAACCAGGCTAGCAGACTAAGGAAATGTTTTCCAACCTTTTCTACTCAGACTCCCCACTCCCCCCAAAAAATCTGGAAAATAATGTATTCCTTACCGATTTTTGTTTAACACAAAATTATCAGAAAGACTTCACAAAACTGAAATATTGTTAATGTCATTACATCTGATCCGACACAATAGTATTTGACAAATGATGTTATCACAGGCTTTAAAGTGTATTTTTCTCTAGTTCTTGAAGCTTCAGATTTAGCTTATTCAGGATGGCCTGTGAGGTATCATCTCGTCAGCAAAGGCAAACTTCATTGTCAGACCAGTCAGCCAGATCAGACCTACCTTCTATCAGGAAAGTCTGCCTTCATCTTTCAATTCATACTTTTGTGTTAATACACATCCCTTCATAACCCTGTTCCATCTGAAACTGAATTTTAGGCTATATGAGTAGATAAGGCACAAAGCTCTGCCATAAGTTTGTTGTCTGGATGAAATACATGCCATGATCTTCAATATTTTTTGCCAATGCTCTCTGTGTTTACTCTTAGGGGATTTGCCTTCAGGAGCAATGCATTTTGTTGTTAGTAGGTGATAGAAAAGGCGAGGTTGTTACAGGTTGTCATCGCTCTCCTCCTTACTTTGTATCTGGATACAGATCACCCCATCCCATTTCTAACACCATATTTACCCTTATTAAAAATGTAATATATGTAATACTATAATATGACAGGAACAGTCATAAAATTCTACCATAGGCTTATGGTACCTTGTTTGAAGGTACCTTTTTTAATTGTTGCTTTATTGAATTTTTCACCCCCGGAGCAATGCACTATCATAAGGTATAGTATGGATGAAAATTTTGCCTTTATTTTGAAAAGTTGGAGGCATGCGATTGTGAAGGGTGTTAGGGTGTGAAAGGAGAACTAGAATAACAACGCCACCTGAACCGCAGGTGCGTTCCCGTGCACATCAGTGTTAGGAAGGAGCGCACATGAATGCTGACGAGCTGAAAATTCATTCCCTTGAAAATATCCATCTCCTGATTCCCCTAGATGTGTGCGGACTTCAGCCTGAAGACTGCAGGGCCAGGAAGCCCTTTTGGCTATTGTTTGCCTCACTGGCAATTTTGGGCTATTTTTGCCATCAATGCCACACAGTATCGTTCCTGAAATGTGCCTTCCAACAAGATGCTGTCCATTTTGTCCACTTTTAGTTAATTTGGGCAAACATTACTCCCAAAACCTAAAACTCCCCACAGCCTGTAATCCCTCTTCAAGTTCTAGAACAGAGACCTGGACTCAGGCACGCCTAAAAATAAGAGCAAGATTGCAAGATCTTTCTCTGTACAAAGGGTGCAGAATTTGCCTTGGCTCACAGGGAACCCAAAACTTCACACGACAGAAAGTTGGGCTTAGTTCTACTTGGCCGTTACCCTTCTCTTGGGAGTTTTGCGTTTGTACTTGGGCATGCTCACATACCTCCCAGTCGCTTTGCCCTAGGCGCACCTGCAATGCTATGAACAGATGCGTTTCCAGTCGCGTCCATGCTTTCCTCAAGGTGCCACCACCTCCGTAAATCTGCGTCTTGATGTGAGGAGCGCGTGATGTTACTTTCTGTCAGAGAGCTAAGCCGACCCTAATTTTCTTTCTCAGGATAAGTGTTCTTTCAGAGTAGAAAGTCCACTTTGTTATACTAAGTCAGTGTCTTTTTAAGTGTGGTCTATGGGCTTCAGAGGATCCCTGGTGGTGCAGTGGTTAAGCACTCGGTGGCTAACTGAAAGGTCGGCAGTTCAAACCCACCAGCGGCTCCATGGGAGAAAAGGCCTGGAGATCTGTTCCCCGTAAAGATTACAGCCTAGGAAACCCTATGGGGCAGTTCTACTCTGTCATGTTATAGGGTTGCTATGAGTCGGAATCAACTGGACTTGATGGCACACAACAATGACAACATAGGCTTCAGAATCCCCTAGGATGCTTATCAGACCTATTGAATCAGAATTTATTGAATCAAAATTCCACCATCACCACAGCCTAGTCTTTTTCTTCCATGAAATTTCATACATAAACAAGTATATAAAATATATATATACGGTTTAATGAATAATTACAAAACAAACACCTCTATGCCCACCACCCAGTTTAAAATATACAACATTACAAATGCATGTGACACCTCTCATATGTACCCCTCTCTCATCACACCTCCCTTCTCCCCTTCTTCTGAGGTTACCTCTTAGTTTTTTTTTTAATGTCCTTTGCTTTTAAACAAAAAAATCACCAAATATACGTGTATCCCAAAACCATAATTTTCTAATCACATTCCTGAAATTTATAAAAATTTAATTATACACTACGTATTCCTCTATGACTTGCTTTTCTTAGTCAATACTGCATTTTCAAGATTCATCATGTTGATCCATGTAGTTTATCTATTTTTCACTGCTGTATAGTATTCCCTTTTCTGAACAGCTATGATTTATCTTTCTACTTGTTTCTAATTAAGTTCTGTGATTATAAAATAATGCTGCTGTGACACCTCCTTCATGACTCTCCTTGTGCCCATGTGCATGAGTGTCTCCAAGAGTGGAATCCTTGGTCTTTGGGTATGGACATGTTTAACTTTCACCAGTTAAAGCCAAATTGTTTTCTTCCAAAGTGGCTGCACCAGTTCATAGTCTACTGAGCAAAGATGTCATTTGTAATAGCCATCTTTTGGTACTGTCACAACCTGATTGAAAACCGGCAGTTGTGAAATAGTATCTGTCTGAGCTACAACAGAAGTACCACAAAGTAGATGGCTTTAACAAACAGAAATTTATTTTCTCACAGTTTAGGGACTAGAAGTCCAAACTCAGGGTGCTGGCTCTAAGGGAAGGCTTTCTCTCCCTGTCACTTCTTGAGGAAGGTCCTTTTCTTTTTTGAGCTTCTGCTCCTGGGTAATCTTCATGTGGCTTGGCATCTCTCTTGCCGCATCTCTCCTTGCTGGCTTACATTTAATCATTGTTGTACCTCAAAAGAGATTGACTCAAGATATATCCTACACGGATCCTGCATCCTTAACATAACAAAGACAACCCATTCCCAAATGAATTATAACGATAAGCATAAACCCATTGCCGTGGAGTCAATTCTGACTCATAGCAACCCTATAGGACAGAGTAGACCTACCCCATAGGGTTTCCAAGGCTGTAAATCTTTATGGAAGCAGACTGCCACATTTTTCTCCTGTGGAGCAGCTGGTGGATTTGAACTGCCAACCTTTTGGTTAGTAGCTGGGCTCTTAACCAGTGCGTCACCAGAACTCCAAAACCGCAGGCATAGAGGTTAGGATTTGTAACACTTATTTTGGAGAGACACAGTTCAATCCATAACATTCTACCTTTGGCCCCCAAAAGTTCATGTCCCTGCCGCATGGAAAGCACATTCACCCCATCACAACATCCCAAAACTTTTCAATCAACTCCAAGTCCAAAATGTCATCTTCTGGATCATTTAAATCAAATACGGGTGAGACATTAGGCGTAGTCCATCCTGGGGAAAAATTCATCTTCATCTGTGAACCTGTGAAATCTAGATTACAAATTATCTGTTTCCAAAGTACAATGGTGGAGTAGGCACAGAGTAGACATTTCCATTGAAAATGGGATACACTGGAGGAAAAGAAGGGATAAAGGGCACCAAGCAAATCCAAAACCCAGTAGAATGATTTACATTAGTTCTCAAGGATTGAAAATAATCCTCTGTTCCTTGGCTCTGGGTGTTGGCCATGCCCTCTGGATTCTGGGTGGAAGCCCCTCAGCCTTGGGCTTCAGTTCCACCTTCCAGGCCCACTGGAATGGTAACTCCGCTCCCTTAGCTTCGGGCAGCCCCATTCTCCTAGTCCATCTGAGTGGCGACCCCACCTCCTTGGCCCTGGCAGGCCCCATTCTTCTGCCCTTTGGGCATGGCAGCACCACCCCCTCATCTCTGGGCAGTAGCCCCATCTCCCTGGCACAACTTAAAGCAGCCCACACTCCAGAACCAAGTTGGCAAAGATCCGACTCTTTTTTTATTATACATTTTTTATATATATTTTTTATTATACTTTAGATGAAGGTTTACACAACAAACTAGCTTCTCATTAAACATTTAGTACACATATTGTTTTGTCACATTGGTTAACAACCCCATGACATGTCAGTACTCTCCCTTTTCAACCTTGAGTTCCCTATTACCAGCTTTCCTGTCCCCTCCTGCCTTCTAGTCCTTGCCCCTGGGCTGGTGTGCCCTTTTAGTCTTGTTTTGTTTTATGGGCCCATCTAATCTTTAGATGAAGGGTGAACCTCAGGAGTGACTTCATTACTGAGCTAAAAGGGTGTCCGGGGGCCATACTCTTGGCGTTTCTCCAGTCTCTGTCAGGCCAGCAAGTCTGATCTTTTTTTGTGAGTTAGAATTTTGTTCTACATTTTCTCCAGCTCTATCCAGGACCCTCTATTGTGATCCCTGTCAAAGCAGTCGGTGGTGGTAGCTGGGCACCATCTAGTTGTACTGGACTCAGTCTGGTGGAGGCTATGGTAGTTGTGGTCCATTAGTCCTTTGGACTAATCTTTCCCTTGTATCTTTAGTTTTCTTCATTCTCCCTTGCTCCCAAAGAGGTGATACCAGTGGAGTAAAAGATCCAACTCTTTGAAACCTAGGAGGCTGTGCCCCACCCTTTGAGATACAGGAGACCATGGCCCCACCCTTTGAAACTGAGAGGGCCCTGCTTCCCTTGCTTCTTCCAACAGGTCTGCTAATCTGCACACTGCTCCAAATATGATCCTTTTCTTTTCTTGGAGGACAACAGATGTAGCTCCTTTGGCCACTTTCCTGCCTGTAGAATTCTAAGAAGTAGACAGTTTCCTTTCATTCTTTCTCTGTCCCCTTTGGTCTAAGTTGATGGTCTTTCTGCTGTGGTAGGTGGGTAGATCTATCAGTCATAGGAGTAATCTCTTAAAAGATTGTGTAGCCATATCATTGGTGAAAATTCTAGGACACATGTCCTTAGTTTGTACAACAGAATATTCCAAATCTTTTCTTAAGTTTTGTTTTCATTTTGCACATTTCTTTTTTAAGTCCATCTCTTTCCTCTTGCGTTTTACTGTAAGTAGCAAGGAGAAACCACATGGCCCCTTTAAGACCTTACTTAGAAATCTCCTCAGCCAGATATCCAAGTTGATCACTTACAAGTTCTACCTTCTACCAAACATTTGAACATAATTCAGACAAGTTCTTTGCACTGCATAAAAAGCATAGCCCTCCCTCCATTGTCCAATTACATGTTCATCATTTTCTTTGAAAGCCTCACCAGAAGTACATTTAACGTCCACATTTCTAGCAACATTCTGTTGTTGGAGCCATATGTATTCTCTAAGATGTTGGAACTTTTCTCTGTATCTCCTCACTTCCTTCTGAGCCCTCACCAGGATTGCCTTTGATATCCATAATTCTACCAACAGTCTCTTCAATGAAATCTAGGCTTTTACTGTTAGGCACCTTACAACTCTTTCAGTCTCTGCCCATTACCCAGTTCCAAGACTGTTTCCACGTTTTAGGTATCTGTTACAGTAGCACCCCTACTTCTAGGTACCAAATTCTTACTTATCTAGTGCTGCTATAACAGAAATACCACAAGTAGATGGCTTTTAAAAAATAGAAATTTATTTTCTCACAGTTTAGGGACTAGAATTCAGGGTATCAGCTCTAGGGGAAGGCTTTCTCTCTCCATTGACTCTGGAGTAAGGTCCTTGTCTCTTCTGAGCTTCTGCTCCTGGACAATCTTCATGTGGCTTGGCATCTCTCTTCCCCTATCTCTCCTTTTTAGCTTGCATTTAATCTCTTTTATATCTTGAAAGAGACTGACTCAAGATACACCCTATACTAACCCTATCTATTAACATGACAAAGATAATCCATTCCCAAATGGGATTATAACCACAGGCATAAAGGTTAGGATTTACAACACATATTTTTGGGGGACACAATTCAGTCCATAACAGTACATCACTGTGGTTTTAACTTGCATTTCCCTATTTACTAAATGATATTAATCATCTATTCATATTTTGGTCATTTGTTTCCTGTTTTTATGAATTGCACGTTCATATATTTTGCCCATTTTTTATACATAACGCATCTTTTTACCTTGATACTAATCTTCTGGTTATATGTGTTCTACATATCTCCTCTCAGTTTGTCGTTTGCCTTTTTTTGGTTTTCTGTATGGTATCTTTAGATGAACAGAAGTCTTTAATTTTAATATAGTTGAATTAATCTTTATCTGTATGATTTTTACACCTTGCTTAATAAATCCTTCCTTACCATGAGATTATGAAGATATTTTATGTTTTGTTTTAAAACTTTTAAAAGTTTTGCCTTTCACATTTAAGTTCCTAATCCATCTGAAATTGATTTATGTGTATGTGTGAAGTAGAGACCCAAGTTGTTTTTCTTCTCACATGGAAAGCCAGTTATCCAATTTCTATTTATTAAAGAATCCATCCTTTCCCTACTGATCTGTAATATTACTCTGTCATTAGTTTCCCTGTAAGTAGGGAGCCCTGGTGGTGCAACTGTTAAGCACTTTGGCTGCTAACCAAAAGATTATCAGTTCAAACCCACCTAGAAGCTTCATGGAAGAAAGACCTGGCCATCTTCTCCCATAAAGATTATGGCCTAGAAAACACTATGGGGCAGTTCCACTCTGTCACATGGGGTTGCTATGAATCAAAAATCAACTCAGTGTCACCTAACAACAACGTAAGTGAAGATCTGCTTCTAATCTGTTTGTCCTCATGCCAATTCCATACAGTCTGAATTACTATACCTTTATAATAAGTGTTGATATTTTGTAGGGCAAATCACTCCCTTTTTCTTCTTCTTCAGGAGTGTCTTGTTTGTTCCTAACTCTTTGCTCTTCCGTGTATAATTTAAATTTAGCTTATCAAATTCTACAAAAAAGTTAAGATTTTAATTGAAATTGCATTGAATCTATAGACAATTTGAAGAAAGCTGATCTCTTTACAATATTGTCTTCTAATACATGAACATGGTATATTTTCCTGTTTATTTTGGTCCTCTCTAATATCTTTCAATAAAATTTCATAATTTCCTATATAAAGAACTTCTATATCTTATATATAGTGCTAGGTACTTTATATTTTTGTGAATGGTATGTTTTTACATAACATTTTATGTATGTTGCTAATTTATAGACATTCAAGTGACTTTTCAATATTGATTACAATTGGTTTACCATGTTAAATTCTCTCGTTAATTGCAAAATTGTAATTTTTTAAAAAATTTTATATGTAGATAATCAGATCCTCTGTGAAAACTGATAGTTTTATTTCTTTTCTCCAATTGCTCTACCTTTTGTGTTTCATTCTTAGCACACTAATTCTGTTGAGTAGAAACGATGATCATAAGCATACTTCTGTTACTCCTGATTTCAAAGGAAAATCTTTTAACACTTCAGTGCTGAGTATGATGTATGCAGATTAGAAACATAATAGACCATCTCACCCTTTCTTCCACAACTCTAAACTCTTTCATATTGTATAACTCTGTTTCTCTCTCTACTGCATTTTCAGTAATTTCTTCAGATACACTTTCTGGTCCACTAATTCTTACTCAGCTGCACTTAACCTTTTAAGTTGCTAATCTCATTTATTGTATGTTCCAATATATAATAGACAAAAAATTTAGTTCGGTCGTTTTTATAGTCGCTCGTTTATTTGTCATATTGTGGATCCCCTCTTTTGTCTCCTTAAAATACTAAGTATATTAATACTCTATCTCAGGCATCAGCTAATTATGGCCCATGTGCCAAATCCAGCCCTTCATCTGTTTTTGTAAATAAAGTTTTATTGAAACACCCATTCAGTTACAGATTGTCTGCAGCTGATGTCATGCTACAATGGCAGAATTGAGTAGTTGCAATAAAGACTGTGTGGCTTGCAAGCCTAAAATACTGACTTTTGGCCCTTTACAGAAACAGTTTTCCCACCCTTGCTCTATCTGATAATGCCAACGTCAGTCGGCTCTACGGGTCTTATTCTGCTCTTTTTTGTTTATACTGACTTTTGTTCACGGTGATTTGTTTCCTAATGTGTTTTAGTGATATTTATTGGAACATTTTATTTGTGGAAGTTCTTTGAGGCCTGGTGTTTAGATGGATTCCTCCAGAAAGGATTTGCATTTGTTCTGTTAGGATTTAGGGGCATGTCATAGGTCAAGGTCCCCCAGAAAACAAACTATGAGAGGGAGATTTCTTGCAGGCAGTTTACTGGGAAGTATTCTCACAAGCAACATCTATAACAGAATGAAGGATCCTGAGGACAGAGGAGGATTCTGACTGCAGTGCAGTTACAACAGAGACTCCAGTTTCATGGGAAACTCTGATGCTGGGTTGGCCTTTTAGCAGTATCTCAAATTAAGGCAAGGGAACCAGGCTTTTGTACCTCAGCATAATCTAGTCTTTGGATATGGGCTGCCCCTGAGAAGGGGTCTTAACCTTGGGTGAGGCACCTCCCTTTACTGAAGACAATGCCTTAAGATGGCCTCAGCTGTGAGCCATTAGCAGGCAACACTGTAGTTAGGGGAGTGAATGACTCAGTTCTGAAAAGGATGAGATGGGCAGCACACCACAGAATCTACTACAGGACAATCCCATCTGAAGATTGCTTTAACATACAGTCTTAGCTTGGAAATTTTGGGGTCACACAGGTATTCTGAATATCATCCCTAACCTTCCCAGAGGGCTAGCATGTGGCTTTAAATTCTCAGTGGGAACTGTATTTTTTCTCTCTATCTAGAGCAAAGTCCCAGATAGACAAGTTTTCCTACACTCCCCTTTTGCAAAGCATGTTTTCCAATTATGTTTTCACTGAGTTTATTATCTTTAAGACTCTTTGTGGAGTCTCTGATCTAAACTTCCACCTTGCTCAGACTTTTAGGCCACCAGGGGATCTTCAAGGTACCCGTCAGCCAGAGTGGCCACGGGCTTCAGTGTTCACTTACCTCATGATTTTTCACCTCTTACGATTTCCCTTACTCTATTGCCACCCTAGCCATGTAGTTTAAAAGATACACCACGCACACACACACACATATGCGCGCGTGCACACACACACTCATATTCAGCATTGCTAAGTGTTTTGTACTGGAAGAAGAATTCAGAATACCTAGCCCAACAAATTATGCTGGCAGATAGCTTCCCAGATGATTCCTATGCACGTTCAAATTTAAAAACCACTAAACTAACATATGTTGATGACTGTCAATCCACTTGGCCCCAAATCTTAGTTTCAAGTATCCTACTCCTTCTATATGGTTTTCTGTGATCACTCCAGCTAAATTTTTTTTGGACTTTATAATTTATGAAACATTTATTACATGCCACCTTATAATAATAAAATAAGGTATTATTTGTGTCCTGTGAATCCAACTAGATTCTACATCTTTGAAATGCTTTGTAATTCCTTTCTCTTTCCCTCCCTACCAGGGACTTCCATGGAATCATTGCTGTATAGGTATCTGTTGAACAGATAGTATGCTCACTACTGTGATAACAATTTTCTCAGATTTGAATCTCACTCCTAAGTACTACAGGAAAAGACTAAATTGAAGAAGCATGTAATGATTTGATACAACATACAGCAAGTCCTTGAGACATGGTGAAAATAATGTCTTACTGCAAGAAATTAATTGACTGGCAGGATTATATTTTCTTGCTTTTCTCTCTTTGACTTGTACTAATGGGAGAAGGGAAAATTCTCAAACCTTACAAAGAAAGCCAATTCCAGGGCATTTAAAAGATGGTACAGTTTACAGAAAGCCAATTTCAATTCAGTTCAGCCCATATTTATTGATCAACCCTTATATGTGAGGTAGGCTAGGCGTTCAACCTTTGGAGAAAATTTGTTATAAAATAAAGTATATCAGTAAGGCTTTGGAAGATGGTGTGTTTTTCTTTCCTCTGCTGTTGAAATAGCTGCAATGAAAAACAAGAATAAAGTCATCACTTCTGTGTAACTTTAATCCAAGACCGAAGTCTAAATCTTCATGTCCTGAGCAAACTGCCACAGGGAGCTTCTTCATGTTCTGAGTGCTTTATATTGCAACTCTAAACCGTGACCACAGCAGGGAGAATCCATTTAGCTCTCAAGAGCATGCTCTGCCAAGTTGTCTCTTATTTATTGCTTTTTAATGAAATTTTTCATGTGCATCAAAACACAACCTTTCAACAAACGAAATGCAGCTCTGAGAACCAAGTACTTTATAATATAGAATCTACATGTTAACATTAATTTTTTCTAGATGGGATTATCTAACGGATTTCTTTGTGCTCAGGGATGAGGTTTTTTTTTTAAAGTAAGTGAATGTCCTGTTATTAACTCTTCCACAAGATGCAAGTTTTGAGGAAGTTCAGCAAATATTTTAAACTATCCTATTTTTCTTGAGAATATGAGATGAGGTTCAGCTATTGGGCACTCTAAATCTTCCCTTTTGAAAGCACTCATAGTTTTTTAAGCGGCCATCAAAAATAAAAAGGTGTTTCAGAGAGATTTGGGAAGAAAATAAGACTGCCATTGTGTATTTTCCCGCCTAGGAAGGCTTCAGTTTAACAGGGACTTTAGTTATTCCACTGGTTTCTTTTATCTCATCCCTCTGAAAATAGTCAAACTAAGTAAAATTACTGTTATTCTACCAAGTTGCTTTTGCTTATAAGTAAGAGAAAATGTGACTCAAACTTGCCTAAACAATAAAGAAATGTGTTCTATTACATAACAGAAAGTCCAGAGGTAGGACAAGATTAAAATATGGTTGATTAAACAAGATTGTTGATGGTTCTCATTCTATTTCCCTACTCGATAGTCCACAGAATATGCTTCATCCTAAAGCTAACTCCCTTTCTCGTTACAAGATGGCTGCCAGTGGCAAGCAGGGTTACACATTTTCTTGTTTACATTTAACAAGAGAGTGAATCATGTTTCCCAACCGTAGAATAATAATCCTTCTCTTAAATCTGAATGGGCCAGCCTAGAACACATGTCCATCCCCAGAGTAACAAAAGTTGCCAGGGAATTTCCAAGCTCTGATTGGCTAATCAGGATTCATTCCTGTTATGAGGATAGAGTGAATATCTGAACAGAATCAGAGTCCTGTTTGGGTTTGAAAAGGGGCAAACAGATTTGGACAGTCAGCCAGAAACATCCACCACAGTCAACTAATCAGATACCTTATGAAGGTCAACATTAGAAATCCTTCTCTCCATCCAGGCAAATTGTGTCTTTGGAAGTACTGAATGTTTACATTGTATCAATAGAATATCTCTATAAGACTGTCCTTGAAATCATTTCCCCTTTTTATTTTATATAAAATGTCCTATATCCCCAGTTTGTTTTGTAGAAAATAATGAGACTACCTAATATGTGCGTGTCTCAGATGCCGAAGAACTACCTGAGAGGAAATAATAAGTCCTAATTTAAAAAACTGATCAATGATTAGGTATAAATATCTATGAAAAGGTCAAAAGCTAGAACAACAACAAAAGGTTAAGTATATACATAATAAAATCATAGGTATTGTTTCCAATGTTCCCAGTGAAACACGCTTAGATTAGGTTCTAAAGAAAGAGAAGAATTTTATCCCATAGAGGTAATAACAGTAGCTACTATTCATTTGGTGTCCCTGGGCAGTGCAAACATTAACACGCTTGGCTGCTAACTGAAAGGTTGGAGGTTCAGTTCCACCCAGAGGCCTCTCAGAAGAAAGGCCTGGCAATCTACTTCTGAAAAATCAGCCATTCAAATCCCTGTGGAGTGTAGTTCTACTCTTACACACATGGGGTCGCCACGAGTCATAGTCGACTCAATGGCAAGTGGTTACTATTTGCTGAGGGGTTATACCAAGTGAGGCATCTCATTCAGTCTGTAACTGTAAGCCCATCACGGCAGAAAACACTGTATCCCTAGCTCTTACCACCATGCTGGCACATGACCTTAACACATGTGGCTGAATAAAATAATTCTCACAAAAACTTTATGCAATAGTCTATTGGTGTTTTCCCCAATTTACTGATTAGGAACCTGTGGCTCTGAATGGTTAAGCAGTTTGGCCAAGGGCAGGCAAACAGCAAATGGTAGAGCCAAGATTTGAACCCAGCCTTCCTCTCTTTCTCCTCCTAAGTGAAGAGGGAAATGGACCAGTGACTTGGAGATGGGAATGAAAAAATTGAAGTTTAAGTATTCTTAATACTAGTGCATTTGTTTGGTTTGGAAAGGACATCCTCAAGATACCTCAGATAATAGGAGCTAATTAAAGGAAATACAAGGAAGAATGGGGACACTTTCAAAACCAGACCCCTGCAGCCTAAACAATTATTCACAGTACAATGTATCAGGTGCCCCTGGCTCTCTGCTTTAGACTCTGCTATTATAGTAACTTGGCTATTAGCTGCATGTGCGTTCACTGCTCCTGAGGTTGCACACTCACTGACTTTTTTCTTTATGTCTCAAGTGCAAACTCCAGAGATGGGATGTGACTGGGTCAGCTATCAATCACTCTCCAGTAGTGTGAGGCGTGATTGGACAGAACTCACTTGTCATCCCATCTCATCATCTGCTGGTACCTTTAAGCTAGGTATCACATTAGGTGTGGCCCAGGCGAAGGAGTTACAGTATACCAAGCAAAGGATGCCTCAGAAGGGGACTCTGGACAGGTTGACCATTCTGAGGTCTCTCAGACTGTCTACTGCGAGTAGTACCCTCTTGAGAGAATCACATGCATTCATCCAGTGAACAAATTAGAGCATGAGAGAACACAGAAGACAGAGTTGATGAAGTCAGGAGCCCCCAAAGAATAAATATTGAATAAAGTAAATATGCTGAAAACACGAAACTGTAATAATAATATCAAGCACGTATATAGCCCTTACTCTGTGTCAGTGTAAAAACGGTGTGGAGATGGTGTCTGACATCTTCTAACTTCAGGAGGGGGAAGGAGAATCAACATCAATAGCCCAAAGGCTGATTCCTATGAGGCAGAGTTCAGACAGGCCTCCTCTCTCCGCCATCTGTATCAATTCTGACACCAACTGTCCCTCCCATGGCACTCTCTACTTCTCTGCTGGGTTCGATAATTCATTTGAATGGCCACACACAACTCACAAACAATACTCACGGTTATGGGGTTTAACAGGTTACAATTCAGTCTCAGGAACACTAGGATACAAATTCTTCCATCAGGACAGCCTCTTTTCAGCTGTGCCAACAGGCACACCTCTCTATGGCCCTAGGTCTCTGCCCTGCTCAGGCAAGTGTTACAGAGCTCTTTTAGCCCCTGCCAATAAGTCCCCAGAGGCACCCCAGGCACTCAGCTTTCTCACTCTGTGGGGTGGGAAGCCCACTGTGCGGTCTTCAGCTGGTCTTTCCTGACACCGCTTCTCAGCATCTTCAGGGTTACAGCTTGCTTTCTCTCTTGGTTTCCTGGTTCTAGGAGCTTCTGAGTGCAGAGATCCTGGGTCCAAAGGATATGCTGTCCGCTCCTGGCTGTTCTTCCTTGGTGGTGGTGGTGGTATCCTCTTCTGCTGTGAAATTGGCTCTCTTTTAAGGCGAAACTGACTGATCACCTTGGTGGACCACAATTACCTCATTTGCACAGTCCCACCCAGTCATTTGAGTGGGAGTTACAAGACCATGGTGAGAAAGACCACACAAAGTGATCCATCGCACCGCAATCAGGCATTGTTCTAAGCAGCTTACATATATACCCACTTAATCTTCACAATAACCCTGCAATTAGGTGCCATTATTCACAATTCATATAGATAGAAATACTGAGGCACAGAGAGGTTAAGAACTCGTCACACAGCTAGGTTGGCAGCATGGTTCCAGGATATATGCTTTTACCACTCTTACTCCTATTTTAGTAGGTAACTGAGCTTTACAGGAAGAAAGGCAAGAAAACTTCTGGTGCCAGACATTTAGACAAAAAGAAAGCTAGAATGGAAAGAAAAGCTGATGTCTTGTGGCCCTGGGAGTCAGGACTACGAAAAGAGGTCCTAGAGGCTGGGGCTGGGATTCCAATACCCATAAAGGGCAGAAGTGGGGAGCTAGAAGCAAGCCCCCCACATAAAGCAGGGAACCTCAAAGATCTAGAAAATTTCTTCCCCCTAGCTGGGTGAAACTGAGGACAGTTTTAGTCTACTAGGAATCTGTGGAGAGAGGTGAAGGAGGGTCCTATGAGAAACAGATATCCCAATTCTCTATCATTCATGGGTATGGCCTCCTAATTTACACTGTCAGCATAATATAGGAATTGCAATTAAAACACAAAACTGTCCCGGATGACTAAAAACCCTGTACTACACAAGGCAAGTTCCAAAGCACTCTGTAGAAACTCTCTCACAACCCAGAACTCCTGCATAATAAGCCAACAGAGTTCCTGCTTATGTGGAGTTCAGAGCTTAGTAAGAGATACAGACATTAAACAGATTATTACAGTAAAGAGTAATTGGTGTTAGGAGAGGTACAGAGCACTGAGAGAATATGGGAACAAGGTGACTAAAACCATCGGAGAATCAAGGAATACCTTAGTGTTTTTGTTTGCTAGTGCTGAGGTCACATAGTATTAATTAGGATGAAAAAGGTTAACATAGACTTCCGGTTTAAAATAGCTGACTGGAGGCAGGGCCAAGATGGTGGCGTAGTCAGACGCTTCCGGTGGACCCTCTTACAGCAAAGACCCAAAAAAACAAGTGAATCGATTACATATGGCAATCTTGGAGTCCTGAACATCACAGGGAGAGTTGAGGAAATGGACTGAGTGGCAGGAGGAGGGAGAGGTGGTTCGGAAGCAGCAAGGAGTAGCCAGACCTGACCTGGCGGGAGTCTGAGCCTTTCAGGCCTGATCAGCTCATGGGTGAGTGGTGAGGCAGGCAAGCAGCCTTGCTCAGGAGGCGCATTTTCAGCACTGGGAGGGATCTGGCGCCAGAGACTCTACTCGACCACCCAGAACCAGTGAGAAGCAGCCCTAGATCTGTGAAAGATAAGTACTTGCGTACAGCCTACCACACGAATCAAAAACATCCCGCTTAGGGAAAAACCTCTCTCCCATTTACCTCCCTGCTCTGCACTGGGTACCGGACTGGCTTCAGCAATTGCCGAGTCCCCTGGGCCGGAAGTAGGATCCGTCACATGGCCAGGGCCATACTCCCTGACTTGGAGAGTGAACAAATTAACAAATGGGAAAAAATAAACTGCCAGCTCCTGTAAGCCAGGAAACCAGGGAAGGCACAGCTCCTTTGCCTAGGCACAGGCATAAGGGATCCACGGACTCTGAATGCCTTTCCGCCTGCATAGACTTGTGTGGGCCCATTTCAACAGCATAGGCCCTAATTACTGCAGTACAACAGGATATGTACCAGAAGTCTAACTTCAACTGCTTCAGCTGTGAAGTGGCAGGTTCTTGACATTTGACACTGCTCTGCCCATTAAGCAGGGTCTTCACCTACCCGCATCAGGGGCCTGAGGACTGGTGGCTCCACCCACGCCACCTAGCCACCCTCGATAGGGGCCCATGAATAAGAGGTGCCCTTCAGTCCTTACAGCCAACAGCATTGGTTGCTCATAGTCTGGCTACAAAACCCACCCACCTATGCGCTCTAGGGAACAGGGACACATCTTCCTCCTGGACACTCGGGGGCAGCCTTCAGCCCCCTGCATTGCTCAGAGGGTGTCCCCCTGCTGCAGCCAGATGCCTGTGCCTACACCAATCACCCATGCCTGTCTAGGACTGTAAGTGAGAGCCTACACAGCACACTTGGTGGCTATCTACCTGGGCACCTGAGCTGAATCCATACAGGAGGAGTGGGCAGACTCCTGAGCGCACATACCTAGTAACAGATCTAACCACCTGGTGACAGGACATTAGAGCTTCAAAGATGCCAATAATTAAACTATCTCATATGAACAGCATATTTGGGCATATCAAAACAAAACAAGAAGCTAGGACACAGTAAGCAAACATAAATATGATAACTTCTTGATGGCTCAGAGACAACAGTCAATATCAAATCACATAAAAAAGCAATCCACGATGGCTTCATAAAGTTCCCAAAATAAAGAATATAGAAGTTTTCCAGAGGAGGAAAATTTCTTGGAATTACTGAAGGCACAATGCAAAAGATTAATATACAGAACTCTTCAAGACATTAGGAAGGAAATTAAGCAAAACACAGAACACGCAATAGAGGAAGTTAAAAAGACTAGAAATGAGCATAATGAGAAATTTAACAGGCTGCAAGAATCCATAGACAACAATCAGAAATCCAGAAGATTAACAATAAAAATTCAGAATTAGACAACTCAATAGAAAGTCAGGAGCAGAACTGAGGCAAGGGAATTAATGAGATTGAAGATAAAGCACTTGACACCAACTTATTTGAGGAAAAATCAGATAAAAGGATTAAAAAAAAATGAAGAAACCCTAAAAATTTCGTGGGACTCTATCAAGAGGAATAACCTACGAGTGATTGGAGTACTAGAATGGGGGTGGGGGGAGGGGGGACAACAGAAAATACAAAGAGAATTGTTGAAGATTTGTTGGCAGAAAACTTCCCTGGTATCGTGAAAGATGAGAAGATATCTATCCAAGATGCTCATCGAACCCCACATAAGGTAGATCCCAAAAGAAAGTCACCAAGACATATTATAATCAAAACTTGCCAAAACCGAAGATAAAGAGAGAATTTTAAGAGGAGCTAGGGATAAATGAAAAGTCATCTACAAAGGAGAGTCAATAAGAATAAGCTCGGACTACTCAGCAGAAACCATGCAGGCAAGAAGGCAATGGGATGACATATTATAAAGCCTTAAAGGAAAACAACTGCCAGCCAAGAATTATATATCCAGTAAAACTGTCTCTCAAATATGATGGTGAAATTAGGGCATTTCCAGATAAACAGAACTTTAGGGAATTTGCAAAAAACAAACGAAAATTACAAGAAATACTAAAGGGAGTCCTCTGGTTAGAAAATCAGTAACATCAGATAACAACCCAAGACTAGAATTCAGGACAGAGCAACCAGATGTCAACCCACACAGGGAAGTCACAAAATTAAATCAAAGCTAAAACACTTAAAAGAGGGAAACAGATGTCAATATGTAAAAGATGACAACATTAAAAAAAAAGAGGGACTTAAAAAATGTAGACAGATTTTGCATATGGAGAGGAAGTCAAGGCAATATAAAGAAATAAAAGACTGATATGAACTTAGAAAAATAGGGGTAAATATTGAGGTAACCACAAAGGAAACTAACAATCCTACAAGTCAAAATAAAAAACTAGAAGAATATAGTCTCAGCAAACACAAAATCAACAACAATGAAAAAGATGAAAAGAAAATACGTAAAGGAAAACAACTCAGCACAGAAAATTAAGTGGAACAAAGAAACTGTGAACAACACACACAAAAAGACATCAAAATGACAGCACTAAACTCATACCTATCAACAATTACACTGAATGTAAATGGACTAAATGCACCAATAAAGAGACAGAGAGTGGCAGATAGGATAAAAGAACACGATCCGTCTATATGCTGCCTACAAGAGACACAACTTAGACTTAAAGACACAAACTAAAACTCAAAGGATGGAAGAAAATACATCAAGCAAACAACACTCAAAAAAGAGCAGGAGTGGTGATATTAATCTCTGACAAAATAGACTTTAAAGTAAAATCCACCACAACGGATCAGGAAGGACATTATATAATGATTAAAGGGTCAATACACCAGGAGGACATAACCATAATAAATATTTATGCACCCAAAGACAGGGCTCCAAAATACATAAAACAAACTCTAACAGCACTGAAAATAGAGATAGATGGCTCCACAATAGTAGTAGGAGACTTCAGTACATGACTTTCGGTGAAGGACAGAACATCCAGAAAGAAGCTCAACAAAGACACGGAAAAGCTAAATGCTACAGTCAACCAACTTGATCTCATAGACATATACCGAACACTGCACCCAACAGCAGCCAAGTATACTTTCTTTTCCAACACACATGGAACATTCTCCAGAATAGACCACATATTGGGCCGTAAAGCAAGCCTTAACAAAATCCAAAGCATCGAAATATTACAAAGC
>NW_004443954.1:10103072-10111066 GCF_000243295.1 Trichechus manatus latirostris
AAATCAGGTGGATTCCTTTACACCAACAAAGAGAACCTTGAAGAGGAAATCACCAAATCAATACCATTTACAATAGCCCCCAAGAAGATAAAATACATAGGAATAAATCTAACCAGAGACATAAAAGACGTATACAATGAAAACTACAAGACACTACTGCAAGAAACCAAAAGAGACTAGCATAAGTGGAAAAACATACCTTGCTCATGGTTAGGTAGTCTCAACATTGTGAAAATGTCAATTCTACCCAAAGCGATCTATGGATACAGTGCAGTCCTGATCCAGATTCCACCAGCATTTTTAAATGAGATGGAGAAACAAATCACCAGCTTCATATGGAAAGGGAAGAGGCCTCAAATAAGCGAAGCATTACTCAAGAAGAAGAACAAAGTGGGAGGCCTCACACTACATGATTTTAGAACCTATTATACTGCCACGGTAGTCAAAACAGCCTGGTACTGGTACAACAACAGATACATAGACCAGTAGAACAGAATTGAGAATCCAGACATAAATTCATCCACCTATGAGTAGCTGATATTTGACAAAGACCCAAAGTCCGTTAACTGGGGAAACGACAGTCTCTTTAACAAATGGTGCTGGCATAACTGGATATCCATCTGCAAAAAACTGAAATAAGATCCATACCTCACACCATGCACAAAAATGCACTCAAAATGGATCAAAGACTTAAATATAAAATCAAAAATGATAAAGATCATGGAAGAAAAAATAGGGTCAACGCTAGGAGCCCTAATACATGGCATAAACACAATACAAACCATAAGTAACAATGCACAAGCACCAGAAGAGAGACTAGATAACTAGGAACTCTAAAAATCAAACACTTATGCTCATCAAAAGACTTCACCAAAAGAGTAAAAAGACAACCACATACCAGGAAAAAAATTTTGGCTACAACAAATCCGATCAGAGTTTAATCTCTAAAATCTACAAGATACTGCAAAACCTCAACAACAAAAAGACAACCCAATTAAAAAATCAGCAAAGCATATGAACAGGCACTTGGCCAAAGAAGATATTCAGGCAGCTAACAGACACATGAAGAAATGCTCAGGATCATTAGCCATTAGAGAAATCCAGATCAAAACTACAATGAGATATCATCTCACCCCAACAAGGCTAGCATTAATCCAAAAAACACAAAATAATAAATGCTGGACAGGTTGTGGAGAGACTGGAAGATTTATACATTGTTGGTGGGAATGTAAAATGGTACAACCACTTTGGAAATCCATTTGGCCCTTCCTTAAAAAGCTAGAGATAGAAGTACCATATGATCCAGCTATCCCGCTCCTTGGAATGTATCCTAGAGAAATAAGAGCCGTCACACGAATAGATATATGCATACCCATGTTCATTGCAGCACTGTTCACAATAGCAAAAAGATGAAAAGAATCTAGATGCCCATCGATGGACAAATGGATAAACAAATTATGGTATATCCACACAATGGAATACTACGCAATGATAAAGAACAATGAAGCCATGAAACATCTCATAACATGGAGGAATCTGGAGTGAATTTAGTCAGTCACATAAGAACTCAAGAAAAGGTTTAAACACAGAAAAAAACATTCTTTGATGGTTACAAGGGTGGGGAGGGAGGGTGAGGGTCATTTACTAACTAGATAGTAGATAAGCATTGTCTTAGGTGGAGGGAAGGACAGCACACACTACAGGGGAAGTCAGCACAACTGGACTAAACCAAAGCTAAGAAGTTTCCTGAATACAGTCAAACACTTTGAGGGACAGAGTAGCAGGGATAGGGTTCTGGGGACCATGCTTTCAGGGGACATCTAGGTCAACTGGCATAACAAAGCTTATTAAGAAAATGTTCTGCATCCTACTTTGGTGAGTGGCATCTGGGGTCTTAAAAGTTAGCAAGTGGCCATCTCAGATGCATCAAATGGTCCCAACCACCTCGAGTAAAGGAGAATGAAAAACACCAAAGACACAAGGGAAGTATTAGCCCAAGAGACAGAAAGGGCCACATAAACCAGAGACTTCATCAGCCTGAGACCAGAAGAACTAGATGGTGCCTTGCTACCACCAGTAAGCGCCCTGACAGGGAACACAACAGAGAGTCCCTGATGGAGCAGAAGAAAGGTGGGGTGCAGAACTCAAATTCTAATAAGAAGACCAGACTTAATGGTCTGGCTGAGACTGGAGGAACCCCAGAAAGCATGGCCCCTGGATTCTCTAAAACAGTTTCCGAGGCCAACGCTTCAGACAGGGATTGGACTGGACTGGGGGACATAAAGTGATACTCATAAGGAGTGTGCCTCTTAGCTCAAGCAAATACAAGAGACTAAACGGGCAGCTTCTGTCCTGGGGCGAGATGGGAAGGCAGAGAGGGTTAGGAGCTGGCTGAATGGATGTCCGGAATCTGGGGTGGAAAGGAGGAGTGTGTTGTCACAGTATAGGGAGAGCAGTTAGGGTCACATAACAATGTATGTGTAAATTTTTGTATGAGCGACTAACTTGAAATGTAAACTTCATTTAAACTACAACAATAAAAAAACAAAATAGCTGACTAAATGGATTAAATAGAATACATTAAAATTTATAAAATAAAATAGCTGACTTAATGGATAAATAGCTGGTTAATACTTGGATTACCTCCCCAAATTCTATTGAAATTATAGAAAAAAATATAAAAATAACAAGTTTGCAGTCAGATTAAAACACCAAACCAAACCCCTTGCCATTGAGTCTGTATTGACTCATAGTGACCTTAGAGAACCAAGTAGAACTGCCCCACAGTTTCCAAGGAGTGGCTGGTAGATTCGAACTGCTGACCTTTTGGTTAGCAGCCAAACGCTTAACCACTGCACCACCAGGGTCCCATAGTCAGATAACCTGGCTCTAAATCCTTGCTCAAACACTTTCTAATCACATGATTTTGGGTGAGCTGTTTCACCTCTCTAGGCCTCAGCTTCCTCATCTGTAAAATGCAAGTAAGACTAATACCTGCCTCATAAATTTGCTTTGAGGACTTAATGTGCCGGTATACATCAGGTGATTAGAACAGCGCCTGGGATATTGGAGGTACTCGGTACATGTCAGCTATTGGACTAGGACTAGAAACTGGGAAGAGTTACACTGTAGAGCAGTGAAGGTTACTGGCTGTTATGGAAAAGCTGTAGAGTATTTGACAATGGAACACATGACAGCTAAGTTAAAAAGCTAAAATCTCTCAGTATATTAGCTGATTAGTAGCATGCACATGGTTAAAAAATCAGAAAACTAAGCTAATCAGTTTTCCATAATGCATCGCAAAGAGAAAATTACATTCTTAGAGATAGGAAATTTAGAGAATATATCTAGTCTAGGGTTGCTAATGATATAAAGTCTATGAGATTAGGCAGAAAATCCAAGAGAGGTAAGAGTGTCACTACCCTTTGTAAGAATTTTGGTATTCCCAAAAATGATCTTCGCCAAAAGTAGAAAAAAATGCCAAAACTGGAGGCAATAGGCAGTGCGAGAAACCATGGGCTGTGAGCTTTTACTCATAGTAGGAGGTTGTGGTAAAGCTAAGCTACTTACCCACTCTCAGATCAGCAGAAACACCATCCAGTAAGCTCCATGAAGACTGTTTTGTTTACTACTCTATCCCCAGCTTCTAGAACAGTGCCTGGCACGTATTAAGCTTTCAATAAATATTTGGTGAACGAATAAATGGCTCTAGGAGTTTGGGGCCAAAGAATTAAGGCAGTACACCCAGCCAACTTTGGGGAGGTCTCTTATCTAGCTGACAAGAGAGCTGCAAGTCAGAACTGGTAACCTATAAGCTAAATTCTGCCAGCACACATTTAGTTTAGCCTGTAGAATGTTTGAGGAAGTGCGCTAGTTACCAACATTTAAAAAATCTGGGGTGCTAGATGGTGCCCGGCTACCACTACCAACCATTCTGACCAGGGGCACAATAGATGGTCCTGGATAGGATGGGAGAAAAATGTAGAACAAAACTCAGATTCTTAAAAAAAAAGATCAGACTTTCTGGACCGGTAGAGACCAGAGGAACTCCCGAGACTATGGCCTTGAGATACTCTTTAAACTTGGAACTCAGACAACTCCCAGAGGTCACCTTTCAGCTAAATAACAGACTGGCTCATAAAATACAGTATCACTTGTGAGTACTGTGCTACTTTTTAAAAAAAAAAATCATCTATCTGAGACCAAACAGTCAAAATTTACCCTAAAGCATAGATGAGAAGGTTGCGGGATTCGGGGGTGGGGGAGGGGCAGGGAAGCTAGATTAATGGAAATGAAGCAACCAAAATGGAAATAAAAAGAATGTTGACACATCGTGGAAAATGTAACCAACGTCACTGAACAATATGTACAGAAATTACTAAATGGGAACCTAATTTGCTGTGTAAACTTCCACTAAAACCACAATGAAATAAAAAATATAAAGTGAAATTAAAAAAAAAAGTCTGGGGTCTTCACATAACTCTGGATTTCACTGCAGCATCCCTTGAAAAATCAGATCTGACAACCCTAGACCTCCGTCGTCACTTGGCACCCATCAGCTGGACCTGTATCATAGCCATCCTCTTTTCCGCTTTACCATAGCCTTTACCCAGCCTCCTTTAGTCATCGAATTTAACTTCCTGGCCACTGTAGTGTTTTGTGGCTTCTTCCATAAGTGAGAGTCTTCTGGGCTGCACATCTTGCACCAGCCCACTTCCCCTCTGCACCATCCTGCAAACACAGTGAAGCCAGGTATTCCTAAGGACAGGAATGGAAATTTCCACGTGGCCCGGGAACCAGATGAACTACCAACACAGTTCAAACTAGAATCTCATGTACATGGACAAGCAGAATCTACCAAACACTTAAGGAAAATGGACAGCATGAAAGAGATGTATAAATGCAATAAAAATTAATTAACTGGGAAAGTAAAAAGTTAATCCAGAAAACAGAAGTAGATGTTAAATATAATTTGTGTCCTCAAGAAGCATTCAAGAGCTGGTTCATCTATTTTTCTAATTGGCTTCTATAAAAAAAAAAAAACAAGTAGTTTGAGTTCCTGCTTTCAATTTTTTTAGGAATAGACCTAGGAGTAAAATTACTGGGTCATAGAGTAGTTCTATGTTTAACTTTTTGAGGAACCGCCAAACTGTTTTCCATAGCAGCTGCACCATTTTACATTCCTGCCATAGTATCTGAGAGTTCTAGTTTCTCCCCATCCTTGTCAACACTTGGTATTTTCCATTTTTGTTGTTGTTAATAATAGGAATCCAGTTGTTTAAAGAGCTACAGCTGCTAACCAAAAGGTCGGCAGGTCGAATCCACCAGCAGCTCCTTGGAAACTCTGTGGAGGCAGTTCTACTCTGCACTATAGGGTTGCTGCGAGTCAAAATCGACTCCACGGCAACAAGTTTTTTTGAAATAACTGTGAAGTCATATCTTATTGTGTTTTGGTTTGCATTTCCCTAATGACTAACGGCATTGAGCATCTTTCCATGTGTAACTGACCATTTGCAATAATTATTTTTTAAGTCAATTTTATTTAATTTCGTTTCATGCATATGGTTGCTACTAAACATAAGGGTTGTTAACCAAACTTACAACCAAATACCAGCATTTTAGCAATATAATCTCATTTATCATGTAAGGCAAGGAGACAAAATGTAAATAAATCATGAGTGAATATATATTAACAATTACTGAGGAGATGAATTACCTGGGGATTTCCTGCTGCCTCTATACTACTTCCTTAAACTGTAATTAAAACCTCCCGTGCTGGCATTCTTTGGACAACTTGATGTAGGCTCTCTGAGTTAGAAACATCTGACGTATATACACGCGTATATGTAAGCAGCTGGTTCCCTAGTAGCCTCTCTAACCTTAACTTAGACTTTTGATTACCTCATATGGATACCAAAGGGTAGCTACAGTGTAGTGAATTACTCGATATGGCCCTTCTAGCCATCGTCTTTGTAACTCACACCAAATGACTGGGTAGGACTATGCAAACAAGGTGCTTATGCCTACCAAGGAGATTAGATAGTTTGCCAATAATGTAAATAAGGTGCATGGCACCCTTGTGGGAGTTGTTGTTGTGGTTAGGTGCCATTGAGTTGGTTCCAACTCATAGCGACCCTATGTACAACAGAACGAAACATTGCCTAATCCTGCACCATCCTCATGATTGTTGTTAAATGCTTGAGTCCATTGTTGAAGCCACTGTATCAATCCATTTTGTGGAGGGTCTTCCTCTTTTTCACTGACTCTCGACTTTACCAAGCATGATGTCCTTCTCCAGGGACTGGTCCCTCCTGATAACATGTCCAAAGTATGTGAGACGAAGTCTCGCCATCCTCGCTTCTAAGGAGCATTCTGGCTGTACTTCTTTCAAGACCGGCTTGTTGTTCTTTTGGCAATCCATAGTATCGTCAACATTCTTTACCAGCATCATAACTCAAAGACGTCAATTCTTCTTTGGCCTTCCTTATTCATTGCCCAGCTTTCACATGCATACGAGGCAATTAAAAACACCATGGCTTGGGTCAGGTGCACCTTAGTCCTCAAGGTGACATCTTTGCTTCTTAATACTTTAAAGAGATCTTTTGCAGTAGATATGCACACTGCAATGCATCTGTTGATCTCTTGACTGCTGCTTCCATGTGTGTCGATTGTGGATCCAAGTAAAATGAAATCCTTGACCACTTCTGTCTTTTCTCCATTTATCATGATGTTGCTTATTGGTCCAGTTGTGAGGATTTTTTGTTGTCTTTATGTTGACGTGTAATGCATACTGAAGGCTGTGGTCTTTGATCTTCATCAGTAAGTTCTTCAAATCCTCTTCACTTTGAGCAAGCAAGGTTGTGTCATCTGCATATCACAGGTTGTTAATGAGTCTTCCTCCAATCCTGATGCCCCGTTCTTCTTCATACAGTCCAGCTTCTCGGATTATTTGCTCATCATACCGATTGAATAAGTATAGTGAAAGGATACAACCCTGCCACACACCTTTCCTAATTTTAACCACGCAGAATCCCCTTGTTCTGTTTGAATGACTGCCTCTTGATCTATGTACAGTTTCCTCATGAGCACGATTAAGTGTTCTGGAATTCCCGTTCTTTGTAATGTTATCCATAATTTGTTATGAGCCACATGTCAAATGCCTTTGCATAGTCAATAAAACACAGGTAAACATCTTTCTGGTATTCTCTGCTTTCAGCCAGGATCCACCTGACATCAGCAGTGATATCCCCCGTTCCACGTACTCTTCGGAATCTGGCTTGAATTTCTGGCAGTTCCCTGTCAATGTACTGCTGCAGCCACTTTTGAATGATCTTCAGCAAAATTTTACTTGCACGTGATATTGATATTGTCCAATAATTTCCACATTTGGTTGGATCACCTTTCTTAGGAATAGGCATAAATATGGATCTCTTCCAGTCGGTTGGCCAGGTAGCTGTCTTCCAAATTTCTTGGCGTAGACAATGAGCACTTCCAGAGTTGCATTCGTTTGTTGAAACATCTCAGCTGGTATTCCATCAATTCCTGGAGCCTTGCTTTTTGCCAGTGCCTTCAGTGCAGCTTTGACTTCTTCCTTCAGTACCATTGGTTCTTGATCATATGCTACCCCCAAAAATGATTGAACATCTACTAATTCTTATTGGTACGGTGACTTCGTGTATTTCTTCCATCTTCTTTTGATACTTCCTGCATTGTTCAGTATTTTGCCCATAGAATCTTTCAGTATTGCTACTTGAGTTTTGAATTTTTTCTTCAGTTCTTTCCACTTGAGAAATGCAGTGTGTTCTTCCTTTTGGTTTTCTAACTCCAGGTCTTTGCACATGTCATTATAATACTTTGTCTTCTTGAGCTGCCCTTTGAAATAGTCTGTTCAGTTCTTTTACTTCATCATTTCTTCCTTTTGCTTTAGCTACTCGATGTTCAAGAGCAAGTTTCAGAGTCTCTTCTGACATCCATTTTTGTCTTTTCTTTCTTTC
>NW_004443954.1:10111485-10120702 GCF_000243295.1 Trichechus manatus latirostris
TTGGTCTTGCAAAATTCTATCATGCAATCTCTGGCATTGTTTCTGTCACCAAGGCCATATTTTCCAACTACTGATCCTTTTTCTTTGTTTCCAGCTTTTGCATTCCAATCACCAGTAATTATCTATGCATCCTGATTGCACGTTTGATCAATTTCAGACTGCAGAAGTTGGTAAAAATTTTCAATTTCTTCGTCTTTGGCCTTAGTGGCTGGTGTGTAAATTTGAATAATAGTCGTAGTAACTGGTCTTCCTTGTAGGCATGTGGATATTATCCTATCACTGACAGCATTGTACTTCAGAATAGATCATGCAATGTTCTTTTTGGCAATGAATGCAAAGCAATTCCTCTTCAATTTGTCATTCCTGGCATAGCAGACCATATGATTATCTGATTCAAAATGGCCAATACAAGTCCATTTCAGCTCACTAATGCCTAGGATGTCGATGTTTATGCATTCCATTTCATTTTTGATGATTTCCAGTTTTCCTAGATTCGTACTTTATACATTCCACATTCCAATTTTTAACGGATGCTTGCAGCTGTTTCTTCACATTTTGAGTCATGCCGTATCAACAAATGAAGGTCCCGAAAGCTTGACTCCATCCACATCATTAGGGCCAACTCTACTTTAAGGAGGGAGCTCTTCCTCAGTCATCTTTTATGTGCCTTCCAACCTAAGGACCTCATCTTCCAGCACTATACCAGACAATGTTCCACTGCTATTCATAAAGTTTTCACTGTTTAATTTTTTGCAGACGTAGACCACGAGGTCCTTCTTCCTAGTTTGTCTCAGTCTGGAAGTTCAGCGAAACCTCTTTGCCATGAGTGACCCTGCTGGTATTTGAATACCGGTGGCATGGTTTTCAGCATCACAGCAACACACAAGCCTCCACGGTAGGACAAACTGACAGATATGGAGGTGGGACCATGTACATAAGGTCTATGGAACCCTAACAAGGGGATTGGTCAGTTTTGCCATCCCACTAGGATTAGAATGAGCCATCCCAGAGCCAGGAGTGGAGTGCATCCTTTGGACCTGGGATCCCTGTGCTAAGAATCTCCTAGATCCAGGAGACAGAGTTTGAACTCTGAAAATGGCAAGAGACGACGAGAAGCAGTGGCAGAGAAACAGCAGCAGCAGAGGCAGCAAAACCAGGAGACAGCGCAGTGGACATCCTGGTCCACAGAGTGAGAGAGCTGAGTGCCTTTGGGCAGGAGACTTTCTGACAAAGTGGGGTGCCTCTGGTCACTTGGCGGCAGAGCTAGGCTTACCAACCCATGAAGCAAGACAGCTGAGCACCTTCGGGCCGAGGCTTACTGGCAAAGTGAGGTGCCTCCGGGCACTTATATGCAGACCTAAAAAAGGTTTGTAACACTTACCTGAGCAGGGCAGAGGCCAAGGGGCCAAAGAGAGGCGTGCCTGCGGGCACAGCTAAGAAGAGGCTGTCCTGATCAAAAAACTGTATCCTAAGCGTTCCTGGACCTAAACTGTAACCTGTTACTTCCCTTATAAACCCCATAGTCATGAGTATTGTCTGTGAGTTCTGTGTGGCCATTGCAAAAAATTATCGAACCCAGCAGAAAAGTAAAGACTGCCATGGAAAGGACTCTTGGTGTCAGAACTGGTAAGAAGGTTGGAGGGTGAAGACATGGCTGACCTCCGCCTCATAGAAATCAGCCTTGGGTTGTTAATTCTTCTTCCCCTTCATGAAGTTGGAGGAAGTCAGATGGCCCACCATGCCATTTTTACAGTAGCTAACCAGTTGCTGTTAGTTGATTCTGACTCATGGCGATTCCATGTGTGTCAGAGTAGAACTGCTCCATAGGGTTTTCAATGGCTGATTTTTCAGAAATAGGTTGCCAGGCCTTTCTTCCAAGGTGCCTCTGGGTGGACTTGAACCTCCAATCTTTTGGTTAGAAGCAGAGCACATTAATGGTTTGCACCACCCAGAGACTCCCAAAGGGTAGTCAGGGGACTTAAACTGATGTTGCCACCTAGTGGTTGAAAAAACTGATAAATTATAAAGGAAGCCTCTTAGTTCTCCTTTGAGAGTTGTGCTTATCTGGCTTTTCTCCCTACATTCCAGTAGATACTTCACTACCTGAAACCTTCTAGTTTGTAATACCAAATGATTGTTCACCTCTTAGAAAAAGACAAGCTATCAGATTTAGGGAAAGTGAGCTTTTTGTTTGATGAGACAAATGGTTGGCATTTGGGAGTCATTGGATTTTGCATGCTGAATAAAGAGCTCTTGTTGGTTTTTGGTTACTGGTTATTTCACCAGTATAATTTATTGGCTTACAAAAGAAGTATGACATTACATGGGTTCTCCTAATTAGCTTTTCTTTTTCTTTTCTTTTTTTTTTTTTAACATTTTATTGTGCTTTAGGTGAAAGTTTACAGAGTAAATTAGTTTCTCATTCAAAAATTTATACACAAATTGTTTTGTGACATTGGTTGCAATCCCTGCAATGTGTCAGCACTCTCCCTCTTTCCACCATAGGTTTCCCCGTTTCCATTCATCCAGTTTTCCTGCCCCTTCCTGCCTTTTCATCTTTACTTTGGACCAGTGTTGCCCATTTGGTCTCATATACTTGACTGAACTAAGAAGTGCATTCCTCGCGTTTGTGTTATTGTTTTACAGGTCTGCCTACTATTTGGCTGAAAGGTGAACTTTGAGAGTGGCTTCAGTTCTGAGTTAGAAGAGCATCTGGGAGCCATAGTCTCCTCCAGTCTCTGAGTTCCTCCAGTCTCTGTCAGACCAATAAGTCTGGTCTTTTCTGTGAATTTAAATTTTGTTGTACGTTTTTCTCCCACTCTGTCCAGGACCCTCTGTTGTGATCCCCATCAGAGCAGTTGGTGGTGGTAGTCGGGCACCATCTATTTCTTCTGGGCTCAGGCTGATGGAGGCTCTGGTTCATGTGGTCTGTTACCTTTGGACTAATATTTTCTTTGTGTCTTGGTTTTCTTCATTCTTGTTTGCTCTGGATGGGATGGGACCAATACATGCACCTTAGATGGCCACTTGCAAGCTTTTAAGACCCTAGACACTACTCACCAAAGTAGGACATAGAATATTTTTCTTTATGAACTATGTTATGCCATAATTAGCTTTTCTTATTCTCTGTTCTTTTATGAGTAATCAGACAGTAATAAACACATTTCTAAGACTCACCTGAGAATTTCTAAAAGCTGGGATGAAGTGAACTTTTTGTTGTAAAAATGACAAAGCTGGGTTTGAACAATTGCTTTCAGGGTTAAATAATCCCACGGTCGATTCCTTTACATCCTGCACTCACAGAAGAGGAACCAACTGCCAAGCTGAATTATCCATCATTTAAAAAAAAAAAGGAAAAAAAAATTCTTCCCATGGATATATAATGGCTCCAGATTGCTTTCCTTGCACTCTTGAGGAGCTGACAGGGCCCCAGATGGAGGTGTTTTCCAGCAAGCTGTCCAGTGATCCATCCATCAAAAACAACCATGTCACCCAGTGGAGTTGTTGTTCTTTGCCAAGAATTATATTGGGTCAGTTGGGAGAGACTAGGGTATTGTCAATCCAGGAAAAATACAAAAACGTGTACCTGAAATGAAAGGAGGGGAAGATGTAATTACATTTTAATTCTAAAGGTCATGTTTAGGGTTGTTTTACAGTGAATTGTTGATGATTTTTTCCCCCCTGCTTTCTTTTATTCTTTCCAGAAATATGGACTTAATGATACTGATGCTATATTAGTTTCCTACTGCTGCCGTAACAAAGTACCACAAACTGGGTAGCTTATAAGAACAGAAATCTGTTGTCTCACGGTTCTGGAGGCTAGGAGTCCGAAATCAAGGTGTCAGTGTGTTGATTCCTTCTGAGGGCAAATCTGGGCCATGCCTTTCTCCTACCTCCTGGTGATGGCCGGCGATCCTTGGAGTTCCTTGTCACTCCAATCGCTGCCTGTCTTCACATGGCCATCTCCCCTCTGTGTCTGTGTCTCTTCCCCTATTTTATAAGGACACCACTCATTGGATTTGGACCCACCGTACTCCAGTAGGACTTCATAATTTAACTGACATCTCCAAAGACCCTATCTACAAACAAGGTCACATTCACAGATACCAGGGGTTTGGACTTCAACATATCTTTCTGGGGGACACAGTTCAATCTATTACAAATACTGAGAGGTTGTTTTATGTGATTTTGAGGAACTAAAAACTACAAAGCCGTATTAGTGTGGTAATGCCTCAAGCATTTCAAATTACCATCAGTAAACCAAATGCCTTTTAATTCATAGACTGAAAGAAGGTATAAGAGATCATTTGAAATAACAAAACTAAAATGATTGGAAATAACCACACAGCCCCTAAAAATTATCACTCAACAAATCCAGAATTCTTCCTTGGGGGTTCGATGCCATATTACTTACCTAGCCTTGGAAACTGTTCTTCACCTAAATAGCGAAACCAGGGGAAAGTATGCAAATTTCATATTACTGGTATACCTTTGGGGCTAGAGAGACAAGTTCTGGGTAAACTGGTAGAGTTTTTATTTTCTGTTTTATATGTATGGTATTAATAATATTCAACTTCAGTCATTGTAAAATGCCAGAGGGTTATGAAAAATATTCATTCCTATTATAAAGTTTTTAACTTAGTTTTTCCTTGTTTCCTCTAGAAGCCAGTTATTCTCGATAATCTCCTTTATGCCCATCCATTAATCTTTATTTAATGAGCATCTACTCTATGCAAAACGCATCAGACAGTTGTGATTGTTATATGCCAGATCTGTGCTCCCCAGCCTGGCCTCATCATGACACACCTAGAAAATGATAAACTGGTCTAGCATACCTGGGAGAGGGGCCACCACCACAGAGAACTCTGGTGGATAGCGGGGCACCTCTAATCTTCAGACACAATTCATGACGTTTACAGAAAGAATCTTATAAAGTGCTCAGATATAGTTTCACCTATTGTAAAATGTTAATGTTGTAAAAATTGATTTAAAATTTTTATCACTCTTAAAAGTTTACAACCATCAGTATCTTGTGGCACACCTATAACCTTTCGTGGCCAGCTGGGAAGCTCTCGACTAGAGAAATAATATGCTCCATGTTGCTGTTGTTAGTTACCATTGAGTTGTCTCCAACTCATGGTGACTTTATGTACAATGGAATAAAACATCGTCTAGTCCTGCACCACCTTCAGGATTGTTGGTATGTTTAAGTCCATTCTCACAGCTATTGGGTATTGCCTTCCAAATGGGGGGCTCATCTTCCAGCACTATATCTGACAATATTCTTTTGTGATCCATAAGGTTTTCATTGACTGATTTTCGGAAGTAGATCACCAGGTCTTTCTTCCTAGTCTGACTTAGTCTGGAAGCTCTGCTGAAACCTGTCCACCACGGATGACTCTGCTGGTATTTGAAATACTGGTGGCATAGCTTCCAGCATCATGGAAACACACAAGCCACCACAGTACAACAAATTAATAAGCCCCCGTTGTTGTTTGGTGCCAACGAGTTGATTTCAACTCATAGTGACCCCATGTGACAGAGTAGAACTGTCCCATAGGGTTTTCTAGGCTATAATCTTTATGGAAGCAAGTTGCCAGATCTTTCTCTCATATAGCGGCTGGATAGGTTTGAACCACCAACCTCTGGGTTAGCAGCTGAGCTCTTAACTATTGTGTCACCAAGGCTCCTCTGTGCCCCATAGAGATAGCCTTATCATTACTGTTGACAGTGTGAGAAGAAATCAAACCAGAAATGGTCCATAGTGTGTACATTTCGTATGTCCTCTCACTGAAAAAGTCACACTCCTTTTCAGCATTAACTAAAAGACGAATGGTTTTTCTTACTTCTGTCATCAGGAATTTCCTTTCTTGGTGTCTGCCCTGAGCTGTTCATGAAAGTTCCCATCCCTGTTGCCTGTTCTGTGGTTTTGGCCTCTCTCTGCATTTATAACGTTAAGTGTGAGCCTGTAATGGTCAAGAGCTGATGCCTTAGTTTTAAGACGGGGCAAAAAGACCAGTGCAATCATACATAACAAGAACTGGGTAAAATACCTGATGGTCAGTCGAAAGTTTTGCTGTTTTATTTTTAAAATGCAGAAGCAGCTTTTTTTAAAAGAAGAAGAAAAAAAGATGGCAAATATTTTTTATAAAAGGTAAAGATCACCATCTTTTTTTCCCTTTTTTTTACAGTGATAAGGTGATAAGACTTATTCCCAAATCAGAAGAGGAGGCATATGCACTGAAGAAAATATACCACCAGCTTAAGGTAATAAAGCATCCACTCGCTGATCGTGCGGAATTATGCTTGTATAATGTGTCTTCAGGGCTTTGCTGGCTGAAGTTGATAAATTGGAATTAGCCAGAGGGATAAAAGTTTAAGAGATAAGTTGAAAGAACTTTTGAAGCAGTTACGTTAAGCTTATTAAAAATTTTATTATATGTAGGACGCATTGTTTGCTTACTAGTTCTTTGTTTATTTTCCATCTCCGTGAGTTGAGAGCGTGTCCATTTTTGTTTACTGCTGTATTTGCAGTGAATATCTGGTATGTTCTAGAAGCTCAATAAATATTGGAGTTTTCTTTTCTTTTTTTAATGAATGAATGGATTTAGTTTATAATTTTCCAGAGTTTCTTTTTTCTTCTTGAAATCCTGCTGCTGATTATATAAATACTTTCCTTCCAATTAAAACTTCAAGCAGAAGTGAGTTGAGGAAAATAAAAGCTAGAAATTCAAGTTAATTAATTTTGCAATGTTTCAGTGGGTCTGACAAGAGAATTTGTTGGCAAAAGATGCGGGGCTCTGATTAGTCAACCTTTGATGATTTTTATGGGTGTTAGTGTTAGAGGGTTTCTCATCACCCCATTACTGCATAGAATGAAGTTTAGCTTTGCTAAAAAGTTTTGAAGAGAAGCGTGATGATTGGCTCTTTTCCATGCCTACCAAGAACAGAACAAGCTCGTGCAATGCATGCTGGTTTGGCTTTGTTTTAATGGAACGCAAAGCACAGTACCAGGGAGACCGCCGTCGTCTTTAATATGGGATAGAAAAATATTTGTCCCAGATGACTGAACTACCGTACTACCTGAAAAGAGGGTTAGGAGATGGAGGAAGAGGGACAGACTTGGTAATTTCTGAAGATGTTTGTAATTATCCATCTTTTGGTCTTTTATTCTAGTTTTTTCTCTTTATCGTTTTGGTTTCAAATATTGAATTTATTGGCAAATGCAGTTTTGAACTTTTAGTTTATTGATTTCTCCATCCCCTTTCCTGGCTTGTATACATGCAATGTCCAGTTTAAGCACTGTGTCACCCTGGGGTGAGGTTGCAGGAGCTCCTTTATCCAACACCAAAATTGTTCTTACTTTATTAGTACCAGCGGGACTGTGCTTGCTGAGTATTTCCTAAGCCTCTCCTCCTCTTCCAAGGAACCTGTCCTTCAGCAATACTGACATGAACTCTTTTCTGGTCGTGTATGATCCTCAACCCCATGATAGCCTCTTCAGCAGCAGTATCTGAACACTCTCTAAACACTCGGTCCACGAGGGACTTAGAAGTTGCAAACGAAGCAAACTTTTGAGTAGATTTTTCAGTCTTCATTGAAGTGGTGTTTTAAATACACCACCGGAAAAACAAAATAGCTACTTTTCACCTAGGGGTCCAGTGTTTCAGGGAACAAATATTCTGACCAAGTATTGGAACAAAGGATTTGGCAAAGGATTGTTTTTCCAGTTTGTGAATTTATTTACATGACAGCCTTACAAAGTTATGAAAACTAAATTGCACATAGTTATATATGTGATGATCACTTACCATTATCAAAAGCAATAAAATTACATGATCAAGGACTGTGCAGGTTATATATAAAACCCATTGCCGTCGAGTCGATTCCAACTCATGGCGACCCTATAGGACAGAGTAGAACTGCCCCATAGGGTTTCCAAGGAGTGGCTGGTGGATTCGAACTGCCGACCTTTTGGTTAGCAGCCGTAGCTCTTAACCACTGTGCCACCAGGGTTTCCAGGTTGTATATAAATCCTTCTAAATCACTGGAGATGGAACCAAAAGCTGATGAGCATTAGGGCTGCTGGCACCATGACAACACATTTAGATTGCTCTCCTTTTTGGTAAGTGTTTAAAGAAAAGCATTCCTGTGTATTGTTTTCACTGAGCACTTATGGAAAGGTAGTATGTGGGGAGGAAATGGTTTGGATGTGAAGCAGCTTAGAGGATAAGAGAAGGGAGGAGAAGGGGCTGATGAGGAAAAAGGGGAGCAGGATGAAGGGAGGGGAAGGGTGAATATTGGAATACTGGTGATGTGCCAGTGATGCCGTTCTGCAGAGAATTGGGTCCATTGCCTTTCAATCACCACGTACCAGTCACGGGGCTAAGCACTTTTCCACTGGATGCTTCATCTCAACAACCCCATGAGGTGAGTACTGTCATCATCGCCATTTTACAGATGAAGAAACGGAGAGCTACAGACAGAGGTTAAGTAACTTGCCCCAGATCAGAGTGTGGGATTGGAACACAAATCTGGACACGGCCAGACTCTCGAGAACCCACGTGAGACCCATCTCTTCCATGGATGTTGCTTGTTGATCCAAAAATAGAGTGAAATCATTGGCAACTTAAACTTTTTTCTCCATTTATCATGATGTTGTTTATTGGTCCAGTTGTGAGGATTTTCATTTTTTTCATGATGGAGTGTAATCCCCACTGAAGGCCGTAGTCTTTGACCTTCATCAGTAAGTGCTTCAAGTTGTCTTCATGTTTGGCAAGCAAGCTTGTGTCATCTGCATATCTCAGGTTGTTAATGAGTCTTCTCCTTCGTATGGTCCAACTTCTTGGACTATAGGACGTACTAAACTTTTAGAGTCTCGAAAGGAAAGTAGTGTCCAGCACAAACCATATTGTTTGCACAGTTTAGGCACAGTGAGCCAGTCTTAGTTAGCGTGGTGGGAACCCTCCTGAGTGCCAAGTTCCCGGAAACCAGCCAACAGCCACCTTCCAAGCAAGCCTTTCCAAGGATAGCAGTTTCATGCCCACTAAGTTAACTCTTTTCTGTACATTCTTTCATTTCCTTGCACAAAAGGAATACTTTCATTGGGCTGAAGTTTGAGGCATTGAGCTTAGACAATTTTTTATCTAAAAGCATCATGTTAAATTGATATCCTTTTAAATTCAAATCATTTCACCAAGTGATCTACTTGCACTAC
>NW_004443954.1:10121319-10127326 GCF_000243295.1 Trichechus manatus latirostris
CAGCCCAGCTCACACCTTGGATTTAGTCTTTGTTGGACCCTGAGCAGAGAATCCAACCAGCTGTGCCTGGACTTCCGACCTGCAGAGCTGTGAGATGAAAACTGGGTATTGTTTTAAGCCTCTGAGTTTGTGGTAATTTGTTCCACAGCAATAGACAACTAATAGACACAGGTAGCCACCTTGTATCTTGGCTTTCAATGGCTCTTAGTTTAATAGCATATCCGAACGCTTTAAGTTAGTTTTCCTGATTTCACTGCCTGTGACCAAGCATCTTTGAAAGAGTGAAAAGTGATTGGACTATATGCTTAGGCTATAAGTTCACTATGTCTCATCTGAAGCATGAAAAATGAAAAATATATGTGCAGCGTCAAGTGGAAAGTAAGAAGGTACCATCAAAGCATAGCTAATTAGACAGAGAACTGCCGTTACAAAGCTGGTTGCTTTCCTGATTAAATTTTATGGATTCACCAAAGAATAAAACAAGAAAGTTAAACAGAAAACCATGCCCCCAGAGAACTGGATTGAGAAAGCACCAACCAATTACATTGTTAATTAAGAGCATAACCATGATTTAAATAAAGTTATGATGAAAGAGGGGCAGCGTGCAGGTGAGATTAGAGTCCCAGCATCATGTTCTGCCTACTTTTCTTCACAGATTGTTTGTTTGTGCTCTGAAGCAATAGAAATGGCTTTATGGGAGATCACAGACCAAGCTTCTATTATAGAATTGACATGTTGTTTAGGTGGTGCAAACAGTTAACGCTCTTGACTGCTAACCAAAAGGTTGGAGGTTCGAGTCCATCCAGAGGTACCACAGAAAAAGGCCTGGTGATTTATTTCTGAAAACCCTATGGAGCACAATTCTACTCTGACACAGATGGGGTCACCATGAGAGTCAACTCAACGGCAACTCTTTCTGTTCGCAATTTTCTTATCAGAGAGCTATAGGCTAGAAAACTGTCCTGGGTTTTTTAAAGATTTTGTCATTTTTTCAAACTAGAACCCTCAGCCTCAAAAATATTAGTTGATTTATCAGGTGTGGCTGAGTGACTTGCTAAAAGTCACAAAATCCCATGGGGACAACTGCAGTTCCTACAAGGACAGTTTCAACCCTTCTCCTTAGCTTTGTACGTGAAGTTTGCTGCTGCCTTTCTCGGTCATGGCTCTCTCGCACTTCCCCTTCAGCACTGTGTTGTACCTGACAGCTTTCTTCTCTAGTCCTCTTTGCTGCCCTCCCAAGGCATACACAGGGACCTACAGGAGCTCTGCAACATCTGGGACTCCTGGCAGCTTACAACTGCAAACACACAACTGGACGGTTTAATGGATTGGGACACTTGTGAGGAAGAAGATGGGTGATAGAATCCATGCCATGGGAGTTATTTCCTCCTTTTTTCATTTGAAACTGTACTATTAGAAGAGGATCTTTTAATCATGGTGGTGGTAGGCGGAATTCTACAATCGCCCCCACATACACCTTCTCTAAGGTAGTATATCAAACACTAATCTAGATAACTTCTGTTAAGGGGGTTTTGCAGATGAAAGCAAGAACCCAAATCAGTTGAGCTCAAGATGGGGGAGAGTATCTGGGTGGGCCTGACCTAAGCAGGTAAGCCCTTTAAAAAGCAAAGAGTGTTCTCCAGCTGGTCACAAAGGCAAGCTCCTGCTGGCCTGTAAGAAAGCAAACATCCATGTTGTAAACTGCCACATGGCAGGAAACTGCAGGTGGCCTCTAATTACTTAGAGTTGTCCCCTAACAACTAGAAGGAAAATGGAGACAGGCCAGTCCTACAACAGCAAAGAAATGAATTCTGCCAGCAATCAATGAGATTGTAAGAGGATCCCTCGTCCCAGATGAGAACTGCAGCCCAGCCAGTACCTTGATTTCAGCCCAGTAACACCCTGAGCAGAGAAGCCAGCTACCCTGTGCCTGGATTTCAGACCTACAGAGACTGTGAGACAGTAACTTAATCTGATAAATTTGTGGTAATTCTCCATGCAATCTAATGCAAGGACTTCCAGTGACTTGGTAAATTGTGTGAAGACACACAAAAGCAGTATGAATGAAATTGAAAGGTAAAAGTGAGGAAGAGACCAAAAATCTGGTTTGTTGATTTGTGTAGGGGAGGAAATTGCATTTCCGTTTATCTGTTAAAGGCTTTGTAAAGTAGTGAAGCAACATTTCTTTTACTTTCTCTGCCACGGATTTTTCAAAGATGGAAAAAGATTCTTATAATCCAGGGAGATTTCCAAATGCAGTTATGGCTTAAATTTCAGGAACACAATTTTCAGACATGGCATGTGTTTTTTTCACTCTCTGTAGCTATTGGTAATTAGTAAGCTCGATAAAAAAAATATTAAAAGAAGCAATACAATAAGTGAAAAAAAATAGGAATACATTGGAAACATTCTTATAAAAGAAGACCGCCCCCCACAGTATTATTATGGTTACCCCAGTAATCCTTTATTTAATTTACTCAACAAAGTTGACAACATCACCTTGGGCTAATTCTCTAGTATTTTAAGTTGACTATGTTTCGTTTTTATTTGTAAGATTTTCCAGTTTTAATATGTAAACAACCTGTCTCAAGACTATTTTTTAAACTTTAAAAGCAGTTGCTCTTATTCGATGGTATTACTCCACTCTTAAATCTCCTGCAACTGGACACTTTGTGGGGTTGGGTGTAGCACAGTCTCTCATAGAAAATGCTCCATTAACCTTCGCTGAATCAAACTGATTTAAATTCAATTAATTCAAATTGAATTTAATTGAAAAAAAGTGAAGTGGGGCTATCATGACAGTGGGACAAAATTATTGAGATATCCCACATTTCTTTCAGACAAATGTTTATTCAGGATCATGTCTAAAATTTAATTCTTTCCTCTAAAACCTGCTTTCTTCCCTTCATTCTTATCTTGTTACCCAAGCCAGAAATTTAGGATTTTCCTTAGTTCCTATTTTTCTCTCTCCCTGTAACAATTAAGTGTAATAAATCCTAGAGAAACCTAGAGGCATAAAACAAAAACCATTTATTTAGCTCATGACTCTGTGGGTCGACTGGTAGTTCTTCTGGTGTGCGCTGGCTCATTTGACCTCAGCTGGACTCATTCGTGCATTTGCCATCAGCTGTCCTTGTCAGTGGAGACTGGATGATGTAGGATTGCCTCATTCTCAGGTCTAGTGGTTGGCAAAGACTATTGGCTGGGATGACAGGACAACTGGACCATGTGTCTCTCGTTATCTAGCTGGCTAGCACAGGCTTGTTCACCTGGGGCCACAGGGTTCCAGGAGCAAGAGAACACAAACTTACAAATCCCCATGAAGCCCAAGCTTGAAACTCAGATGACGTCACTTTGGCCACATTGTATTAGCCAAAAAGAAGTCACTAGGTCAGCCCAGATTTGAAGGATAGAAGAACATTCTCCAGCTTTTGATGAGGATCACAAGGCATGAATGCAGACAGGGAAATAATTTGTGGCCACTTCTGTAATCCACCACACTCCTCTATTCCTTTCCTTCCCTTTTCTCTTTCATACACACATGCGCGCACACACACCTTCTCTCTCTCTCTCTCACTCAATCACTCCAATCTGTCATCAAATCCAAGATGGAAGCTGATAGCTACCTAACTTCTCTTCTGCAGTCTCACTGCCTCTGTCTTAGTTTAGCCCCTGGTCTTCTGTAGCTTGAATTGCGCTAGTTTCCCAAATGGCCTTTCTGTCTTCCTCACATGTGACTCTTCTTCTCTGTTCTCCACACTGTAGGCAAGGTGATCTTTCTGAAATGAAAAACTGGTCATGTCATATCTCTATTTGAAACCTTGTAAGAGCCAAACCCTACTCACCGCCCCGACCCCTGCCCATTGTCAACAGCAGTAATTCCCAAACCAGCCTGCATGTTAGAATCACCTAGGAAGCTGTTTATAAAAGGCTGATATCTGGCCCCACTCCCAGAGATTCTGTTTCTGGGTAAGGCCTGGATATTACTATCTTTTAAAAGGTCCCTTTGTTGTTGTTGTGTGCCATCTAGTCAATTTTCGACTTACAGCAACCCATGTGAAAGAGTAGAACTGCTCCATAGGGTTTTCTAGGCAGTAATCTTTATGGGAGCAGATCACCAGGTCCTTCTCCTATGGATCAGCTAGGTGGGTTCGAACCACCAACCTTTTGGTTAGCAGCCAAGCGCTAGGTGATTCCATTTGTATCCAGGGGAGTAAACCACAAACTCTTTGGCATGACCCAGAGAGCCCTTTAAGATCACACCCTGCCTGCCTCCGGACATTATTTCTGAGCATCTGTCACCATCCTTGGCTCTGTACTCAGCACCTAGGCATGCTGAGCTGATTGTAGCTTCTCACCTTAGTGCCTTTCTCAAGCTGTTCCTCCTATCTTAAATGCTCATCTCTTCTTTGCCCACCTGGTGAACATCACTCATCTTTCAAGACTAGGCTAAGCATCAGGTTCTCCTTGAGTTATCTGACCCTCAGTGAGTTTTAGAGACAGTTATATTCTAGCATCTGTATCACTTTGTACTTACAATATCTTTCCTCCCCCACCCATCCTCAATAGACAGAGTTTTGTACAGATCTGAAATTGAATGGATCTCTGAATTACACATGAGGGATAGGGAGGCATATATGGAAGAGAAAGAAATGGCTCTTCAGTTGGTGCTGAAAGTCACAGTCAGGCCGTTACCCCAGAATCATAGCCCAGCTGAGGCTTAGAAGAGTCCAGTATTTCTTCTGTACTCCTGCTTCAGGTTTCACATTTTTTTCTTTCCTTTGCAGGTCGCCCTTTGTATTTACTCCCATAATTTCACCTGAAAAATAACGAGGATTGGAGGGAATGATTTGTGCTTTGTTGAACGTGAATCTCTCACCATTCTCACATTAATGTGTGATCAAGCACACAAGAATAGATGAAGTTCCTTTTTCAAGGGCAGCGATGGGGCTTCTTGGTGACTTGGAAGCTTCCTATCAAGTATACAGACTATACTTTGTTGTTCTTTCTTTGTTGCCCATAAACTTATTTGGCCTCAGCCTCTTTGAAAAATGCATCTCTATATAGCCCCTGCCTTATTTGTTTTTAGAGGTCATTGTTGGTAAGAAAGATGGAACCTGGACCACAACCTTTTTCAGAGAAGTGGGCAATTGTCCTAATGGCTGACATTGTTATCATGGCCATACCATGGTTCCTAATATCAGGACACAAGCACGTAAATGATATATTAAAGGCCTAAAGGGATTGACTATCACCATTCAAAGGCATTTATTAAATATTTAACATGCAAGGTCTTGTACAGGTCAAATGTGGAAAGCAACGTAGCATGGTGATTAAGAGTATGACACCAAGAGATACACTTCTTGGGTTCATATCCAGACTCTACCAAGAACTTACTAGTTGTATGAGTGACAGCAAGTTGCTTAACTTCTCTATGCCTCCATTGCCTAATCTGTAAAGTTGAGAAACCCCAGAAGCGTTGACCATTCCCACTTTTGTGCTAACATTTACCTTGAACTTATGTATCTCTATACTGCAACTATTTGTTTACTTGTTGTGTCTCCCTCACCAGGCTGAGAACCTCTGAGAGCAAGGATTACTTGCCACTCTTCTTCGGGCAGGATCTGTGTCCGGCTCATCTCTGTTTTCCTGGTGCCTGGCAATAGGAGGCCCTTGTCAAATATTTCTTAAAGGAATGAGCAAATGTAGTTCATTCATCCATCTCCTTGCCTATAATCCTAGTACAAACAAACCAAACTTGGATTCTCATCAAGAATATATGTACGACTGAATATATTTTCAATGAGATAAAAAAAAATTGAAAATGTATGTAGAAATAAGAATTATTCTAGAATGATGGGTTAAGGGAGTATCATGGAATAGGAAAGGGTTTGAGGTAGGGGAAATTACCTGTCTCTTTGATTACTACAGAAGCTTTATGGAAAAAGTAGGATTTCTACAACAGAGGGTTCTGGACAGAGCTGGAGAAGGATGTAGAGCATAATTC
>NW_004443954.1:10128080-10132195 GCF_000243295.1 Trichechus manatus latirostris
TTTGAGATTTTTGTCTTCGATTAGTGACTAACTCTGTAAGTGCAATACTGCTGATTATCAGAAACAGCCCAATTGGAAAATCAGCTGAGGTGTCCTGCTTAGGAGTCAAATTGTTGTTCTGTATACAAGCAGTCTCCAGTTAAGAACGAGATCAGTTCCTGGGTCTTTAAGTCAAATTTGTAAGTTAGTCGAACAGGTGCATACGGTTCTTATTCAGCCTTACTTTAGGGGGGAAAAAAAAAAAGGCTTGAAGCCTTTTCAATGATTTCAAAGCTGCACGTGCAGCAAGTGAAGGCGATTGTGAAGAATTTGTTGCCAGTAGGGGTTGGTCAATCATTTCAAAGTAAGGGTAAATTTACATAACATTAAAGGGCAAGTACGAGTTGGCTGTAAATCAGACGTTTATAACCTGGGGATTGCCTGTTAGCAAAAATACCTGTATCTCTTTAACATACTTGATTAGCAAACCCATTCATTTCTCGTAACCTAAAACCAATCATTAGGGACACATACGTGGCAATTCTTTGTGTCTTAAAAAAAATTCAGAGCAGCTTTACATATTCATCAGCCACAACCACCAAGATTTTGCTTGATTAAAGAACTTTCCTGTTTCCTACCTTTTTGTTTTTCTAGTTGTATAAAAGTGGAGTGAATAAAATTCCCATGATCCTGCAAATATATTTCTTAAATGTCGTCCTGATAATTCCATTTGCTTGGAGGCTATCTTATCCTCATCCACTGTTTCTTCTCTTCTCTTCTTTCGTGTTTCAGTCACGTTTTGAAAATGGACTGTGATCTGGGCTAAGAGTCAGCATCTCACAGTTGAGAAAGGTAAAGGGAGCATGGAGCATAATCCAACAGGGAGGAAGCATTGACCCAGTGCAGGGATTGGTGACCTTTGAGAAGTTGCATCCCAAGTCTTGTTTGTTTGCTTCCTTAGAGAGTTAGCATTGGCAGCACAAGGAGGAGATGCCTCAGTGTTAATGGACTGGGCACAGCCTTTTGGAGAAAGTGTGATGGACAGTATACCTAGAAAACAAGTCTTGGGCTCTCAAGAGTGAATAGATGGGCAGGTAAACAATAAAAGGGCAGGATATACTCTCCCCTCCTTCACTATTCCTAACCCACACTGCCTTATACAAAACAGTTCCCTTCTCTCTAAAACTCCAGCCACCATGTCCAGAGCCAGGCTTAGATAGCCCATTCATTTATTCAACAAATTGTATCGAACACCTGGATTAGTCAGGGTCCAGTCAGGAGACAGAAACGACACACATAATTTGAAAAGAGATACCTTAATATAGGAGCCCTGGTGGTGCAGTGGTTCAGGGCTTGGCTGCTAACCAAAAGGTTGGCAGTTCAAATCCACCAGCCGCTCCTTGGAAACTCTATGGGGCAGTTCTACTCTGTCCTATAGGGTCGCTATGAGTCGGAATCAACTTGACGGCAATGGGTTTTGGTTTTTTTATCTTAATATAGAGAATTATTAACTAGTAAATGGAATTAACGGCTAAAAGGCATAAGAGAGGAAATACACCTATAGTGAGCAGCTGCTACCCTTAGAGCTGAGACAGAGTACCTGAGGAAGGAACTCAAAACTTGTGTGAGCCTCTTCCCCACCCAAAGGCTGAGATTCAGATCTCCTTGGAGAAGGTGGTTCACAGGGAGCTAGAACTCGTCTAGAGGAAGCCGTCTACTGAGGAGCCAGAGAAACATGCTGGAGAATGAGTGCGTCTGGGCCTCCCAAATGCTGCCAGCAGCCCTGCCATAGGAAAGGAAAAAGCATACTACCAAAACCAAAAAAAAACCAAACCCCTTGCCATCAAGTTGATTCTGATACATAGCAACACTATAGGACAGAGTAGAACTGCCCCACAGGGTTTCCAAGGAGCAGCTAGTGAATTTGAACTGCCGACCTTTTGGTAGAAGAAACTCCTTCTTATGCTGTTTCTTGCATTGTCCCTCTAACGCCATCTGTTAACAGAACCTAATACTGCACTAGCAGGTGAAGGAGAGATGTTTACAGGGTCCAGCTCCAGTATCGCGAAGTTAAACAAAAACAGGGAAGATTTGGAACTGAAAGATTATAATAACTGACACCGCACCTTTACTAGTACAGGGATATGGTAGTTAACAAGATAAATGAAGGTCCTTGCTCTCACTAACCCTACTGTCTAGGGAAGAATATAAAAAGTAAAAAATAATAATAATAATGGGAAAGCGTAGGTGTTAAGGGATAACATAAAACCCCACTACCCACCAAAAAAGGAGAGAAGAGGGATTTAATAGTTACTGTATACTTACTATGTGCCAAGGGCTCACACACTTTCTCTCTCTCTCTTTCTGTGTGTATATATATGTGTGTGAAGATGTGTGTATACGTGTATATATGTATGTATAATACAATGTTATTGTATTTTATACTGCTGTAATTATATACAATAATATATTATTGTATATTATGTAATATACATATAATATGAAATATAATCCTCCCAATTTAAAGAAAGATTGAGATTATTATCCTAGCTTTATATATGAAAAAAAAAAGCTGCACAACTCTGTTTTACGTTCCATAGAAGACTTTCCCAATTTAAGGAGTCCCCTTTGAACATGATTTAAGGAGAAGTTTTCCCCTGAAATATTTATTAGGTAAAAAACTTTTGCTGAGATAATCTGATGACCAGCTAAGAGCAAGAAAGAACCCTGGGAGGTGTAGACGTGTGAGGTAAGGGTGTCTGGATGGAAGGAGCTGGGAGCTTGCCACAGGCAAACATGGCGCACTTCACAAGTTTATCCAAAAGTGGTATGATCCTGGGGAATAGGTCATCTCCCTACTGCCTCCAACAACTTACATAGCTTTCTTATTTCTGCCTTGATTAATAACGTGTTTAAAACATCTAAGCATGTATTCTCTTAGTGTATTTAAATAATTGGCAGCAAACATTAAAAAGTTATTTATTCTAATATGAATATGTGAATAATCAAGGAAGTACTGAGAGACTGGGAAAAATGGTGGCAATAAGTATGGTATCTTTATTTTGGGAAACCTAAGTTTGACTCTACATATCACAGATCTTTTTATCATGTGTATTTTTAAAAATATTGGGGAAATGATTTATAGATTATAAAGGTAACACAATAATAATTTTGGGGTAACAAAAACTCTCAGGGGCACCGGACATCTTTAAGGAGCATAAGAGGCCTAATTAATCAAGAGGCCAATTGGTCAAGATTGGTCAAGATAAATGATATATACTAAATGTTGACTTTCACAGGATTTAGGATTCTGGCTTGCATAAGGTATTCCTTAAAAACTTGTATAAATAAGGTCTAGACTATGAGCCATAAGTAGATTTGATCTGAAATGTGGAATATAAGGAAATATGATCTATAAAAGTTAATTCTCTGACTAGTGATATTTAGCCTCTTTTCCTCATCAAATTATTGAATAATGGTCTCTAAGAATATTCATCCCACACACATCTGGTGTCAGTTTGTTGTACTGTGGGGGTTTGTGTGTTGCTGTGATGCTGGAAGCCATACCACTGGTATTCAAATACCAGCAGGGTCACCCATGGCAGACGGGTTTCCGCTGAGCTTCCAGACTAGGACAGACTAGGAAGAAGGAATTCGCAGTCTACTTCTGAAAGGAATTAGCCAGTGAAAACCTTATGAATAGCAGTGGAATGTTGTCTAATATAGTGCCGAAAGATGAGTCCCTCAGGTTGGAAGGCCCTCAAAAAAAGACCAGGGAAGAGTTGCCTTCTCAAAGTAGAGTCGACTTTAGTGATATAGATGGAGTCAAGCTTTCAGGACCTTCATTTGCTGATGTGGCATGACTCAAAATGAGAAGAAAGAACTGCAAACATTCATTAATAATTAGAACATAGAATATATGAAGTATGAATCTAGGAAAATTGGAAATTGTAAAAAATGAAATGGAACACATAAACATCAATATCCTAGGCCTTAGTGAGCTGAAATGGACTAATACTGGCCATTTTGAATCAGACAATCATACGGTCTACTGTGCTGGGAATGACAACTTGAAGAGGAATGGCGTTGCATTCACCACCAAAAAGAACATTTCAGGATTTATCCTGAAGTTACAA
>NW_004443954.1:10132633-10133595 GCF_000243295.1 Trichechus manatus latirostris
GAAATTTAGAACAAGTCCACGAGAGCCAAAGTACGACTTTGAGCATATCCCATCTGAATTTAGAGACCATCTCAAGAATAGATTTTACACGCTGAACACTAATGACCAAAGACCAGACGAGCTGTGGAATGATATCAAGGACATCATACATGAAGAAGGCAAGAGGTCATTAAAAAGACAGGAAGGAAAGACCAAAGGGATGTCAGAAGAGACTCTGAAACTTGCTCTTGAATGTTGAGTAGCTAAAGCAAGAGGAAGAAATGATGAAGTAAAAGAGCTGAACAGAAGATTTCAAAGGGCAGCTCGAGAAGACAAAGTAAAGTATTATAATAACATATGCAAAGACCTGGAGTTAGAAAACCAAAAGGGAAGAACATGCTTGGCATTTCTCAAGCTGAAAGAACTGAAGAAAAAATTCAAGCCTCCAGTTGCAATATGGAAGGACTCTACAGGGGAAATATTAAACAATGCAGGAAGCAGCAAAAGAAGATAGAAGGAATACACAGAGTCACTATACCAAAAAGAACTGGTTGACGTTCAGCGATATCAGGAGGTAGCATATAATCAGGAACTAATGATACTGAAGGAAGAGGTCCAAGCTGCACTGAAGGCATTGGCAAAAGACTAGGCTCCAGGAATTGACGGAATACCAATTGCGATGTTTCAACAAATGGATGCAGCTCTGGAAGTGCTCACTTGTATATGCCAAGAAATTTGGAAGACAGCTACCTGGCCAACAGACTGGAAGATATGCATATTTATGCCTATTCCTAAGAAAGGTGATCCAACCGAATGCTGAAATTATCGAACAATATCATTAATATCACACGCAAGTAAAATTTTGCTGAAGATCATTCTAAATCGGCTGCAGCAGTACATCAACAGGGAACTGCCAGAAATTCCAGCTGGATTCAGAAAAGGATGTGGAATGAGGGATATCATTGCTGATGTCAGATGGATCC
>NW_004443954.1:10133721-10135337 GCF_000243295.1 Trichechus manatus latirostris
GAGGCAGTCATTCAAACAGAACAAGGAGATACTGCATGGTTTAAAGTCAAGAAAGGTGTGCATCAGGATTGTACCCTTTCACCCTACCTATTCAATCGGTATGCTGAGCAAACAGTCCAAGAAACTGGACTATATGAAGAAGAATGCGGCAACAAGATTGGAGGAAGACTCATTAACAACCTGCATTATACAGATGACACAACCTTGCTTGCTAAAAGTGAAGGGGACTTGAAGCACTTACTGATGAAGATCAAAGACCACAGCCTTCAGTATTATACCTCAACATAAAGAAAACAAAAATCCTCACAACTGTATCAATAAGCAACATCATGATGAACGGAGAAAAGATTGAAGTTATCAAGGATTTCTTTTTACTTGGATCCACAATCAACACCCATGGAAGTAGCAGTCCAGAAATCAAAAGACACATTGCATTGGGCAAATATGCTGCAAAAGACCTCTTTAAAGTGTTGAAAAGCAAAGATATCACCTTGAAGACTAAGGTGCACCTGACCCAAGCCATGGTGTTTTCAGTGCATGTGAAAGCTGAACGATAAATAAGGAAGACTGAAAAAGAATTGACACCTTTGAATTGTGGTGTTGGCGAAGAATATCGAATATAACGTGGACTGCCAAAAGAACAAACACATCTGCCTTGGAAGAGGTACAACGAGAATGCTCCTTAGAAGCAAGGATGTCAAGACTTCGTCTCACATACTTTGGACATGTTATCAGGAGAGATCAGTCCCTGGAGAAGGACATCATGCTTGGTAGAGTAGAGGGTCAGCAAAAAAGAGGAAGACCCTCAACGAGGTGGATTGACACAGTGGCTGCAACAATGGACTCAAGCATAACAATGATTGTGAGGATGACGCAGAACCAGGCAGTGTTTCGTTCTATTGTACACAGGCAACTCTTAGGACCCCAAACTTGAACAAACTAAAGCAGGTTGTAAAAAGCCTGCCTCCAAGGAGTGTGTATTCACTGATACTCACTTCAAATGAGGCCATGGAGAATAATGAGCAAAGAACCTTCCAGAGGGGACCATGGCAAACAGTGGACAAGGTAGTTTCTCCTGGAGAGCAGATCCTGGGTCCAATCAAAGAACTTCCTCCACTGCCAGGGAAGGGAGTCTTTACTGTGCCTGCTTCAACAGATTCCATCATTGCTATGGGCCAGTGATTGTGATTGTACAGTGTCCCATTCATCCCTTTTCCAAAAGGGAGATGTTATTGTGATACCCTGTCTCTGCTCACCAGGATACATGGGGGCAGGGGGAGTAGAGGGGCAGATAACCTGCCTTTTTAGTTTGTAGGTCACTGGAGCATAAGGAGCCACAGGTGGACCTATTGGAGAGGACTGTGCTAACCCAAAGGGATTCTACATGCAAACAGATATCTAGTGACTAAAAAACAGAGTAACTGTTCACCAAAAATCTAATTCCTCTGGGCCCATACAGTTATGTGCCACATAACACCCGTTTGTCTGACCGCATATAAGTCAGTGGTCCCATAAGGTTATAAGAGAGTTCAGAAATCCCTACCAGAGAACTGGACATAGTAGATGTACTTTGCTAAGTACTGTGTAGATCCTATCTCTCACTAGCTCTCAGGTCC
>NW_004443954.1:10135738-10161437 GCF_000243295.1 Trichechus manatus latirostris
GTGATGGGAGAGCCAAAGTTTTCGCACAGTCCTTTGGCACAACGGTGGCGGTGCAGATGTCAGGCCTGCCTGTGATGGTCCTGCACGCCTCTCTCCTGTATATGATACGGTGTTCGCACAACATCCAAATCACATAACGTCCTATTTCACAGAATATACAGTGGAGGTTAAGTGACCCATACCTGTATTCATAGTCTCTCCCTTACAGGTAGGTGGGATTACCTGTGTGAGTCCTGGTCAATGGATGGTAAGCAGAAGTGATGAATACCATCTACAGGCCAAGTCTTTGTCACCCCTACTCATTCTCTTTCCCTATCTGCTGGCTGTATGATGACTGTGACAAGGTTCTATGGAATAATGGAGAAACAAAATGGAAGGAACCTGGTCCTGGAATCACTCCATGAAGGAAAGCCATCCACCAACAAGAATAATGGCCTCTGAAATGAGAGAGAAATTAACTACTACGGAGGCTGAGCCATCACACATGCTGGGTCTATTTGTTGCTATAACTGGTGTTACTCTAACTAATAGAACTGTTGTTGTTAGTTGCTGTTGAGTTGATTCCAACTCATGGTGACCCCATGTGTGTAGAGCAGAACTGCTCCATAGGGTTTTCAAGGCCGCGATCTTTTGGAAGAAGATCGCCAGGCCTGTCTTCCAAGGTGCCTCTGGTGGGTTCGAATGCTCAACCATTTGCTCTACCCAAGGACCCCTACTAATAGAACTGTTACCTCTAAAACAGACTCATCTATGGGACTCCTAGCGGTAAATTCTGTAGACTTGCTGAATAACAGAGTAGTTTAAATTCCACAAAGGCTAGGGTAGCCTGAGAATTTACAAACATAAAACATTCCCTCAACCAATGTTTATTCAACACCATTAGCCAGGCATTGTCTGAATCATACATGTGCTATGAAGATACAGAAGTGAATAGAAACTGAACCTTCAGACAAGGAGCTCAGAGATCATTAGGTAGCCCAGAGCAAAAAAAAAAAAAAAAGAAGAAGAAGAAGAAATTGCTAGAACTTCCACAGCTGTTTCAGACTTACCCCTTATACATATTCAATGATCTAAACAAACTGGGTTATTCACCATTCCCTCTGTAAACCCTATATTTTCCAGTCTCTGGGCCTTGTTTATGCATATATATATATAAGCATATTCCACAAATATATTGAGTAACTACTGTGTGTTAGGCACATAGATTCTGTGGAAAAAGTGAACAAAGCTGACAGTCATCCCTGCCCTCAATAAGCTTATCATCTTGTGAAGAGAGATCAACAACAACAACACAAAAAAGACAAGTAAAAAAATAGCATGTCAGATGGTCATAAATTGTGGGGGGAAAATAAATCAGGGAAGAAGCTTGGGGGCATGACGTTTGATTTGAAATAGAATGGGCATGGGAAACTTCATTGAAAAGATAGCATTTGAGCAAAGACCTGAAGGAGGTGAGGGTGAGCTGTTATTCCCACACCTTTGGGAATACCACCCCTTCCTTATCTACTATCAGAAGGGCCAGTCTCAATGTTAACTCACAAGGGAAGATTAATCCGTAAGCAAGGTACGCATGGGTTTGATTGTGTTTACTTACTAATCTGTAGTGCACAATTTCACATGGGTTTCACCACATCTTTATGGTGAAAAAGAGGTAAAATTGTGTACTACACATTAGTAAGTGAACACAAGTAAGCCTGTGCATACCTTGCTTATTGGGTAATCCATCCCTGGACGTCCCGTGCCTACCTTCGTTACTGTAAACCCGTGCGTAACTTGCTTTGTTGTTGTTTTTGTTAGGTGCCATCAAGTTGGTTCCAACTCATAGTGATCCTGTGTACAGTAGAATGAAACACTGCCCAGTCCTGCACCATCCTCAGTCATTACGCTTGAGCCTATTGTTGTAGCCACTGTGTCAATCCATTTCATTGAGGGTCTTCCTCTTTTTCGCTGACCCTCTACTCTACCAAGCATGGTGTCCTTCTCCAGGGACTTATCCATCCTGAAAAGATGTCCATCCTCACTTGTAAGGAGCATTTTGGCTGTACTCCTTCCAAGACAGATTTATTTGTTCTTCTGGCAGTCCATGGTATATTCAATATTCTTCACCAACATCACAACTTGCTTACCGGTTAATAACTCATCAGAAATTCTTCCCTGATTGCCACAACTGGATGTGTTCATTCCTTTTGGAGCCCTTGAAATACTTTATTTTCTTGTACAGTCTGTTCTCTAAATTCTAGTTTCCTTGCTGAAACACATGTTCTCATTTACTCTAGGGTTTTGAGGAACAAACCAATTTGATTAACATAGCCTAAGGTTAAGAAAACAAAGCTCTACTGCCTTAAACCCACAAACAACCTCCATTACCATACAACATACTTTAATACCAGCAGTTGACATCTTCTCAGTGTCTTTTACATTTTCTAACCAAACTGCTGCTCCTACTCCCCTCCCACATAGAAATTCTGGAAGTCTCCATTGTGCCTTCCGTACCTTACATTCACAGGGTATATATTTTTTAAAGATGCATACTAAGTTTTTTCATCCAAAGGATGAAAAATGTTAACGACACCCATAAACTTAATGGGGTCAAGGGGGATGGGATGGTGCAGACAGAGACAGAGGGGAGAAGAGAGAGACTGAGACAGAAAGAGACCACTGGTGAGAGATTTCAAAGGCAAAAACAACGCAACACCAAACAGTTACAGAATTTAGCTTCCATTTGAATCTGGGGATATCGATGAGACAGGCTTTAGAGATAATTTAATGCTTAGTGATTCAAATATCTTGATTATTCTCAAACTGAGGGTAGACGAGAAAATCTGAATTGCCTGGGAACCTATTTCAGACTACCTCACTGCATCAATACAACCCAGGTTATTGTAAAGAAGCACTTTGTTAAATACTGAAGTTTTCCAATATTTTTCAAGAATCCAAAATTATTTCTTTTTAACTTTTTTAACAGAAATTCATAGATATGCTTTAGGGACTATTAGCTTCATCTAGTTTCCATTTTAAACGTGTAGATGTTTTATACTTTGTACTAACATCTTGCGTTCCTCTTGGAAAATCACAGTCCTGAAAGAAATTTAATATAGTACAGAACTCTTTCAAGAATAAATGTGGTTGTAATTTAATAAGGGTTAAATAGTTCCTAAATTTTTCTCCTCAAAGAATTTTCTAAAAAGAATTGCAAAATTAAAACAGTTTGGGACAAATCCCACACTTGTCTCCACTAGGGAGGTAAAGAGTACCTGTGTATAATTGAAAGCTCAAAGTGACCCTCCATACTTAATTGGGAAACATTTCAGGAATGCAATTCTTCTACAGTGTAGAAGGATAATTCATAGAAACAGAGTGATCCTTGGACCTAAAAGCATTTGTTTAAGAATAGGCAAAGCCCAGATAATTGTTGTTACTTACCATCGAGTTGGCTGCACCTCATGGTGACCTTATGTATAACAGAATGAAACACTGCTTGGTCCTTCGCCATCTTCATGATGCTTGTTATGTTTGAGTGCATTGTTGTGGCTATTGTGTCGGTCCATCTCGTTGAGGGTTTTCTTTGTTTTCACTGACCCTCTGCTTCACAGCCATGATGTCCTTTTCTGGCAATTAGTCTTTCCTGATGACATGTCCAAAGTAAGCAAGCTGAAGTCTGGCCATCCTTACTTCTGAGGAGCATTCTGGTTGTATTTCTTCTAAGACTAATTTATTCATTGTTCTCGCAGTCTATGGTATATTCAGTATTCTTCACCAACATCACAGTTCAAGTGCATCAATTCTTCTGTCTTCCTTTTTCATTACCCAGCTTTCACAGGCATGTAAGACAATTGAAAAGACCATGGTTTGGGTCAGGTGTACCTTAGTCATCAAAGTGACATCTTTTCTTTTTAAAACTTTAAAGAGCCCTTTTGCTGCAGATTTCCTCAATGCAACAATATTTGATTTCTTGACTGCTGCTTCCATGGGTGTTGATGGTTGATCCAAGTAGAATAAAATCATCAACAACTTCAATATTTTCTCCATGATACTATGGTGTTGTTCATCGGTCCGGTTGTGGGAATTTTCGTTTTCTTCACGAGAACCTCTAAGATAGGAAATTAGGCATATCTTACCAGTATGGCCACCCAAAGATCAGTTTTGTGTCACACTTAAGTTTCTTGCTTATAATGAGATGAATATTGGCTAATTTTTTTCAAGGAAGATATAGAAAGCACAGGATTATAAAACTCTACTTATATAACACTTCCCCTCTCAAGGGGTTCCAAATTCTTTATAAAATGTTAGCTCACTTAATTCTCACAGCTCCCAAGCAGGTAAAGAAATGACAAGTGGTGATTATGATGGGCTTGATCTCATTTTCTGTTTTGGAACACGAGTCACAGTTACTCTTGAAGCTGCAGTAGAGCTATAATTTCTTGGCATCTGGGCTAGGAGCTGACCTGACCTCATTCCAATGCTTTCCAAGATCAACAGCTGTGTTCCAGTTTTGTTTTTATTTCTGTTTCTCCAAGATCTGACAGTGAACTGTCATAGTCCATGCCTTCATGTAGGACTTGATGAGATGAGGAACAGGAAGGAAGCCTTCTAGTAGATATCAGCTTTGTTTCTATTTTAAGGGAAATAAACATTTAGAGTGTTGCTTCTCAGCTCATCAAAGTTGTTTGGCTAATTAATTCCTTTTTTTCTTGACATAAAAAGGGCTCAAATGGACTTATAAAAATTTGGGCTTATTTTTGAATAGGTAATACAAGCATTCGTAATGTTCAAAATTTCAGACTGTGCAAATGGAAAATCTTCCTCCCACTCCTCTCCCACTAGCCACCCAATTTCTCCCACAGCAGTAACCAGTATTACCAATTTCTTACAGAAGTATTTTATATAAATCCAAGAAAATATTTTTTTCTCTTTTCCTTTTTTATAAATTACAACAAACTCTACACCATGTTCTACTACTTGCTTTCTTCACTTAAGATATCTTGGAGATCATTCCATAATAAAACATGAAAAGTATTCTCATTCTTTTTTTTAATGGCTAAATAGTCTTCCGTTACGTGGATATACCAGACTTTCTTTAACCAGTCTTCTACTAGTAATATTAAGATTGCTGCTGCAATGAAGAATCTCATATAAAAGTCATTTCACATGTGTACGAGTAGGATAAATTCTCAGGAATGGAATTGCAGGATCAGAAAGGACATGTACTTGTGATTTATAGATATTTTTCAAATTCTCCTCCATTGAGGCCGTATCTATTCATACTCCCACCAGAAATGTATGAGAATACCTATTTCTGTACACTCTTGGAACATGATGTGCAGTCAAGCTATTTAATTTAAGGAGACATTATAGACCAAATAGTGAGTTTTCCAATTCTTGAAGGAGATAGTTGTAAGGATTTCTTACATTTTCACAGGCCCACAAATTTAAGATAATTTGTATATATCTTCAGATGAACATTTTTTTAAACTCAAGCTTGACATAAAATTACTTAAAGTATAGGTCATAGCCCATTCATCATGACCATAGTTTTTGCCAGAACTGTTCTAAAACCTCATCCAGCTGACAAGTTGTTTCAAGAAATACTGATACCAAGTTTCCAGTACTATCAAAGAATGTGAACAATTTCTTGGAGCTTCCGGTAATGTGGTTTAGCCACTGTCAGAAAAGTTTGGAAATAATGTATCTAGTAAAACATGCAAAACATTATTTTATATATTGTATTTAAAGTATATACCTATAGCAGTGCTAGGCATTTCAAAAATATGTGTGGGTTGTTGTTTATGATATTACTTACAGGTTGAGCTACAAAGAAGTTCTGCCAAGTGAAATCCTTTTTTTATGAGATATTTAAATGTATGTTGCATGTACCAACACAGCTATTGTACTATACATTATTTATGTATCATTTGTAAAGGTGCCATCTAGACATCTGATATTCCAAATTAGGACTTGTACTCAACTATAAATTATGCCACAGATGTAATAATTCTGTTCATTTTCAGCAATTACAGGAAATTCTCAAGATTTTATTATATACATGTATGTACAGGTATGCCCCAGAGCACTGCTGTTCCCCATAGAGAGTACTGTTTGACAAAGTTCTAAAATATTAAACGTTGTTCACTTTATTATTTTGATTAATACTATAATCTCAACTTCAGCATTTATGAGGAAGGTTAGTATTTACACATGGCCTTCTTTTGAAAATCTTTGTTCTTACAAAATGAGGTTCTTTGATGAAACATTCTTTTTGGTCATGTTAAAACAGAAGTGTTTCAGTTCTTAGACATGTCTTAATTGGCCTTACCGGGGGGTCATTACAAATAAACCCTGCCTCTGCCATACCGTTATAATACCAAACACTGTTTGGCCCCATTTGAATTAGCTACTAAGAAAAGAATGGTTTTCTGATGCTCTTGAGAAAATTGGCCTTAGAAATAATGCCTTGTGCCATTGCTAATTCATTCCAGGGTTTGATAACAGTTGTTACCAAAATCTGGTTTATAAAAAGATACACAGCTTCTGTCATCTTTCTGAAGTCAATCAATTTGTTAAACCTAAGATTAAGAAATATTTCACTCTCAACATACTACTTTACATTATAATTTGACTACATATTATAGTTCCTCTAGCAGAATTTTGCAGAGACATTTCCTTCTAGTCTACCATTTCTCCACTAACTGAGAACCTCCAGAGTATCATCCTGGTGTTCTCAGGATTGCAATGCATTCAACATGGTGATGGAATCTATTACTAGGTGCTTTAAAATAAATCAATAAAATAAACATGAAAAATCTGGAGCTTCCGAGTCCTTACCAAATCAGCACAGGCTAATAATGCAGTCCTTTCAGCTGAGCACCACCAGCTCTTTGACCACTGTGGTATTTATCAATTACTTTTAGTCACATATTTTTAAATTTTTGAACATAATGAAACTTCAGTCAAATCCAGGTAGCAAAAGGACACTTATGGTTAAAATACCACAAGTTAATATGGAGTGTTATACTGATAATAATCCTGCAAATTCTCTTCAACATGGTTTTCATCAGATCCAAAACTTGCACAAATCTGATTTTTAAAATGTTATATAATACTTTATGATGGCCCTAATACTTGAAAAAATAATGTTAAAGAAATAGTAAGATAATATTTTCTATATTTGTTTTTCCTTTACTAGTAATAAAGATTATCTGTAAACATGATGTGTAAAATGTGGGAAAGAGGCTTCGAAATAGCAGCCTGCAGCCTCTTTAAGCTCATCACTTAAGGTAACATGTACTTATTTGGGAGAAAAATATTTTTTAAAAAAAAGTAAAACCAGTTACTTTTCATAAGTGCAAAATTCAAGAATCCTAAGCATCAAGACATGAAATAAGTCTTTGTCTATTTTTGGTGCCATAACGGAAATAAATTCCAGTTTTTAATTTTAATATACATTTGGTCTCCAAATCAAGCCCAACACAGTATGTTATCTTAAAGTGTATGTCAATAAATTATGTTGCCCTTATTTTCAGCAGCATTTGTTACTTGCTAAATAGAAGAAGTTTTGTTTTCCATATTGCCAAAAATTGAGTTTAAATTAATTTTATAATATGTAAATCTTAATATTCTGATATAGAATAAAATATTTCATGTAGAAAACATTACTTGGGTAATGCAGACCAGGTGTCTTAGGCTGGGTTCTCTAGAGAAGCAAAACCAGTAAAGCATATAAATATATATATAGAGAGAGATTTATATCAAAGAAATGGCTCACACAGCTGTAGGGGCTGTAACGTTTCAAGTCCATGCGTCAGGAAAGAGGTTTCTCATGATTCACATAGCCTCTGGGGCTGGTGAACCCAAGATCGGCAAGCAAGAAAGAAGGGCTGTTGCTTACAGGCTGTGAAAATGGACAAATCCCAAGGTCAGCAGGCAAGACCGCAGGTAAACTGCTAACTCAAGTCCCAAGAAGCGGAGGTCAGACAGACAGGAGCCAGCTGCTGGATCCAGAGTGAACAGAAGAGCCCCTGAGCCTTGCATGAATGTCCGCCCACACTCAATGCAGGCCACATGCCCAAGGAAACTCCCCTTCAACTGATTGACTACTCACAGCAGATGCCATCATGGGGGTGATCACATATCAAATCTTGACAGGGAAATGATCACAACAATATACAACTGCCAAAACACTGAGATTCATAGCCCAGCCAAGTTGACACACAATCTTAACCATCACACCAGGTAATCTGAACTAACACCCCCATTTAAGATGACTAAATCTGCATGAAAAATAAACATTTTCTTTAAAGCTTCAAAATGCAAACAAGATAATAAGGAATTACTAGATAAAAGTCCAGGAGAACGATGAATATCCAGATAAGTAAGCCCAAAATTTGTAGCTACTTTTGTTCTGGAGGCATTTGCTGACCCAGAAGTGACAACTAAAAGGTTAAACGACCATTTTGATGCATAGAGAAGGACTCAACATCACTTTTATATTCTTCTTAAAAAAAAAAAGAAAAAAACCTAATCTGAATCTAATCATAAGGATTAAATATTAGACAAACCCAAATTCTTCAAAACAGTTGGCCTGTACTCTTCTAAAATGTCAAGGGCATAGAAGTAAAAGACAAAGACTGAGGAACTATTCTAAACTAAAGAAGACCTAAGGAGAGATGTCAGCTAAATGCAACTCATGATCCTGGATTGGATTCTGGACCAGAAAAAGGGTATTATTGGGATAATTAGCAAAATTTTAATAAGGTCTATATATTATATGGCACCCTGGTGGAGCAGTGGTTAAGAGCTCAGCTGCTAACCAAAAGGTCGGTAGTTTGAATCTACCAGCCACTCCTTGGAAACTCTGTGGGGCAGTTCTGCTCTATCCTGTGTGGTTGACGTGAGTCAGAATCAGCTTGACAGCAGCAGGTTTTGGTATCTGGACAGTTAATACTGTTTTATAGATCTCTATTCTGATTTTGATATTGGGCTGTGATTATGTAAGAAAATGTCCTTGAGTTTTGGAAATACAAACTATTTAGAGGTACTTGGGTATCATGTCTGCAACTTAAAAATCCAAAGCATAACTTAAACCAATAAAATAAATTCTCACCCAAACATAGAGAAACTAGAAAACCAAAGACAAAGAGGAAAATTTAAAGCAAGAAGGGGCAGTAGCGATGGGATGGGGAAGATAATAGGTTTTCATTCAATGGAGCAAACAGATTAACAGCTGACTTCTCAGCAGATGAAATGGAAGCCAGAAATCAGTGGAATAATAGCTTTATTTGCAAGATAAAACAAACAACAGTAACTGCCAATATATAAGTATATGCGAGAGCAAAAACATATCTCAGGACTGATGGTTAAATAAAGATCTGTTTAGACACAATTGGAAGAGTTTATCAGCAAAGACCCCTGCAAAAGGAAATGTTAACGGGTATCCTTTAGGAGAAAGTGTAACTCCAAACTAATGTAGAGAGAAAAAAAAAAAATCACAATCCAAAAATGACAAAAAAGTTAAGAAAAATCACCAAAGAACAGTTGACAGAATTAGAAAGTACTTAGCACTTTATAAAAACTATAAAGGAAAAAGAAAAATTGCTATGGAAATCAGGGAGAGTGGTCTTCTTTAAGGAAGACAAGGGAGGATCCACTTGGGCAGAGGGCTATATGGAAGCTTTCTGGGCTGCTAGCAAGGTTTTTGTTTCATGACCTAGGTGTGGTTGCGTGGATCTTCAGTTGTTGATAATTCTTTAAACTGTAGAGTTGTTTTGTGTGTTGATTCTGATTCATAGCAACCCTATAGGACAGAGTAGAACTGCCCCATAGGATTTCCAAGGTGTGACTGGTGGATTACAACTGCCAACCATTTGGTTAACAGCCAGAGCTCTTAACCATTGTGCTTATACCTCCAACAATGTATCTTATAGTAAAATAATAATAATAATAACTTGACAATTCTACATTGGCCTCTCCTTATCGTAGACCACACAAAAATGAAGTAGCTTCTCAAACTCCTTAAGGAGCTCACAAGGTTAGGTAGGTTTGACAGTCAGAAAGGTTTCAAAATGCTGTGCTCTCACCACCCAGCCCATAAAGACCCTACCGTGAACCTCCAGGCAGCTGTTTTCAGAGGTCCATAATATCTGATTGTCTGTAAGCTGTAGCTCCACAGCCCTCGCTTTGATATTAAATTTCTATCAATATCCCCTTCTTGGTCATGCACAGTCTCCAAGCCTATGAACCGCTTTTTCAATGAGATCCATTGTTCACCAGCAATTGTATTATCTCACTGGCACACAGTTGTTTTGAATGGAGGGTGCTATGCTGCCTAGAACCATTTGTTGAAGTAGTTTTGATCGAACCCTTTTTAAAAAAATATATATTTATTTACAGAAAGTTTGAAATAGGCTGAATATTTTAAAACATTGTAAAATACCACTTTTCTAGCTACCATAGCTGAAAATTCTCTATACAAGCCCTAATAATTATGGCATCCCAACATCTATCTTTAATATAACTCTAGCTTCTGGTTTCCATCACTCATGATCTTGATAAACCATATTTTCAGACTGAGTTACAGTGAACATTGAAAAAGTCAGAAACACTTGACATTCTGACTGAGCAAATGGCTCTGATTCTTGTTTTGAGAATTTTCTGTTTCAAAAGGCATTTTTTGAGTTGCCCATTCACTCAGCAATTATCTTTTTAAATGCAGCTATTTTTAAAGTATTGTTTAATTAAGCAATGGAGGGGCTATAGAATGCCTGCTGTGATTTCAGTGTAGTAACTAGGAATTACATTTATTTTAACCATCAGGTTCCTTTTTTCTCTCCATATGCACACATTTCCCTCCTCCTATCCAATGTTCTCCTCTTTCCTTCCCTCTCTATTTTAAATGCCTTTCTTTTCTTGTAAGACATTAAAGTTTCTAGAATAGGAAAACTGGACCCTATATAAATAGTCGGGAGGCATTTCGACAGCTCTTTCATAAGGTTACTGAAAGGCAAAGCAAATGACAACCAGAAGGTCAACCAAAAGGTCAGAACTTTCTCTCATCTCATCTCCTATTAATTTGTGTTGATAGGAGAGTTAGGGAAACTACACTATTCTATAACAATGTTTTGTTATGATTTTACTTCAGGTTCAGAAGTGCTGTGGAAATACTGTTTATGAGAAAAGGTTATGAAAATTATAATGTAAAATGTACAAATAAAATAAGTACCTACATTTCATATTAAAACATACATATGGAAATGTTACATATAAAACCTCCTGATACATACAGGTAGTCCCCAACTTACAACGTATTTGAGTTACAACGAACCCCACTTATGACTGTCCCGTCTTGTACATCTTATCGTTAGTAATATATACTGCATACAATGGTGCAGTGCATAATTTGCTGAAGTTATCATTCTCAGATGTTCACTCTCAGATGTTCAGTTTTATGACTTAGTGTTCAAAACTCTGCTGTATAGCAGGCTATAGCCTGGTCTACAACGAAGTACGTGTCGGGAGTCATAATAGAAAGTTGAGCAACGTTCAACTCTAATGACATACGACAGTTAAACTGTGCATGAGCCCAACAGCCATTAAAACTCCAACTTCACTGTTAACAACACTGAGGCCACCTTCATCGTAGACCAGGCCTAGAGTGTGATCTCATTCAGCATTTCCTACCATAAGAAATATCAGTTGTTAATTTGAAGTCAAGTTGTTCAAGTTTCTCTAACTGTAGCACCTTCACTGCTTATAAAACCCACTGCCGTTGAGTCGATTCTGACTCATAGCAACCCTGTAGGACAGAGTAGAATCCAAGGAGTGGCTGGTGGATTCGAACTGCCAACCTTTTGGTTAACAGCCGTAGCTCTTAACCATTGTGCCACCAGGGCACTGGTCATGCCCCCAACAATATATCTAGCAAACGAAGTCAGGCCACTGAAAGTTTCTAATCCAAAAAAGGTGAGGAAGGCTCAAGACATGGATGTAAAGATGAAGATCATTAAGGCCTATGATAATGGAAAGAAAGTTGGCAAAATAGCACATGAGGAAGGACTGTCTCATTTGACCATTCTGACAATCATTAAAGATAAGAATAGGATTTTGGAGGCAGTTAAAGGACCAATTGGCATAAAATGGACAGTTTTAACAAAGAAAAGGCAAGTGCCAATCCATGAGATGGAGAAGCTACTGATGATTTGGATAGAAGACCAAATCCGGAAGAGGATTCCTATGAGTTTACTGACGATTCAAACAAAAGGATGCAGCCTTTTTGAAAACCTGAAGGAACAGCAAGGAGAAGACTACCTTGAGTACCTTAATGCCAGCTAAGGCTGGTTTCATCGCTTTCAATGCAGATTTGGCTTACATAACGTGCATATAAATGGAGAAGCAGGAAGTCCCAGTATTGAAGCTACCAAAAAATTCACTGATGAGCTGAACAAGATAATACAAGATGAAGACTATCTACCAGAGGAGATTTTCAGCGTGGATGAAACAGGCTTGTTTCGGAAAAGGGTGCCAGAACAGACCTATATTCACAACGAGGCAAAGTCGATGCCTGGTTTCAAGGCATTTAAAGACAGAATCACGCTGCTGCTTGGAGGAAATGCTGCTGAATTTAAATTAAATCCTTTTCTTGTTTATCATTCTCAAAACACCAATCATTCAAAAACATTGACAAAAATAAGGTGTCGGTCGGTCTACTACTGGAGTAACTCCGAGGTCTGTATGATGATTGTGTTATTCCAAGACTGGTTTTTAAATTGTTTCATCCCAGAAGTGTGCACCTGCTACCTTGAAAAGAGCATTCCTTTCAAGATTCTGCTGCTACTTGATGATGCCCCAGGACGTCCTCCTCACTAGATGATCTAAATCAAGATATGAATGTGGTGTATCTACATGCCAATAGGACAGCTGTGATTCAGCCTATGAATCAAGGTGCACTCCCCACCATCAAGACAATACTACCTATGGACTATGTTCCCTCAGGCAACAGCTGCAACAGATGGAGGTACAGTAACATTACATGATTTCTAGAAAAATTATAATATTCTTCAGTGTAGCTGGAACAGTGCATCTTCCTGAGAGGAAGTTATGAGAGATTGCATGCAGGGGATAAGGAAAAAATTGTTGAGTTCTGTTAACATGCTCCAAGCAATTGATCAGGATAATATGATGGAAGAGACCAGTGGAAAAATCATCCACATTGCAATAACACTGAATTTAGAACTTGATATTGCTGATTTGGAACAGCTCATAGATCATGAAGAAGGGGAATTGACAGATTAGGACTTAATGGATTTTGAAGAGGAAACAATGCTGAAGAAAGAAAGAATGAGGAAGAGGAAGGAGAGAGGTTGTCAAAAAACTTTACAGTGAAAGGATTAGCTGGAGTTTTTTCTAAAGAAAATTGGGGGCTTCAGTTGCTTGAAAACATGGACCCAAACACTGATCGCTTTGCTAAAGTCAATAGGCAGATTCGAGACACAGTGAGAAGTTACTACAATATATATGAAGACAAAAAGAAAAGGACTATACAGACAACTCTCACTAATTTTCTGACTAGAAATGCCATATCCATTCCCAAGGATAATCCGGATGATCCAGAACCTTCCACAAGTAGAGTTATTACCATATCTGACAAAATGCCAATGTTGTCCAACTATTCTTTATCCTCAGAGTAAATCTTCATGATTCACATAGCTTTTTATGTATGTATGTATTAAAGTATATCTGTAAGTTTATATGTAATGTTTCCAACCCCCAAAGACAAAGATTGGATTTATAAATATATCGATAATAAAAGATAATAATAATGAAAACTAAAAAAAAAAATTAGACTACGTCAGTATTATACTTATGTCAGAATCGACTTAATGACAGAGTCCATCAGAAGGGAGCCCCGTTGTAAGTCGGGGACTACCTGTCTATGATGACAGAAAAAGCATAAGTTAAAATGTTAAGCTTAAGTTGGGAAATGAGATGCAACCCAGCGAGAAACTTAGCTGAAATACTTAGTGAAAACCATCTGTCAAGGCAAGAGGACCAAAATGCAGAGAAGTTAAGTGAACTGTCCCATAAACAGCTAGGAAAGAAAACAGTCCTTTCACTAGAGCTCTAGAGCTGGGACTGAAAATGAGGCTTCTGACTTGCTTTCTGTGTCAGGCCTCAAGCAAAGGGAGCCCCTTCTGGGTCCACTTCCTCCTCAGCTCTATGAAAGTGGCCCCACGGGCTCAGCATGGCCAATGAGCCTTAAAGGGCTGCTCAGGCTTGCATGGAGGTAGGTGGGCGGGGAGGTAGGTGGGTGGGTGGGTGTATGGAGGTGGGGATGGAGAGTTCTCTGTCCTTACACCAAATAAGATTGTTCTGCCCATTTCCGTCTTTCCTATCAATTTTTATTGTTTGTTGTTCTCTGGGTAAATGGAGATTGCCGTCGAGTCGAGTCTGACTCATAGTAGAACTTCCCCATAGGGTTTCCAAGGAGCAGCTGGTGGATTTTAACTGCCAAAGTTTGGTTAGCGGCCTAACACTTAACCACCACGTCACTAGGGCTCTGGAGAGGGGGCAGGAAGCAGTAAACAATCTCTTAAAAGAAGTTCTCTGCCCTTGGTTTCCAAATAGCCTTCAGGCAAAACTTTGTTACAAAAATCCTTTATTTGGATTTTTGAAATTCAAGCTCAACACCACATGTATCTTCTAAAAAAGGGGTCGGCAAACTTTTTCTGTTAAGGAATCATTTTAGGTTTGAGGGCCATCTGGTCTCTGTCTTAACTACTCAACTCTGATACTGTACCATAAAGGCAGCCAGAGACAATATTTAAACAATGACCATAGCTGTGTTGCTATAAAACTTTATATATAGATGCTGAAATATGTTTCTTCTTTTAATTTTTTTTCCCAACTATTTAAAATGTAAGTCCTATTCTTAGCTTGGGGCCGTACAAAAATAGGCAGCAGGCCAGGCTGTAGACTGCTCACCCCTGACTTAAAGGGTATCTTTCTACCCCAGGGATGGTTTAAAATTAACAATTAATGAAGGTAATTCAACCCATATTATTTATCCTTTTTGGATTAAGTTAAAAAACAGTTTTATAATCACTGGGACAATCTGTATGGGTTTTACATTTAATGTGCTTGTAATATTTACAAGAATTTGACATGACAGAGAATCTGATGTATTAGCTGGGGGATTCCAATTTAAAGTGTATAATTGATTATAGACTTGTGATTTCTAATTGAAAGTTGGAATGGAATTTAACTACACTTGTAAACAATAATGGAATGCTTAGAGGAACTTGAGAGTCTATGTTTAATTTATGTTAAAACCTTGGAAAGGTTTTACGTGTTTAGGTGGTAAGCTTGCCTGGTCAGGCATTTGAAATAAAATTTATTCAATACGTTTTTAAATGCAGTGTAAAATGTTTACCAGAATTTAATTAACTCAACTGTAAATGGGACTGATTATTTAAGGATGTTTATTCTGTTCAACTTAAATTAATCAAAGAATAAGAAAAGATAACAATTCTATTTTGCACATAGATTTATAAATGGAATAATAAGATTTGTGTGTGGAACTTCAAGGATAACAGGATGAAGTCTGTAATGACATAACATAACTAAATTGATGTTTCTTAAAAATGCAAGTAACTAGGACTAATCCTTTCCTTGCAAAAGCTTCAAAAACTCATGATAATAAGAAGGGCCCATACGGATCACCATGACGGATCACCAGGTACAGACAGCCAGAGTGGCCAACCCCTCCTGGCCATCAAGGTGCTGCCAGTTGGCTGTCATTGATGCTGTATTGGTACTGTGTCCCTAAAAGATCTGCTCTGAGGAATATACCCAAGGGACTTAAAAGTAGCAACATGAACAGACACATATATATGTACGCCAGTGTTCACTGCAGCACTATTCACAATAGCCCAAAGGTGGAAACAACCTAAATGCCCATCCAAAGATGAATGGATAAACAAAATGTGGTGCATACATACAATGGAATACTACTCAGCCAGTAGGAGAAATGAAGTCTCAATACATGCTACAATGTGGATGGAGCTTGAATACATTATGCTGAGTAAAATAAAGACAAATACTATGTGATCCTACTTATATGAAAACAATAATAGGAAAATGGATAGAGACCAAAGTTTCTTAGTGGTTACCAGGGGCAGGAGGTGGGGGTTGGTGGGGAAGGGAGGGGATTATTGCTTGTTTCAGTTTACAGTGATGGAAAATTTGCATCGATTAAGGGTAAGGGTTTTACAGCCAGTTAAGATAATTGATGTCAATAAGTTGTGCACTTGTAAAAAGTTGAATTGGCAAATATATCAAATCGATATATTTGCAACAACAAAAAGAGCAGCTGCTGAGGCTGCTTATGTACAACCAAACACCTCATGGGATTTGGTTTCTTGGTTTGGAGGTTTAGGGTCATGGCTTCATGGGACATCCCAGTTAATTGGCCTAATACCCAGTTTAGTGCTTCTTTTCTACCTCCTAGTTCACTGTGTAGTGTCTGGGGTCTTAAAAGTGTGCAAGCAGCCAGCAAAGGCACAATAATTGGTCTCTATTCACCTGGAGCAACAGAAGAAGGAGAGTCAAGAATAGGAAATGGAATGTGCAGCTAATTGCTTCCATAAACAACTGCCTCCTTTGCCATGAGACCAGAAGAACTGTATGGTGCCCGGCAACCATTACTGAACATTTTGATTAAAGATTCTGTAGAAAAATCTTCGATCAAAAGGGGAAAAATGTGAGAACAGAATTTCAAATTCTCATGGAACCAGACTTTCTGGAGCCATGAAGGCTAGATGAACAACCCCGAAACTATTTCCTTGAGATAATCGTTAAACCTTAAACCAAAAATATTCCTTGAGACCTTCTTTAAACCAAACAATGTGGTCTCGTTGTGTGCCATCAAGTCAATTCTGTAGCTTTATGGGAGCAGATTGCCAGGCCTTTTCTCCCAGGGAGTGGGTAGTGGGTTCACACCGATGACTTTTCAGTTACAGCTGAGTACTTAACCATTGTCCCACCAGGGCTCCTTAAACCAAACAATAGTTTAGCTTAATTAGTAAATAGTATGTGCCTTGATTGTGCTCGTTTAAATAACTCTATGGGATCAAACTGACAACAGCAACTTGAAAGATTAGATTGGAAACTCAGGAGCAATGAGTTTATGTTAATGGGGAGGAACAATTCAAAAAGGAGGGTGAAAATGGCTGTACAACTTTAAAAATCAACGTCACTGAATTATACAAGTGGAAATTGTTGAATTAGTGTCTGTTCTGCCGTCTACATTCTCAATAACCACAACAAAAAATAATTTTTTTAAAAAAAGATCCACTCTGGAGCAAATCAGTAATGGCAGAAACATTCCATTCGTGCTATCCAAACCACTAATAGCCAATGAAAAGTTCCAGGTAGGGAAGGTGATAATATCACGTTTGTGTACCTTGAGGGAGGAAACCCCCATATTGTGTTATATTTTCAGCACGATGCTTACCAAACAGCTGATGCACGGTATTACCTATAATTTGAGAAAGATCCTCTGCTTAGAACATAAAAGTGGTGTCCATCTAAGCCTGCTGTCAGCTGAATCCCAAATCTTTTCTCAGTCTGGTAAACTGTGGCCTGTGGTAAAATCTGGTCTGCCACCTGTTTTTGTACTGCCTTCAAACTAAGAATGGTTTTTACAGGTTTTAATTGAAAAAAAATCAGAAGAATAGTAGTTTGTGACATGTGAAAATTACATGTAATTCAAATGTCAGCGTCTATAAATAAAGCTTTATTGGAACACAGCCACACACATTCATTTACATTTTGGCTACTGCTGCTTTTACATGGCAGTCGAGTGTTTGCAACAGAGACCATATGGCCTGCAAAGCCTAAAATATTTACTATTTGGTCCTGTACAGAAAGAGTTTGTCAACCCCTACTCTAAGGGAACAATTTTATCATCTCAAGTGAGTGGATGTACTGGGTGGACAACTCATGATTGCACCATGTTCACCGCACAAGATGACGTGAGATTACTTGTTGGCCAGAGGTTTGAGCTGGCATGCCAGCTCTGGGGCTGCAAACTTCTGGGTGATTCTGCTTGACACACAGGTCTTCCTCACTCGTATCCTTTAAATGAGATTAGTTTCTCCTGGGATTAAGTTACCCACTTGTGGAATTGTTTTTATTGCTTGATTTAAGCAGCAGGTTGCAGCTAATCTCTTTTGCTCTCAAGAAATTTTAAATCTTATCCAACTCAAAAGACACTTTAATACTATCTCTTGGATCCTGAATACCTCTTATACCTTTGTCTTCTTCAGAGAGGATGACTGTTCTTCAATCAGCAGCTGATCTTCCCTGCCAGGAACATCCAGAATATATGCTAGACAAGCCTTAAAAGTCCAGATCCAGAGATGAATTTACTGAAAAGCTAATGAAGCTTAAGTTTCAGGGCCCCTCACCTGCACAGGCCCCTTCCAATGTGTTCATCTGCTCATATACATTGGCAAAATTAAAGATTTTAGATGTAATCTGTTAAACCCACTGTCTCATTCCACTCAGACTTACCCTTTGTCACTCATACCCTCATGAGTTTGGAACAGCCATGGATCTTTTGGGGATCTAGTCCAAAAAAGGGTAGAATTTGGGATATTTTTAGTTGGGGTTAAGTGGAATTATATTTATATGACTCTAAGTCACTCAGTATATAGTCAATCCTAGCCGTCTCTTTCCATTACTCACTATGCCAGTTCAGTGGCTTTGTGGCAAGGGCAAGGGGAACACTGTTAAGTGATATGAATGTGTTCTAGAGCACTCAGTGTCAGAAGTAATGTTAAAAAAAAAACAAGGCTTGAAACATATGAAGTCAGAAGCTATCTGTAGAAAATTCTTTTATATCATCAGATATGTGTAATTGTAAGCAAAAGATTTGTTTCTCATTCCCATCTCGTCAAAGTGGACATTCTCTCCAGTTAGGAATATGCTTGATAATGAAGCACATACAATTATAAATGCACCATACATTTTTTAATGGAAATCGTGTGAGAGGAAATTTCTGTTTTTAGAATTTGTGGTTTTAGGGCGTATACCTGTGCACTTTGACAAGCAAGGAGGATATATTTGTGTAAGGTCACATGTTTTATGCAGACCAGTATATCAAATCACATCTTGGTGTGTACCTAGCACCTCATGGCCTGTTGAAGCAGGTGGTTCCAGACAAAATGCCTTGAAAAATTGCCATTGACTCAGTTAAATGACCTGAAGAAACCAGTGTTTCAGTGACAAAACTCCTATGTATATCCATCAATAAGTCAATGAATGCTGTAAGAGTAATTTGATTACACAATTATGTAGTTCAATTCAAAGTAACAGCAATTTTAAAATGCATTTGAATTGCTTTTGCATGTGTATTAATTTTGTATTCTTTTTTAAAGAAAACTCCCCAAAATTCTGTGAGCTTCAAGGTCCCCAGGATCTAGATCTGCCCTGGCCAGGCTGACCTGTTTGATACCCAGTATGAGAGAGTAGTGGCAATGGTTTGTTTGTCCACTCTCTTTGTCCCATTGTCTACATAATAAATAATAGCACACATTTATGAAGAAAGAGATGAGTGGGGAAGTGGCTCTCCTCTATCATTACTATGTTCACCTATTCTCTACATATCTGCTCCTCTTTCAGTCTTTTCAGATGCCAACTGATAAATTCTCTCCATTCATATACTTCAGATTACCAATGCAGGTGTCATGAACCTAACTCAACTTTTCATGCCAGGCCACAGTATAGATTATTGTGTAGCCTATGGAGTAGCGACCTTTGGGTCAGAGGCTGTCATGGATTGAACTGTGTCCCCCAAAAATGTCTGTCAACTTGGCTAGGTCATGATTATTTCCAGTATTGTATGATTGTCTTCCATTTTATCATCTGATGTGATTTCCATATGTGTTGTAAACTCTATCACTATGATGTAATAAGATGGATTAGCAGCAGTTATACTGATGAGGTTTACAAGATTAGATAGTGTCTTAAGCCAATTTCTTTTGAGATATAAAAGAGAGAAGCGAGCAGGGACACATGGGAACCTCATACCACCAACGAAGCAGTGTCGGGAGCAAAGCATGTCCTTTAGACCTGAGGTTCCTGCACAGAGAAGCTCCCAGACCAAGGGAAGATTGATGACACAGACCTTCTCCAGAACTGACATAGAAAGCAGTCCCCTGGAGCTAATGCCCTGGATGTGGACTTGTGGCCTACTGGACTGTGAGAGAATAAACTTCTCTTTGTTAAAGCCACGCATCTGTGGTATTTCTGTTAGAGCAGCACTATTGTTATCAACTCAGTGTCCAGTTTGGGTAGAGAATGAAGGCTAGCTAAGAGTGACCAAAACGTCTTGGAGAAAGCAGAAGGATCTAAGGACTACACGACTAAGTGAGATGAAAACTCAGAAAGGTGAAAGCATGGAGGAACAGAAAGGTAGGAATTTGTGGTTCAAGAGCGGGAAATGGACATTTAAGATTTTGGAGGTGGAGCAAGAAGCTGTCCTTAGAGTGGATGGATATTCATGTCATCGGGGTTGCGAAGGTGGATGCTCACTTATTTTTGTTAGATATGGACATTGATAGCTTTTAGGGTGTCGTCCACAGGTGGGGTGCTATCTGCAGACTGTTAGGAGGTGCAGGATAGAAAGTTACTGCAAAGTCAGTACGTGGCATCAATCAGTGAGGACAGATGGTGATACATCTAAATAGCATTATCTTTGGAGGAAGATGCTCCTTTGCAGGAAAAATGGAAGCAACAGTAGGGCGCCAGGAGAATGTCAAACAAGAGAGTAGTGGAGGATGGGCTGTTAACTCCCTTACAAGTTGAGGTATTTATCTGGAGGTGAGAATTTGCTTTTGCCTTGGGAAGGCTCTTCAAAAGCCATTTGGGTAACTGGCAAAGAAATGAAAATCATTAATCAGCTGTAGCCATTTATGAGTGAAATTCTCTCTGAAAATTTCATTAGGCCTTGGCAAGAGTAAAGAAAGGGTTCACTTGTCATTGTGACCCTTATTCTCCAAGTATTTCCAGAAGGCATTCTCCAAAGTGGCCTGCTATTCTCTGGAAACTCTGTCGAGGAAGACGACGTCTCGGGGACAGATCCCATCTCCCTGAGTGTCGGGGTGTCTGAGACAAACCTGCACTGCAACTCAAGCCACATTTTCAGAGTAGACCCGCACGTAATTGATTAAAACAACTAATGACTTGTTTATTGCATTTTCTCTGGGAAAAACTAATAGTTTGGTAAGTAACCACTATTGACTTTGTTGTCCTAAAGGTCTTTTTCAAAGTAACTCATTCTTTGAGAACCAGAAAAATGGTGTTTTTTTATACGACTCTGGCTACATATCCATTAGCAGCTGTTGCTCTATTTCTATAGCATCTGGTACTAGTAGTACACCTCGTATAAAGTACCAGGTCCTTCCTTTGATCTATCATGTCAACAGTAAGGGAGGCCCTTAAGCCTAACAGAGGTTTGACTAAAAGCACAGACTTCAAAGGAGAGTCTCTTTCAGAAATAAGTATGCTGTTTCAGATCTATGTAGCGTTTTTTAATCACGTGCTGCTGACAGACTGTTCTTCATTGTTTTGTTTTTCTATGTCTCGTTATCCTTCTAGTCTTTTCCCTTTGAATCACGTACACAAAATAGCTACATCTGGGTCTTGAGGGGGATTCTGCAGTGGTTTACAGCATACCTAACAACAGAGCAAGATTCTCTTAGGGAAAAAAAAAGTATTGGTTCCAGATCTTTCTCTCTAATTGTCTTCCACCTGCTCTCTATTATCCAATATATTTGTTTTGGGATCATGCTGATTGAGATATCCATCTCTAGCTTAAATTCAGATGGTGTGGCTGATCTGTGCAAATGTTATATACTAAATGATTTAGAAGACCACACTGTGATTCTCAGTTCATCTCTCAGCAAACATGTTTGACGTCGAGTCAAGTAATCTTATGAAATTCCTTTGAAGGATAGAGCTACCCTGGGTTGTTTGCAGCTGATTGTTCTGATCACTGTTTAATTCAGATGGGCATATTGCAACATTATGGATCTTTTTTACTAAAAGAAAAAGAAAAAACAAAACCACAGAATTATATAAGCAATTTTAACCCCTAATTGAAATGCATTGACATCATACTTAATGTGTAAAATGAGCTGAATTCTTTTTTTAAATTAGAAAATTTGCTTTCTGCAGGCATAGTCGTTAGAAACATAGACATTTATCCTTTCTAATGGACAATGATGGGCATAACGATGTTACTGAGTTGGCAGTTACAAGAACATTTTGTGCATTTGCTCAGCTCTATGCTGCTCTTCCTATGACCCTGAGAACTCACTTGTATAGGGGAAAAATTCAGTTTTGTAAAAGGATGTATTCTCAAGGCACAAATAGGAGGGCTGAATTAAATGAACTAACACCTTAGATGCAGTCCTTTATCTCTAGAGCATTAAAAGAATAAAATAAAATAAAGACACTACTAGGAATGATACCTTCTGCTTAGCTTGCATCCTTGAGTGAAAAACAGAAGCCCAGGATGCCAAAAACACAAAAGCTTTGGAAGAGTAACAGAGATGATAGAGAACTGGTTCCTGACAACCACTGACTTCTTCAGGAGAAAGTGGGCTTACCTCTAGACCTGGAGACCAATCACAATGGTGCATTCTGTTTCTGTTACACACGTTTTGTCTCGCCAAAAAGACAGTAAGCTCTTCTGGGGCAGTTGGATCATTCTTTCAACATTAAGCACCTATGATGTATAAGGGGCCTTCTAAGTATTGAAGATACAACTGTGAACAGTTTATACAAAGTCCCTGCCCTAGGACCTCCTAACTTATATTTACTAGAAGTAAATTTGGGCCAGTAAAAAGTACTATAAAATACTCTTCCATATTGAGAGGTGGCTTAGTAATGAGTTCCCCATTCCTTAAAATACGAAATAGCCTTCCAACTTCAGTCATGGAAGGAGGGAGGGTAAATCATTCTAGTTGTACGTCTCTTTCTCCCTCGTTCCCCCATTTTATCGAAGAGAATGTGGTGGAAGTAAATACAATTAGCATCAAGGACAGCACTGAAGGACACAGGCTAAACATGCAGAATTGCAGCTTTCGGAGAAAAGTATGGAAATAGAAGGAAGTGGGCTTATTGTAGGAGTAGGTGTAGGATTTTAAGGCTGTGAGTCTCAGATCTTTTTGTACCAGTTCAATCATTCCTGAGCTCCACAGCCTTCTTTGTGTAATGGTAGTGAGGAAAAGGAACTGGATACGAGATTTCTTCTTCTCCCTACCCCCAAGCCCAGATGGATTACTCTGATAATAGATTTCCCAGCCAGTACATCTCAGAGAATGACCTCCCTAAATGAATTTCACGACTATACACCCCCATGTTCTATTCCAAATTTTTAGGAAAAAATTAATCATATCTAACCTTCACTGAGTTGTTATTATGTGCCAGGCACTCTCTGTTCTTTACATATTTCATCTCACTTAATAGAAAAAGACTCAGGAGGTAAATGTTACTACTAGTAATTCCAGGATTACAAAGTTAGTAAGCCTCAGAGCTGGGATTCAGACACAGCCCAGGCAGCTGACTCTAGGCCTGTGTTCTCAAACACCACACTGGATTTCTCTAGGCGCAGTTACTTAGTATTATAGTTAACATCAAACCATATATTTTTATGGTTCCAGTTTTAATTAAATAGGGAAAACATGATGTCACATCCTGTTTGGTACTTTTCTTGACTTTATAACTTTAATTTAGTTCAATTCTGCAAACACTCATTGAGCAACTATGTGCTCATCACAGTAGTGGTTGCTGTGGAGACACAGCATCTGCCCCAGAAGAGCTCGCCATCTTGTGGATGAAACAAGACGTATGCAGAGGAGACAGAGAGTTGTACCTCTGCAATACAGTATGTCAGCAAAGGAGCCCAGGTAGCGCAACAGTTAAGTGCTCCGGCTGCTAACCAGAAGGTCGACAGTTGGAACCCATCCAGTGACTCCATGAGAGAAAGACCTGGCTATCTGCTCCCGTAAATATTACAGCCTAGGAAACCCTATGGGGCGGTTCTATTCTGTCACATGGGTCACTATGAGTCAAAATCGACTTGACGGCTCCTAACAACAACAATATCAGCAAATACAAGATGTGAAACCAGCTGTATGTATAACTCCAGGAAGGATTCAGAGGAAGGAGCTGGCATTGGTAGTGGTGTTACTCTGAGAAGGGCCATCAAACACTCGCTGAGCACATAGGTCAGACACTCTCTCATAACTGGAAAGGGTATAAATATTGAATAGGACCTGAAATGATACTAAATGCAACTACATATGCATGAGGAACAGAAGACAAATTAGGTAACCGAGACCTCCTAAAAATTAAATACTTGTTGTTAGGTGTTGTCGAGTCAGTTCTGACTCACAGCGACCCTGCGTACAACAGAATGAAACACTACCCGATCCTGCGCCATCCTCACAATTGTTGCTGTGTTTGAGCCTACTGTTGCAGCCACTATGTCAATCCATCTTGTTGAGGTTCTTCCTCTTTTTCACTGACCCTCTATGTTACCAAGCATGATGTCCTTCTCCAGGGACTGGTCCCTCCTGATGACATGTCCAAATCATGTGAGACAAAGTCTCACCATCCTTGCTTCTAAGGAGTATTCTGGCTGTACTTCTTCGCAGATGGATTTATTTGTTCTTCTGGCAGTCCATGGTGTATTCACTGTTCTTCACCAACAGATTCAAATGCATCAATTCTTCAGTCTTCTTATTCGTTGTCCAGCTTTCGCATGCATATGAGATGATTGAAAATGCCATAGCTTGGGTCAGGCACACCTGAGTCCTCAAGGTGACATTTTTGACTTTTAAAACTTTAAAGAGATCTTTCACAGCAGATTTGCCCAATGCAATATGTCATTTGATTTCTGGACTGCTGCTTCCATGGGCATTGATTGTGGACCCAAGTAAAGTGAAAGCCATGACAATTTCACTATTTTCTCCATTTCTCATGATGTTACTTATTGGTCCAGTTGTGAAGATTTTTGTTTTCTTCATGCTGAGGTGTAATCCCTATAGAATACTATATAATCTTTGATCTTCATCAATAAGTGCTTCAAATCCTCTTCATTTTTAGCAAGCAGGGCTTTGTCGTCTGCATATCACCGGTTGTTAAGTAGTCTTCCTGCAATCCTGATGCCACATTCTTCTTCATATACTCCAGCTTTTCAGAGTATGTGTTCAGCATACAGATTGAATAAGTACGGTGGAAGGATAAAACCTAGACATGCACTTTCCTGATTTATGCACACCTATGCGCAGCTATGTTCACTGTAGCATTATTCATGATAGCAAAGAGGCAGAAACAACCTAAGTGCCCATCAATGGATGAATGGATAAACAAAATGTGGTATATACATACATACAGTGGAATACTACACAACTATAAAGAATAATCATGAATGCCCTTTGTCACCCCTCTTATTCAACATGTGCTGGAGGTCCTAGCCAGAGCAATCAGGCTAGAAAAAGAAATAAAGGGCATCCACATTGGTAAGGAAGAAGTAAAAGCATCCCTATTTGCAGATGATATGATCTTATACACAGAAAACCCCAAAGAATCCACAAGAAAACTACTGGAACTAATAGAAGACTTCAGCAAAGAATCA
>NW_004443954.1:10161537-10163637 GCF_000243295.1 Trichechus manatus latirostris
CAAGATAAACATACAAAAATCGGTTGGATTCCTCTACACCAGCAAAGAGAACTTCAAAGAGGAAATCACCAAATCGATACTATTTACAGTAGCCCAAGAAGATAAAATACTTAGGAATAAATCTAACCAGAGACGTAAAAGACCTATATAATGAAAACTACAAGACACTACTGCAAGAAACCAAAAGAGATCTGCATAAGTGGAAAAATATACCTTGCTCATGGATAGGTAGACTCAACATTGTGAAAATGTTAATTCTACCCAAAGCTATCTACAGATACAATGCAATCCTGATCCAAATTCCACTGGCATTTTTTAATGAGATGGAGAAACAAATCACCAACTTCATATGGAAAGGGAAGATGTCCCAGATAAGTAAAGCATTAACTAAAGAAGAAGAATAAAGTGGGAGGACTCATGCTACGTGATTTTACAGCCCGTTATACCACCACAGTAATCAATAAATACAGCCTGCTACTGGTACAACAACAGATACATAGACCAGTGAAACCGAATTGAGAATCCAGATATAAATTCATCCATCTATGAGCAGCTGATATTTGACAAAGGCCCAAAGTCCATTAAATAGGGAAAAGACTGTCTCTTTAACAAATGATGCTGGCATAACTGGATATCCATCTGCAAAAAAAAAAAAGAAATGAAACAAGACCCATACCTCACACCATGCACAAAAACTAACTCAAAATGGATCAAAGACCTAAATATAAAATCTAGAACAATAAAGATCATGGAATAAAAAAAAGGGACAATGCTAGGAGCCCTAATATATGGCATGAACAGAATACAAAACATAAATAACAATGCACAAACACCTAGATAACTGGGAACTCCTAAAAATCAAACACTTATCCTCATCAAAAGACTTTACCAAAAGAGTAAAAAGACAGGCTACAGACTAGGAAGAAATTTTTGGCTTCAACATATCCCATCAGGGTCTAATCTCTAAAATCTACATGATACTGCAAAACTTCAACCACAAAAAGACAAATAACCCAATTAAAAAATGGGCAAAGGATATGAACAGGCCTTTCACCAAAGAAGACGTTCAGGCAACTAACAGATACAGGAGGAAATGCTCATGGTCATTAGCCATTAGAGAAATGCAAATCAAAACTACAATGAGATACCATCTCACCCCAACAAGGCTAGCATTAATCCAAAAAAAACCAAAATAATAAATGTCGGAGAGGCTGTGGAAAGACTGGAACACTTATACACTGCCGATGGGAATGTAAAATGGTACAACCACTTTGGAAATCAATTTGGCGCTTCCTTAAAAAGCTAGAAATAGAAGTACCATATGATCTAGCAATCCCACTCCTTGCAATATATCCTTGAGAAATAAGAGTTGTCACATGAATAGATATATGCACACCCATGTTCACTGCAGCACTTTTCACAATAGCAAAAAGATGGAAACAACCTAGATGCCCATCAACAGACGAATGGATAAACAAATTATGGTATATTCACACAATAGCATACTATGCAATGATAAAGAACAACCATGAATCTGCAAAACATCTCATAACATGGATGAATCTGGAAGGCATTATGCTGAATGAAATCAGTCAGTTGCAAAAGGACAAATATTGTATGAGACCACTATTATAAGAACTCAAGAAATGGTTTAAACACAGAAGAAAACATCCTTTGATAATTATGAGGGTGGGGAGGGAGGGAGATGGGTATTCACTAACTAGATAGATAAGAATTATCTTAGGTGAAGGGGAAGGAGAACACTCAATACAAGGGAAGTCAGCACAACTGTACTAAACCAAAAGCTATGAAGTTTCCTGAATACAACGAAACACTTCGAGGGACAGAGTAGTAGGGGCTGGGGTCTGGGGACCACAGTTTCAGGGGACATTTAGGTCAACTGGCATAACAAAGTTTATTAAGAATGTTCTACATCCCACTTTGGTGAGCAGCGTCTGGGGTCTTAAAAGCTAGCGAGCAGCCATCTAAGATACTTCGAATTGGTCCCAACCCACCTGGAGCAAAGGAGAATGAACACCACCAAAGACCCAAGGAAAACATTAGCCCTAGACCCAGAAAGGGCCACATAAACCAGAGACT
>NW_004443954.1:10163737-10233856 GCF_000243295.1 Trichechus manatus latirostris
GACTGCCCTGACAGGGAACACAACAGAGAGTCCCTGACAGAGCAGGAGAAAAGTGGGGTGCAGAACTCAAATTCTAGTAAAGACCAGATTTAATAGTTTGAGGCTGGAGGGACCCCAGAAGACGTGCCCCCCCCCAACTCTCCGTTAGCCCAGAACTGAAACCATTCCCGAAGCCGACTCTTCAGACAAAGATTAGACTGGACAATGGGACATAATACTCGTGAAGGGTGTGCTTCTTAGCTCAAGTAGATACATGAAACTAAATGGGCAGCTCCTGTCCAGAGGCGAGATGAGATGGCAAAAAGGGACAGGAGCTGGTTGAGTGGACATGGGAAATCCAAGGTGGAAAGGAAGAGTGTACTGTCACATTATCGGGAGAGCAGCTAGGATCACGTAGCAATTTGTGTATAAATGTTCGTATGAGAAACAGACTTGAACTGTAAACTTTCACTTAAAGCAGAATTAAAAAAAAATAAAGAATAGTGACGAGTTCACTAAACATTGTATAATGTGGATGAATCTGGACGACATTATGTTGAGTGAAATAAGTCAATCAAAAAAAGACAAATATTGTATGATACCACTTTTATAAAAAGACAAAAACAGATATGCATACACAAGTCATCGTTTTTGGTGGTTACCAGGGATAGGAGGAGGAAGGAGGTGGAATCACTCTCTTGACAGTAGACAATTGTTATTTTTAGTGATGGGAAAGGCAATACCGAATGTGGGTGAAGTATGCACAACATAACCAAGGTTACTAATGATACCAAGAAGTACACAAGAATAAGAGATGTTGTTGGCAAATGCTGTAACACACAGTTTTGCGCAACAATTGTTGTGTTGTTGTTAGGGGCTTTTGAGATGGTTCCGACTCACAGTGACCCTGTGTAAAACAGAACGAACGCTGCCCGTCCTGCGCCATCCTCACAGTCGTCGTTACGCTTCAGTGCATTGTTGTAGCCACTGTGTCAGTCCATCTCATTGAGGGTCTTCCTCTTTTTCGCTGACCTTCTACTTTACCAAGCACGATGTCCTTCTCCAGGGACGGATCTCTTCTGATAACATGTCCAAAGTATGTGAGACATAGTCGCACCACCTTTGCTTCTAAGGAGCATTCTGTTGTACTTCTTCCAAGACAGATTTTTTTGTTCTTGGCAGTCCATTGTATATTCAATATTCTTCGCTAGTACCACATTCAAAGGTGTCGATTCTTCTTCGGTCTTCCTTATTCATCGTCCAGCTTTCGCACGCATATGAGGTGACTCAAAACACCATGGCTTGAGTCAGGGTGTCTTCAAGGTGACATCTTCACTTTTTAACACTTTAAAGAGGTCTTTTGCAGCAGACTTTCCCGATGCAATGCGTCTTTTGATTTCTTGACTGCTGCTTCTATGGGTTTTGATTGTGGATCCAAGTAAAATGAAATCCTTGACAACTTCAGTCTTTTCTCAGTTTATCATAATGTTGCCTATTGGTCCAGTTGCAACAGCAGTAACAACCAAAAAATACGTGACTGGGTACATAGGTAGATACGTATGCATATATGTGTATAGGAAGGTATATGTGTGTATACACATGCGCAGGTATAGATGTTATCTCTAGGCATATGCGTATACGTGTTTGTGTGTGCTACACATATATTCATATACATAATAAAGCACATAGGTGTCACAGTCACAGATACTTCCCAAACAAAGCCAAACACCTCGCAGGATTGTTTTACAGGGTTCGAAGGCTTAGGACAATAGTCTCATGGGACAACTCTGTCAACTGGCACAACATTGTCCATAAAGTTTATTTTCTACATCTTAAAAGCTTACAAGCAGCCATGTAAGATACAACTATTGGTCAGTACTGGTCTGGAACAAAAGAGAAAGAAGGAAACCAAAGACTCAAAGAAGAAACTACTCTACGAGACTAATTGCCTACATGAACCATGGCCTCATCTATCCTGAGACCGGAAGAATGAGGTGTTGTCCGGTTACCACTACTGACCGTTCTGACCAGAGACACAATAGATAGTCCCAGCTAGAATGGGAGAAAATCGTAGAACAAAACTCAAATTCTTTAAAAAAAAAAAAAAGAAAGGGCCAGCCTTACTGGACCAGTAGGGACTAGAGGAACCCCCGAGACTACCGCCCTAAGATACCCTTTAAACTTTGAACTGAAACCACTTCTGAGGTCACCTTTTAGCTAAATAACAGATTGGTTCATAAAATAAACAATATCACCCTTGAGTACTGTGCTTCTTTAAAAAAAAAGACCTGAAAAAAGTGTAGTGCTTCAAGTGCCCGTGTGGAATGTGAAGGGAGTAAGGGGCACAGATGTGGGGAAGCAAGAATAAAAGTGCAGCAGGAGAAATGGAGGAAGGAAGGTGGAATGGGCCTCAAGGTGCACCTCTCTGTTTGTTTCCACTTAGGAGGTTGGAAAGGCCTACGTGGGGGATCTGGACTTAGAGCTTCTCTTCAAGGAGCCAGCAGTTTCCAATTCCCTTCATCAGTAATGGCGCTGATCCCCCCTCTGCAAAGACTGCGTGTATATTTCCCACATTTACATTAATATTTATGTTTGTAACTCTTTATATATTGAAGTTGGTCCAAGGGTTGTGGGTTATTGTTAAACTGTTTAGCATTGTCTCTACCCACAGCCATACTTGACTAGCTTTGCCTTGGAGCCCTGGTGGCACAGTGGTTAAGAACTTGGCTGCTAACCAAAAGGTTAGCGGTTCAAATCCACCAGCCACTCCTTGGAAACCGTATGGGGCAGTTCTACTCTGTCCTATAGGATCCCTATGAGTCGGAATCGACTCAACGGCAATGGATTTGGGTTTCAGTGTATATTGAAGGTCCCTGGGTGGCACAAATGGTTTGTACTCAACTACTAACCTAAAGGTTGTAGTTTGAACCTGCCCAGTGGCACTGCAGAAGAAAGGCCTGGCAATCTGCTTCTTAAAGATTACAACCAAGAAAACCCTAAGGAAAGTTGTACTCTGTAACGTGGGATTGCCATGAGTCAGAACTGACTCAATGGCAACAGATTTCATTTTGGTTTTGGCTGTATATTTAAAACCATGGGTTCACATTTATGCCTGTTTTATTTTAGTTTGTTTAAATTTTTTTCCATTTCAATGTTTGTAATTCCTTTCTTTGACAGTGAGAAGTCAGCCTCTCATTATTGTAAATATATTTACTTATTTGATGGAGCCCCCTATATGTAATAAATCTCCCGTTACTACTGCCACCCCGCCCTTACACACACACATGCCCTGAATGCCCTCCTCACCCTACTCGGGCCCTAAAACTCTGTGCCAGGCTATGCTTACCCTCATGTAGAAACGCTCTTTACTCTGCCCAAGCCCTGACACCCATGTGGCCACTCCCCTCACTCCCCTTGGGCTCTGACGCCCATCCTTGGGCCAACCCCTTCACCAGGATGCCCTCCTCACCCTTCCTAGGCTCTGACACCATGCATTACCCCCCCTCCCCCTCCAGTGTGGACACCCTTCTCATCCCCCTCAAACTCTTTTGTATGGGACTGTCCTCTTCACCCTGCTCAGGCTCTGGCACCCCAAACTGGTCCCTGTAGTTTCCCACACCTGACCCCAAACATGGGCTCCTACCTTGCTCATGCCCATACTCATGGTTTTAGGACTACAATTTTCAGGAAGGAGGGGAAGAGAAAGAGGAGAAAGGAGCAGGTATATGCTTTGAAGTAAAATAAATGTGTTTGTCATTTAGGAACTTCATGAACTCTGGCAAATTACTAACCTTCTCTGAGGTCGTTTCTCCTAAGACGGCAGCATGTGGTAGCCCAAAGAGGAAAGACTTTGGAGTCAGAGAGACCTGAATTTGAACCTTGGTTCTGCTACTGACTAGCTTGGGCAAATCGCTGACACTCATTTATAAAATAAAGCTGGTTGCAAGGATTAAATACAATCATGTATTCAAAGTGCCTGGCACATGGTAGGAATTTGGCAATGAATGCTATTATTACGTATAAAAGGGCCATACTGATGCTTACATTATAGAGTTGTTGTGAGGATTCATGGTAAGAAACATGAACTCCCTGCACTTAGTGAATACGTGGTATAAAATCATCGTTATTATTTATGCCTCAGTGTAGCGTGTATATTCTCCCTTATAGTTATTATTTAGGAGCTCTGGTGGTGGAGTGGTTAAGAGCTCAGCTGCTAACCAGAGGCTTGACAGTTCCAATCCACCAGCCGCTCCTTGGAAACCCTATAGGGCAGTTCTCTGTTCTATAGGGTCCCTGTGAGTCGGAATCAACTCAACAGCAATGGGTATGCAATGGGTATAGACATTTCTGTAAATGTCCTATCCTCTCAGTTAGATTGTAAATTCTTGAAAGCAGGAATCCTGTCATGCTCATTTTATATCTTCGGCAATGCCTAGTGGAGTTCTTTTTTTTTTTTTTTTAATTGTTGTAATTAAATGAAGTTTACATTACAAGTTAGTCTCCCATACAAAAATTTTTTTACATACATTGTTATGAGACCCTAATTGTTCACCCCATTCTGCGACAGCACACTCCTCCTTTCTGCCCGTGATTCCCCATGACCATTCAACCAGCTCCTAACTCTCTCTGCCTTCTCATCTCACCTCTGGACAGGAGCTGCACCTTTGGTCTCTTGTATCTACTTGACTAAGAAGCACACTCCTCTTGAGTATCACTTTATGTGTCCCACAGTCCAATCCAATCCCTGTCTGAAGAGTTGGCCTCAGAAATTGTTTTAGTTCTGGGCTAATAGAGAGTTCAGGGGCCATGCTTTCCAGGGTGCCTCCAGTCTCAGTCAGATCATTAAGTCTGGTCTTTGTACTAGAATTTGAGTTCTGCACCCCATTCTTCTACTGCTCTATCAGGGACCCTCTGTTGTGTTCCCTGTCGGGACGTTCATTGGTGGTAGCTGGGCACCATCTAGTTCTTCAGGTCTCAGGCTGATGAAGTCTATGGTTTATGTGGCCCATTCTATCTCTTGGGCTAATACTTTCCTTGTGTCTTTGGTGTTCTTCATTCTCCTTTACTCCAAGTGGTTGGGACCAGTTGATGCATTAGATGGCCACTTGCAAGGTTTTAAGACCCCAGACACCACTCACCAAACTAGGATGCAGAACATTTTCTTAATAAGCTTTGTTATGCCGATTGACCTAGATGTCCCCTGAAAGCATGGTCCCCAGACCGCCTACCCCTGCTATTCTGTCTCTTAAAGTATTTGATTGTATTCAGGAAATTTCTTAGCTTTGGTTTAGTCCAGTTGTGCTGACTTCCCCTGTAGTGTGTGCTGTCCTTCCCTTCGCCTAAGATCATTCTTATCTACTATCTAGTTAGTGAATAACCCTCACCCTCCCTCCCCACCCCCATAACTATCAGAGTGTTTTCTTCTGTGTTTAAACCTTTTCTTAAGTTCTTATAATAGTGGTCTTATACAGTGTTTGTCCTTCTGTGACTGACTAAATTCACTCAGCATAATAAGTTCCAGCTTCCCCCATCTAGTGGAGTTCTTAGCATCTGTTTTTTCACTAAATTAATGGAAAGCATTAAATCGCCAATATTAAAATTTTGGAGTTTGTTCTACAGGCAATTTGTAGTCGTTTTAAGTTTGGGGGTATGATACAGACATTGAAAGTGCTGTTACAGAATGATGCACTGGACAGCTCCCTATGAGATGAATTAGAACAGGGATTGAAAGTGGAGATTTAGAAGTTGTCTCTTTATTTGGTCAACCATAAAGAATCTCCCACACTTGCATGTTATAATATGGTTTCCAATTATCCACATTTGGAATATCCTGCTTCATTCTCTCTCCAAGCAATAACTATTTGTTTTAAACATTGATGGAAATGTTTTTGCTTGTAAAATTAGGACCGTGTCTGAGTGAACAGGGAAGTAGGGAATGGGGCTGAGCATAAAGGCACTGAGTTTCAAAGGAGGTATGAAAGGGGATCTAAAAGGAAAATGCAAGACAAAGTAGCAATCCATTTCCATTTTGCCTCAGGCTCTGGTGTCAGCTGGTATCCCACTAAGGATGTCAGTTACAAAAAGAAAACTCCTTGCCATCAAATTGATTCTGACTCATGGCACCCCACGTTTCAGAGTAGAACTATGCTCCATAGGATTTTCATTGGGAGCCCTGGTGGCGCAGTGGTTAAGAGTTGCTAACCAAAACATCAGCAGTTCAAATCCGCCAGCTGCTCCTTGGAAACCCTATGGGGCAGTTCTACTCTGTCTCATAGGGTCACCATGAGGTTGGAATTGACTCAACGGCAACAGGTTTGGTTTTTAATCTTACAGAAGTAGATTGCTAGGCCTTTCTTCCATGGCACCACTGGGTGAATTCAAACTACCAACCTTCCAATTAGTAGCCCAGCGCAAATCATTTGGCTCCCCCAGGGAACTTAAGGATGTCAATACCCAAGTTAAAAATCAGGAACAGCTGAAAAAGTGCAAATCTTTGCTTCCTCCAATTCAACCCTTTTTCCCCCATTTGAACCTCTTCTGCTAGGAGAAGAAAGAAAATGAACACTGTTACTAGAGCCCCATCCTTGCCCCACTTCTCACCCCCTCCCCAATTAACAAATAGTTTATTGTATTATACAAAGGCTTTACCTATCCGTAGGGACCATTACTCCACACCCCACGAACTTTAAAGTCCTTGCAGAACTCACAGAGTTCTTACAAGAGTAACTTGCAGAATTAACCCCTCTCCTACTTTTGGAAGCTTTGTATTTCTTCCAAGCACGTACATGTATGTAAAGGATAGAAAACCCAAAAACTTGTTGCTGTCAAGTCGATTCACCATAGCTCTTAACACTGCACCACCAGAGCTCCATGTAGGACATCTGGAAAGTCCAAGTTTGAGAAAGTGTAGTTTCGTTCCACTGAGGGAGACTGTAAATCAGGTTAACAACACTAAATGTCACAAATGACGGAGCCTAGCACATCCTTTCTGAGAAGCACCATTTCTTTTGTAATTACAGTGTTCTCTCAACTCCGTTGTGCGGTGGATTAGGATCATAGCTCCTGCCAAGAGTACATCTGGGAAACAGGATATTTTGGACCAGATCATTAGCAATAGAAAGCCCTAGTGCAGAATCCTGTGTCTCTGAGGCTACAGACAGATTTCCCATTTTGCCACTTTCTCTGAATGACTCACAGCACGTTGCTTATGGTTGTGAGCTGTGATAAAGATGAGATCTATACCAGTGTTTGTCAGGCCTTAAAAGGCTAAACGGAGTAGAATAAAGAAGAGGGAACGCTTGTTTATCTCCACATTTGGGAAACTTAAATGGGCTTGAGATACTGACAATGGAGAAAAGCAGTTCTCCTTTCTGTGTAAAATTATAATGACAGAACATGGGCAGAAGTCTATATTTTATTTATTTACAAATCTTGATACTCTACCTCAAGGTCCCTAGGTGGTACAAACAGTTTGAGCTCAACTGCTAACCTAAAGGTTGCCATGGCAGTTTGAACTCACCCAGCGGTACCGCAGAAGAAAAAGCCTGTTGATCTGCTTCTCTTAGGATTATAGCCAAGAGAACCCTATGGAGCAATTCTACTCTGTAACACATGGGGTCATCACGAATCACAATCAACTCAACAGCAACTAACAACAATGATAATCTGCTACCTCCGAAGGGAGTAACTGTAGGATATCATAGCCTGGAGCAGTGCAGAGTTTGTGGGCAGGCTGGTATCATTGTCCACTGAGGATGAATTCACAGATGTGACTTCTCTTTGTCCCTTCTTCCACCCACTCTCGTGTGTGTGTGTTTGGTGGAAGGATAATAAATGCTTTCCATGGGAGAAGCATAGGACATGGGTAGTCTATCAGTTGGAAAATCAGTCCATAAATTATCTAGATAAAATTTCATATTGATCTTATTCTACTTCCAGTTGTCATCAAGTTGATTCTGACTCATGGCGACCCCATATGTGTCAGAGTAGAACTGTGCTCCATAGGGTTTTCAGTGGCAGATTTTTTCAGAAGTAGCTCATCAGGCCTTTATTTTGAGGTGCCTCTGAGTGAACCTGACCCTCCAACTTTCAGTTAGCAGCTGAGCTCATTAACCATTTGTACTACCCAGGGATTCCTTGATCTTATTAGGTCACATGTATTTAAATTTTAAATAGTTTAGAAACAAAAATCATCGATGGTATAGTTATGATGTAACAAGAGTGTATCAGGTGAAGAGAAATCCTCCCAAATTAGGAATCTATTAAATTGAACCAAACACTGGTACCATGTCACTATAATAATCAGGCTTGTCATTCACCTGGGCCTCAGATGCATCTGGAAAAGCAGATGAGTCAACATTAGACAGGCTGGTTAAACATCTTGGGTTAATATAGTTTGACAGGGCTTTGTTACAAAAGAAAAGTCATCAGTTTTACTGACTCTTGCACTTTGCTTACTTGTCTAGATTGTTCCTTTCTCCTTTTGAGTCAAGGGTCATGGCTTATTTATGGCCACCTTCAGGCTCATGATGAAGTATGACGAGATGGGATGAACAGTCGTAAGCCTGCAAGATTTGTAGTGTGCATTTTCCAGGATCAAACACATCAGTGAACAGTTTTCAACAGCTCTTCTTCAGTCTGACAATGTCTTGCATTGACAGTGTTTTACATCAAAACTATGTTTAACCCTCTTGCTGCTGATCCCTTTTCCCAGTTGACTTACTGTAGCTCATTAATCATCCTTTCAATGAAAACCACTTGCCCACTTGTTCTGAGTGGGCCTAGAAGAATGAAAATAACAAATTTAGGTACTTTGAGTTTCTGAGTTCCTCTGTAGGATAAAAGTGATCAATTTGCCTTGACTGGCATATTTTAATCAACACCAAGGGCAAAATTCATTCTTTGAGTGGGGTAGAGAGAAGGGTAGGATTCCAGGAGACAATAACAATTCCTGCCGCACTTACACAATCCACATCCATAATACATGGTCTATACTTTCCAATTTGGTTTCTTTAAAGTAGAAGGAGACCTTAAATACCATTGCAAAATAGTCTCGGTGTAGAATTCATCTAGATTTTTACAATTTTTCCCTGATATTTCACTGTTGCCTTGCCCACACCTAGTTCAACAGCAATCTTTTTTTTTTTTTTTAACAACTTGCCTTTTGAAATCTTCCAAAGCACTCAACATGGTTTTTATGAAAACAAAAGTTCTCATTTTTTAAATTTTTATTTCATTGCTAAAGATTAAATCCTATCATTTCAGGTGTAACAGGCACAAACAGGTTTGGGAATAAGCACAACTAACTCTTGGTAAACATACAACTCAACTGGTGGGAGCACAAGAGAGCAGATGTTCTCTAGAGAGTAACCCATTGGCTCCATCCAGCCATCCAACAAGTCTTGGGCATTAGTCAGTTTCTTTTACAGAGAGCACAGAGGGTATCCGTTAATCTGGCCAACTGGCTAAACGTGGTATAATTAAGTCTGTTCAGAACGCTCTCTAACTTCTGGCAAAGCTCAAGCATCACCACTAGTGTCTATCTCCAATAGCAAAGAATTCTGTTATGGACCAAAGATAAAGGTGGCTCTCAAGGAGGTACAGATTCAGTGGGAGGGTAAGAGGTCTTTCTAATTATCCTTTCTCTCTCCCCACCCTTACTTCCGGTGTCCTAACCCTTGCAAGGTCTGGCAGGACCAGGGTAAGGAGACGTGGAAAGAAGTGTCTTAGGAAAGCTCAGCTTCAGGCTTGGGAGGAAAGGGTCTTATTCTCCTTCCACAGTCCAAACGCTAATCTCAAGGGCCAAGGTCAAGCTAAGGAGCAGACCATTTAGCATTGCTCTGGTCTGGGTCTTCAGCTAAAGGAAGCAAAAGGAACTTGACATCCAGAAATGGTCCCTCTCAGTTCACCAAGTTCTGAGTCCAGATGGGGACCTGGGAACAGAGCTCAAACTTGTAGCAGAACATGCATTTTTTCCGGTAGTGTACTTGGAACAGTGGTGCTTTTGCACTGTGTCAATTTAGCTAAGTTGGAACTATATTTCCCAGAATTCCCATACAGGTTCCAAGTTAGGGTTAGTAAATCTTAACAAGGATCTTGGAAAAAACAAGGTTTATTTCTTGCTCAAGGTCCATCTGCGGCTCTCTTCTGCATAATCTCCATGCATTGCCAGTCATCATGACAGCCAGGAGAAGACAGGGGACCATACGCTGGCTCTTACAGCTCTGCTTGCCGGTGACTCACGTCACTTCCACTCACACTTCTTTGTTGTTGTTGTTGTTAGCTGCTATCGAGGAGTTCATGGCGACCCCTCCCTGACTCATAGGGACACCCTTCCTCGACTCATGGCAACTCCATGCACAACTGAGTGAAACTCTGCCATGATTGGTTGGAAATCAGACCATTGTGATCCATAGGGTTTTAACTGGATGATTTTCAGAAATTAATTGCCAGGCCTTTCTTCCTAGTCCTCCTTAGTCTGGAAGCGCCGCTGAAACCAGTTCAGCATCACAGCAACATGTATGCCTCCACTGACAGATGGGTGGTGGCTGCACATTAGGTGCATTGGCTGAAAATCAAACCCAGGTCTCCTGCATGGAAGGTGAAAATTCTGCCACTGAACCACCACTGCTACTGACACCCTTCTTTAGCCAAACAAATCCAACAGCGATGCCCAAGTTCAGCAGGAAAATGGGTGAACATAATACAATGTCACAATAATAGATAGAAACATACGTATATATAGAAATATCTTTCAGGAATCTAGCATAGTAAGCAGCAAGGCAAAGATTTAGGTTCCAAGATCACCATAGCCTCTCTCTTTCCATCACAAATGACTAACTCAATAATATTTTAAGGACATGAATTGGGTAAAAGCACTGTATTTGGTGTTAGTTTAAGACCAAGTCATCCATTTTGTTTATTTTTATTATATTTTAGTAGGTCTCCTTTGGGACTAAAATGCTACTTTTTTCTTCAGCTGAAAGATGATAAAATATTTAGAAATTAATGAGTTGAATATTGAGTCACTTCTGAATCTTGGGACTCTAGAGGAAAATGATTTTTTTTTCCTTTGTTTCTACTCTAATGTCTCAAAAATAGACAAACTTTAAAGTGGCTGTGAGGGATTGATAATGTAAGTGCCTGAAAAATAAAGGACTGTTACAGCTTATTTCCTATATGCTCATAAAACTACTTTTAGTTTTTGGCTATAGTATAATCAATATCCCTTACATAATGTTACCAGTAAGTTTTTCCTTGTGTTTCAAAAGAACAGAAGATTAAATTGAGGACTCATAAGATCACTACTCTTTACCATGAAATTGTTTAGTCTATCTATTTTTCTCCTATGAGGCTATAAACTTATATGTATGGAGTGCATCTTGATCATTTCTCATAGTGCATGGCATAGAGTAGTATGTTCTAGTGTCATGAACCATCTGCATCCACGAGGGATAAGAATCAGGAGCATCTCAAATCCTTTGAGGTGGAGGTCAGACATACCTCCATTCTCTAACGTCTTCACTATTTCTATCACCAGCCATTCCCCCTACAGCACTCTCTACTTCTCTGCTGGTTTCAGTAATCCATTGCAATAGCCACACAGAACTCAAAGACCATACTCACAGTTATGTGGTTTATTAGGGAGTAATAGGCTACAACTCAGGATCAGGATCAACTTGGAAGTAACAAGGTACAGCTCAGGAGACAGGATGAGGTTCATCAGTCAGGACAGCTTTCAACCAGGACAGTTCTCTCTTGGCTGCTTTCAGCCGTGCATGCAAGCAAGCCATCCTTCTCAGCCATGCACGAGACCTTCTCAGTCATGCATGGGCCCTTCTTGCCTGGCCATATATGCCTCTCTTCCTTCAGCCCCTACCATGCTGCCAGGGGGCTTGCATGACTCCTGAGGCTTCTGCTCTGCCACTGGGCCTCACAGGGCCTTGCCTCACCAGTGGGAGGACCTCTGCCCTGCCCGGGCAAGTGTTACAGTTGCTTAACTCCACCAGCAAGCCTCCTATCCGAAGGCACCCACAGGCTCTCTCTCTCTCTCTGTAGGCCAACAAGCCAACCACACCATCTCGCACTGGTCTAGTGGTTCCCACCACTGGTACAACTGCCACTGTTTCTCTGCCGCTTGGCTCTGCTGTGCTTGCCACAATTTTTCTGCCACTGAGCTCTTCTGTGCTTGCCGCCCCTTCTCCGCCACTTTTGCCATCTTCAGTGTTACAGCTCTCTCCTGGGTCTAGGAGGTTCTCAGCACAGGGGCCTTGGGTCCAAACGACACACTGTGCTCCAGATTCTTCTTGATGGCAGTGAGGTACCCCCTCCACTCTGTGAAGTTGGCCACTTATATAAGCAAGCTCCTTGTCAATTTCATGGCATGGCCCTCGCAGCAGGACCACAAACTGACCAATCCTCACGAGTCACTCAGTCCTACTGGGTGGATTTTCAAGCCACTATTTGCACAGCAAATAGACCAGTCCCTGAAAGGTGCATATAATAAACTGATCACAAGGCAGAATGCGGCCCAACCAATCATTTTTGGCGGAATCGTAAACCCAAGGCCAGAAAGGTCATATATAAAAAGAAATCCATTGTACTACAAGTGCATGTTCAAAAAATGCTGTTTTATTACCATGTTTCATCTATTTTAAGATGTACATGTTTTTCACTTTTTAACGTCTCTGAAATTAAGATCTTACAATTGATAGTAAGGAGCCCTGGTGGTGCAATGGTTAAGAATTGGACTGCTAGCCAGAAGGTCGGCATTTCCAACCCACTAGCACTTTGGCGAGAAAAAAGACCTGGTAATCTGCTCTCGTAAGGATTACAGCCTAAGAAAACCTATGGGGCAATTCTGCTCTGTCCTAAAGGGTCATTATGAGTTGAATCTACTCTACAGCACACAACAACAATAATAATTGATAGTGGCTATCTTAGTTACGTAGTGTTGCTATAACAGAAATACCACAGTGGATGGCTTTAGGAAGCTAGATGTCTAAATTCAGGGTTCCAGCTCCAGGGGAAGGCTCTCTGTGTTTGCTCTGGGGGAAGGTCCTTGTCATCAATCTTCGCCTGGTCTAGGAGCTTCTCAGAGCAGGAACCACAGGTCCAAAGGACATGCTGTGCTCCCAGAGCTGCTTTCTTGGTGGTATGAGGTCCCCCTGTCTCTCTGCTTACTTTTCTCTTCTATGTCTCAAAAGAGATTGACTCAAAATACAACCTAATCTTGTAGATTGAGTCCTGCCTCATTAACATCATAGAGGTAGGATTTACAACACATGGGAAAATCACATCAGATGACAAAATGGTGGACAATAACACAATACTGGGAATCATGATCTAGCCGAGCTGATACACGTTTGGGGGGTGGGGGTGGGCACAATTCAAACCATAACAGTGGCTTCCCATCACTGTTAGCAAGGTGTGAAAACCTTCAACTGATACCTCCTGGTAAAATGAAGAAAGTGTCACCTCATAACATGTTAGATTTGATGAAGTATGAGTAATTAATAAATTATTAAAAGGTTAACGCCCTAGATATGTTTAGTATAATATTGACTCAAACGTAAGAGAATTACATTAAGCATTGTTTTGCAGTTTTACAACCTCATAAATTATCTAGTTTAACTTATATTTGTATTCGGCATCACCTTTTTTTAGTTATGAGTTCAAATAAACATATAGCTGTCCAGATAGAGCTTATCATTTTAACCAAATTGATTGTCTGTATCCTTTAGCCAGCCATATAATTAGAAATGGGCTCTTCTCTTCAGAGATTTTGTTGTCCTTTCATTCATTCTTTTGTAATTTACTCAAAAAAAGTGTTATACATGTTTTCTATTAATTCATGGTTTACATTAAGCCAAATGTATTGATACAGAATGACCATGACCTGTCAGTTTGTCATCCTGTGGTAGCCCAAGTGTTGCTATGATGCTGGAAGCTATGCCACTGGTATTTCAAATATCAGCAGGGTCACCCATGGTAAGTAGGTTTCAACAGAGCTTCCAGACTAAGATAGACTAGGAAGAAAGGCCTGGTGATCTACCCCTGAAAATTAGCCAATGAAAACCCTATGGATCACAACAGAATATTCTCTGATATCATCCTAGAAGATGAGTCCTAGATTGGAAGGGGCTCAAAATACGCAACAATGGACTCAAGCATACCAATATCCAACAGTGGACTCAAGCATATCAATGATCATGAAGATGGCACAGGACCAGGCAACATTTCATTCAGTTGTACATGGGGTCGCCCTGAGTCAGAGCAGACTCGACGGCAACTCACAGCAACAGCAAATATATATTGAATACCTACAGTAAGCAACAAATCTGCAAGATGCCATGGAGGGTGGGGGCAGAAGGAGGAGTTACTTTTCTATCCCCGTGATGTCTAAAGGTCTTAATCCACAGGCAAAGCTTCCGCTAAGCAAATGTCATTTTGTCTAAGAGAAGCAACAGTTTTGCCACCTCATGACCACCACTCTCCCAAGTTTTAGTAATTCACCTGCTGCTGCTCCTGTATATGAATTTTAATATATGATGCTGTCTTGTTTCTCTAATTCTTCACTTGTGGTTTGGTTGTGTTAACAGCTAAGGGGAAAAAGGATTTCATTATTATCTGCACGACCGTATCTGTTTAATCTGAAAGGATTTGAAAGAAAAGGAACTGAGAGGGATTTTTTTGTTTTTAAACTGTGTTTCTGTGTTGTGGATAAAGCATGTAGATGAAAGAGAGGGAAAAAAAGTCTTACGTGAAAGCAACGTTCTGCTTATTTTATTCAATGATCAGAAATGCCAACTCAAGCTCCCTGCTAAACCATTTCATCAGCTGCAGTCATGACAGGCTCTAATATAATCCCAGTGGTCTGCAGACTTACATAAAGATAATGTTCAAATATAGTCACTCTTCTCCAGTTTGTTTTTTAATGAAAGGCAAGCTTGTGGCTTGTTCAGTTGCGTGCCAAATATGGAATACAGGTCATTCTCAAGTAAGGCTCAAGGGGCGTTATACAAGTAGTTGATCATTTCTGTGTAGCCACAATTTGGAGCAAGTCTGAATAACTTCACTCATTCTAAAAAGAGAAAAGTTGTCCCAAATAAACCAGGGCCACACTCCTGAGAATATGTGCTTGCATAAATTTAAGGAGATTTATGTTAAAATAATTCCGCACTTGAACATGAACAGATATTTCACCAAAGATGATATACAGATGGCAAATAAGCACATGAAAAGAGATTCAACATCGTAAGCCACTAGGAAAATGTGAGTTAAAACCACAATGAGATACCCCTATACACCTATCAGAATGACTAAAATAAAAAATTGTGATAACACCAGATGCTGATAAGGATGCAGAGAAACTGGATCATTCATACGTTACTGACAGAAATGTAAAATGGTACAGCCTCTCTAGGAAATAGTTTGCCAGTTTCTTATAAAACTAAGCATGCAGTTACGTCACCCAGCAATTGCACTTTTGGCATTTATCCCAGAGAAATGAAAACTTAGGTTCACACAAAACCCTGTACATGAATGCCCATAACAGCTTTATTCGTAAGAGCCAAAGACTGGAAACAGCGTTCAGTAGGTGAATGAGTAAACAAATTGTGGTACATCCATACCATGCAATACTACACAGCAATAAAAAGGAACAGATTATTGATACGTAGAACTATTTGGATGAATTTCAAGGATATTATGCTGAGCAAAGAAAGCCAATCTCAGAAGGTCACACACTGTATGATTCCATTTATATAACATTATTGAAATAACAAAATAGTAGAGATGGAGAACAGATTAGTGGTTTCCAAGGGTCAGGGACGAGTGTGAGGGAGGGAGTGTGTAGCTATAAACGAGTGCAGCACAGATCCCTGTGGTGGTGGAATAGTTCTGTATCTTAATTGTGGTGATAGTTACACAAACCCACGCATGTGATAAAACTGCATAGAACTACACACACATACACAGTGAGCACCCGTAAAATTGGTGAAATAGAAATTTTTCGGGTTTGAATACTGTACTGTAACTATAGTTATGCAAGATGCTGCCATTGAGGAAAACTAGGCGAAGGGTACATAGGACCTCCCGGTACATTTTTTTTCACAATTTCCTGTTAGTCTGTAATTATTTCAATATAAAAAATTTTTTAATCATTCTACACCTTAATGTGTGATGAAGTCTGTTCCTTCTCGAGAGAGCCCCAGAATGGCATTTCTGGTCGCCTGTCCTTACACCATATACGGAATTTTCCTCTTGACTTGACTTACCTGTCCCTAACCAATAACACAATGCATAGATTGTGTTAGACACAAGTTGCTATGACTTTGTGTCATGAAGTAACTCAAAGATCTTAGTAAAATAGCATTAATAGAATGAAAGGAAGAGAGCTTATGGTGGAGCAAGGGGTAAAGTAGAGAATGGTAGAAGGAGCAGAAAGCTCATCATGGAAGGTGACAAGTGAGCAAGAAGAGAGGAGAGAAACCATTTAGCTCAAAATGTGTACTCCTGATTCTCCCTGAAATTTCCGTTCCTCCAGTGGTATTCCTTTGATATCCAAATGCAGTAACTGGAGCCCGGTAGACACCTGTAGAATATTCCTGAGAATTCCCAGGGAGGTGTACCTGCCTCTTGCCCCCTCTCCACCTAAACGGCCCTGACTTCTCCCTAATCATTTCTGGCCATTGCCACCACCTTTCCATGATGCTCCAACTCTCTTGGTTCTGTTTATTTTTGAGACTGTCAGAAAGCAATTGCAATTCAGAAAAGGAAACTTTAATTTGATCAAATATGTAAACTTTATCCCAAATCCATTGGGCTCACTCTACCCCAGGAATCCTTCACTATTTATTACCATCAATCTCTTCCCAGCAATAATAAACCACTGGACCCAATCTGCAACTGGACTGTCCCAAGAGTCTGTTCCACTTGCTTTTGGGAATACCCAGAAAAAGGAAGAGAAGGGAGCTATAGTTTTTTTTCCCCAGTGACTTCAAGGCTCTTATAAGACTTCGCCCAAACCATCATAAATATGACATGGTCTTGCACAGTGGTATTCTCTTTTCACAGACCCAAAGGTGAACAACCTCCCTATTACATGTTAACACTACTAAAATTGAGATTAAGGTTTTTTGTAATTTTCTTTAAAACTCTTGTTCTAGATCCGGGGTCCCAGATAGTCAATTAGGGTCTCTGGGAGCCTTTTAAAACCTTATCTGGGAACTTCCAATCTAAACTGGAACACCAAGCCGCCTCCTAAAGGGAGACCCTGAGCAACTGGAAGTAGTGCCCACCCCCTTCCCCATCCTCCAAGACCTTACACAGGTTCACATGCATAGACACACCCTATTAGGAATGTTGTGCAGTCCCTTTCCAAATCCCCAAGAATCTGAAGTCTTCAGGCAAATGAAGAGCATTTTCTCCTTACAGGAAGTTTAGTAATTCCTTTCTCAGTGATACTGCAAGCAGGATTACCTAGGCTTGGTAATCTTTCAAAGTCTCCTCTTACTTCTTTCTCTCTCCCTTCTTTTTGCTTCTTCCTTCTCTCTTTTACTCCTCAGAAAATTATCTAAATCCTTAGATAACCAAAAACTATATTTCTGCTTGTTTTCTCTGGCAACAAGTGTTATTGCTCTGCATGTTAAAAAGCTTCTCCTTCAATTTTCTTGTTATTCATAAAACTTTCTTAACATTATGCTCTGCTTTGTACCTACTCTGTCAGTTTTATTTGCTTTTTTAGAATTTTATTAGTCCCAATATCATTGTGTAACTCTTATTAGACACTTTGAAATTTAATATTAAAAATCTATTTTTGGTGGAAATACAGTACATTTTTCTTATAACTCATCGTACGGGTGTGATTTTAATCAAGTATCATCTCATAGGTATTCTTTCCTTTATTCTTTGGCTGTTATCTTTGTTATTAATAAGAAAAATAATACGTGCTGGTCTAGAACAAGAATCTGGTAAATTTTTTGTTAAAACATTCCCTGAATACCATATAGAATATATAATATAAAGATATAATCTGAACCTTTAAAATTCTGTTTTCCTTCCTTCCTTTTCAAACATGATCTAAGAGTTAAGGGACTAAGTATTATTAATTTGTAAAGTAATATATAGTTGCTAAAAATATTAATTATTAATGAAGAATTCCATTTTTAAAGACTGTATAAGACTATAATTGGTTAATTCTTAAAAGTGTAGAAAGTTAAAAATTTATATTATGCTTATATGAATTCTTTTTCAGTTTATGTGTGTGTGTGTGTGTATTTCAAAGTGCCTACCATGTGCAGTGAATGTGCTTAGAATGAATAGGATGTAGTTTCTGCAGAACTCGGCCATCAGTATTACCGGGGAACTTATTAAAATTGCAAATTCTCAGATCCCACCCTAGATCTTCTAAATCAGAATCTCTGGGAGTGAGGCCCGGAAATCTGTGCTTTGGCAAGTTCTTCAGGCTGATTCTGAGGTACACTAAAGTTTGAGAACCACTGGTTTACAAGACCCAAAGCCAAACACTCACCATGTGGTGTTGAAAGTGCTGTAGTAAATGTGTCTACAGAACACTGTGGGACAGGGAAGAAACAGCCAATAACTGTCTGGATAAATTAAAGAAGCCGTACAGAAGATGTGACATTGGAGTGAACGTAGGGGGCAAGTAGAGTTTTATTCTTTCAACAAATCTTTATTGAGCACATACTATACTAGTTACTGTGCCAGACTTAGAAAGTTTAATAAACAATAGTTCAATGAAAGTCATTGAGCAATAGCTCAGGGGCAGACCTACCAAGAAGCTATACTTTAAGTTCCCTCACTTGTCTGGAACCCTTCCAGCACCCCATTTCTATTTTTGTATTCATAATTGTGTACTCAGTTATTTAAAGTGGATCCCCAAAATTGTAAAAGCTTCACATCCCCACAAAACCTGGATCTACCTTACACTTGCTGTATGTCTGGCAGTGGCCGGGGATAGAAGGGAGTTAGTAAGGAAATCATGCCGGAACATGGAGGCATCAACAGAGAGTGTCTGTGTGACTGGAGTGTGGGTGATTAGTGGGAGGTGATGCTGAGAAGGCAGATTACGAGAGGCCTTGGATGCACCGCCAAGGAGTTTGAATCTTCCCCTCTACATGGTATATAACCATTAGAGATGGTCCAGTTGGACTCTGCATTTGGAAAAGATTAACTCTAGCAACTAGAAGGAAACAAATTGATGGAGGGAGAAACTAGAGTCTGGGACATCAGTCAGCAGTATAATGAAATACACAGGAAGGATATACTGAAGGTGTAGTTCAAGGCAATGCGATGAATTTAAGGGACGTTTCAGACACAATCTACCAATGGATCAGTTGGAAGACAAACCAGGAAGAGGCATAAAAAGTGACTTCAGATTTACAGTTTAGGTAGTTTAGATACATATAATGTGGATAATTAACCCCTTACTTGAACAGAAATATGGCAGGAACAGTGGGTTTCATGAAAAAAAAAAAATGAGCTCTATTTTGGATAACTTGAGTTTCTCTACATTATGCTTCTGTCATTCTGAAAAAAATACATATAATTTGATTTAACTACTTTTTGAAGAGCTCTAAATTAAAAAAAAAAAATCACTTATACATATACCAGAAATTTACAGTTATAGACTATCATTATTCTAAAAAAATTTTATTTTCTATAGTCATTAATTAAATCATTATTTCTTTCTAAAAAAATACAAAACAGAATTTAAGTACACAAACAGAAGTCTGTCTTGCTGGTAAAATACGAATCAGGCCACTTTTAGAATAATTTCACAGCATCTTTGCTGGCCAGAAAAATGATTCTAAAGTATCTGGAAACAGCTTCTAGGATGAAGAGGGTCAGAAGGAGAAATAACAGTAAGCTCTGCCTGGATCCTGGTGGAGTTTGGGGTTAATGGACAGAAGTTTAACGTTGCATATAAGAGAGGTTCATGACAGAAGCAGTGAATTATATCTGCAATCCACATCAAAGAACACTAAACAGATTTGGTGCCTCGATAAAAGCATACAAATTAGACATTTAGCAAAGTGTAAAGCAGCATGATGTCTTAAGAAAAAGGTCATGGAAATATCCCTAAAGGATTATTCACTGAGATTATTCAGAACGAGTAAACTCCTGGAGAATGAGGGACATCTGTTTTGGTGCATTAGCTCTGTAGTGCCGGTTAGACTTCGTGACTTATTCATTGCCATTTAACAGGAAAGCCGTTGCACCAGGGTGCCCGCTCCTAATTTAGGGCTACATGCCATGGCACTGTTATCCATAACAAAAAAAAAAGCAGTTGGTGCTCCAGAGTCACCATAAAATCCTCAGGCCAGCTTAACATCCACCCAAGAGTCCCTTTCTGCAAATTATGAATTTATATACCTGGGATTCTGACCATACATCCTGACTACATTTCTATTCTTAGATGAGAAATGTTTCCCACTTTTCCTGGATTTATCTCAAATCTGATTAAAGTTAATTCCCTTTTGGCTGTCTAAATGTTTTATGATTCTGCAAGCTAAAGGCCATTGTCATGGTTTGAATTATGTCCCCCAAAAATGTGTGTATCAATTTGGCTAGGCCATGATTCCTGGTACTGTGTGATTTTCCTGTATGTTGTAAAGCTGCCTCTATGATGTTAATGAGGGAGGATGGGTGGCAGTTTTGTTAGTAAGGCAGGACCGGATCTACAAGACTGGACTGTGTCCTGAGGCAATCTCTTGAGATATAAAAGAAGTGAGCAGTGAGACAGGGGGACCTCATACCATCAAGAAAGCAGTGCCGAGAGCAGAGCGTGTCCTTTGGATCGGGGTCCCCTGCGCAGAGAAGCTCCTAGTCCAGGGAAACACCGAAGAGAAGGCTGACAGAGAGGAAAAGCCTTCCCCTGGAGCTGATGCCCTGAAATTGGACTTTTAGCCTACTTTGATTGTGAGGAAATAAACTTCTCTTCATTAAAACCATCCACTTGTGGTATTTCTGTTATAGCAGTACTAGATGGCTAAGACAGCCAGTGTACATTTTCATACCATCACCATCTGCTCCATTGGCAGATGGTCAGAAAATTTTAAAAATAATGGTGGAGCAGAAAATTCTCATTATTATCAAGCATTATGCCACAAGAAACCCTCAGGCCCTTAATAGATACCTTACAACTTCAGGTTCCCCCAAAGACATCTGCTCCTTTCTTCCTTTGCTTGTTTTCGTCTAGAGTTCTTGGTCTATTTCTTGGGGCTTTGACTTTTGTCAAACAGTAACTGAACCGTCTATTCAGCTGACAGGCACACAATCTGAGGTTGAATTAATTAAAAGAAGAACTGTGTATCTGCCACTGTAAATAGTTATGTGATTCGTAAACCAAACCCTTGATGTGGTGCACAAACGCAATACTCGATGACTCCAAAGTTAAAATAAATAACTGTCCATTCTTAAGCATTCCTTTCCATGGACAAAAATAAAAGCATAAATAATTGGAAATAGCATGTAGATAAACAAAGATTTCTATTTTGTTTGAGAATGTAGGTTTTTTGCTAAAATGTAATATATGCATCCCAGAAAACCTTGTGTTCTATAAAATTACACACTAACGGGGCTTTTGAGAAAAAGTGGATTAATGAGACAACTACTCAAATCTATGCAACTTTATAAACCAAGTCCTAAAACCAACAACCAAAAAAACACATCCTGGGGAGGTGAAGCCAACATGGCACCCTAGACAGATGCACCATCGTCCCTCTACATCAAAGACCTGAAAAACTAAGTAAAACAGATACAAACATCAATCTTGGAACCTTAAGCATCAAATAAAGTGATAAAGAACTAGATCTAACACCAAATGGAAGAAAAAACTGAGAAAAAACAGAAAACAAGGAGAGATACGGAGTGGAGATCCCCTGCCAACTAACAGGGCATGGTGTCACCATATTGGAACACAGCAACAACCCAGGGAGTAGAGACAGGCAACTTTACAGAGCTCCCAACAGGAGACAGCACCTGGTAACCACAAAAACACGCTTTCCCATCACTCACCCTTCTGGTGAGTTGAAGCAAGGTCCTTCCCCATGCTGGCAGCCCCCACCGTCACAGTATGAGTCCCCCACCCCAAGCCCACTCCACCCCCTCCTGCTGCATGGCTTTTTTTTTTCCCTCTTTCTTCCTTTTCATTCTCCCTCCTGTCTAGCCCCATACACCACCTCCCCCACTCCCCGCTGGACCAGCCGCACCACCGTGGCTAGAGGCCCACCGGCCACTGCGGGCCCCAGGCCTGCCCCACCCCCACCCACTGGTAACCACCACGCTGCCATTTTTTATTTGGTTGGTTGTTTTTTTTTCCCTTTCACCCTCCCATGTAGCCCCGTATGCCACCTCCCCTCCCTTCCTACCAAAACCCCAATGTGCTACCGCCGCTAGAGAGCCACCAGCCCACCACTGTCTCCGGTCTGCCCAGCCCCCACCCCACAACTCCTACCACATCGCCATTTTTTTTCTACTTTTTCTTCTGTCCTTTCTTTCTCCCTCTCATCTAGCCCCATACATCACCTCCCTGCGCTTCCCACTGGCCCCCAGATCCACCCTGCCCCCACTTGCCAGGCCCCACCACACTGCCATTTCTTTTTAATGATTTTTTTCTTTCTTTTCAAGGAAACCTGGTGGTGTGGTAGTTAAGCACTCAGCTGCTAACCAAAAGTTTGGTGGTTCTAACCCACCAGACACTCCATAGGGAAAGATGTGGCAGTCTCCTTCCATAAACTTTACAGCCTTGGAAACCCTATGGGGCAGTTCTATTCTGTCCTACTGTCATACAGGGTCACTGTGAGTCAGAATCGACTCGATGGCAGTGGGTTTTTTGGTTTTCTTTCTTCCTCCCACCTAGCACTGAACATCACTTCCCCTCCCTTCCCACCAGCCTCTGGGCCCACCCCTTCCCCACTTTCCAGCACCCACTGCATCATCATTTTTTTAAATTCTTTTTCTCTCTTTCTTTACTTTCAACGTCCCACTTAACCCCATACACCATCTCCCCCACTCTTCCTGCCAGCCCCCACTGCACCACCATGGCTAGAGAGCCACCAGCACCACCACTGCCCCGGGTCTGCCTTGCCAGGTTCCGCCCACAACCATTGTATTTTCTTTCTGCCTCCCACCTAGCCCCATACATCACCTCCCCACCCCTACTCAGGGGCCCCCACCTCTCTTTCTTCCTTTTCTTCTCCCTCCCATCTAGCCCCATATGCCACCTCCCCGCCTTCCCACCAGCCCCCACCATGCCACTGGGACTAGAGAGCCACCAGGGTACTGGCCCGACACTGCCCCAGGTCTACCCTGCCCCCACCTGCAGCCTCCTGCCGCACCACCATTTTTTTTTTAGCCCCATATGTCACCTCCCCTCCCTTCCCACCAGCCCCCAGGTCGGCCCACCCCCACTCACAGGTCCTTACCACGCCATTTTTTTTCTTTTTTTCTCCATTTGTTTCCTTTCCCTTTTCTTTCTCCTTCTTATCTTGCCCCGTACACCACCTCCTCCCTTCCCACTGTCCTCTGCTACACTGCCGCAGCTAGAAAGCCACTGGCCCACTGCTCCACGCTATCCCCACCCACAGGCTCCCGCTGTGCCATTTTTTTCCTTCTTTTCTTTCTCCCACCTTGTCCCATAACCCACCTCCCCTCCCTTCCCACTGGCCTACGGGTCTGCCCCACCCTCACTTGCCAGCCCCTACTGCAACACCATTTTTTTCCTTTTTTGTTTTTTCCCACCCACCTAACCCCATACGCCAACTCACTCCCTTCCCGCCAGCCCTTGCCGTTCTGCCGCAGATAAGCACCACTGGCACATCGACCTACCACTGACCCGTCTCCACCCCACCCCTAACCACAGGCCCCCACCATACAGCCATTTATTTTTTTCTTTTTTCTTTTCTTTCCCTCTCACCTAGCCCTGTACACAACTTCCCCCACTTCCTGCCAGCCCCCGGGTCTGCCCCGCCCTGACCCGCTGGCTATAGCCATACTGACAACTTTTGTTTTTTCTTTCTCTCTCTTTTCTTTCTCCCTCCTACCTCCCCCTGCTTCCTGTCAGCCCCTGCCATGCTTCTGTGGCTGAAGCATCTCCAGCGCTCAGGCCTGCCACCACACCAGGCTTGCACTGCCCCTCCCCTCCCACCAGTCGACCAGCTGCTGAACAGGGAGAAGTGAGACCACACCACTCGCCATCCATCTGGCGAGGGGCTGTGAACATTCCCACAGAGCTCAACCTACATCAGGAGGCAGACAGTGCCCGCCCAATCTCTCAGCCACTTCACGAGTGAAGCGGCCTCACCCTGCCTGCTGCTGCCTTGCCCACATGGACAAGGTGGTAAGAGCTATCCCACCCAGAGATGAGTAAGCAACAAAGCATGCCCAACCTGCCCACCCTGACATATCAAAACCAAAAAAAAAGCAGGACAAAACAAATGAACATACACTCAATAAACAGGGAAAATAATATCTTGATATGTAGAAGCCAACAGACAATATCAAAACATACAAAAAGGCAGAACAAAGTGGCTCCAGCAAGTGGCCAAAATAAAGAATCATATTACCTTCCAGTAGAAGAAAAGGCAGCAGAACTACCTGATACAGAACTCAAAAGACTGATATTTAGGGCTCTCCAAGAGATTAGGAAAGGGATCAAGGAAAATGCAGACAAAACCAAGGAAAAAATAGTCAAAACCAACAAAAACATAGTCAAAATCAAGGAAAACACAGACAAAGCAATAGGAGAATTCAGGAAAATAATACAATAACAATATGTCAAAATAAATAATTAAAAATAATACAAAAACAGCAACTAGAAATCCAAAAGATAACAAAATTTCAGAGATGGACAACTCAATAGAAGGTTTTAGGAGCAATTTTGAAACCATGGAAGACAAAATTAGTGAGACTGAAGACAAATCCATAAATGTTATTTTGAGGAAAAATCAGAGAAAAGACTGAAGAAAAACTAACAACTATGTAGGACACAATCAAGAGAAAAAAATATGCATGATCAGAGTTCCAGAATGGGGAGAAAATATAAAACACAGAGAAGACTGTTGAAGATTTGCTGGCAAAAAACTTCCCAAATACCATGAAAGACAAAAAACTGACTATTAAAGAAGCTCAATGAACCCTAAATAGGATAGAACCCAAAAGAAAGACACCAACACATAATAATATTTGCCAAACCCAAAGACAAAGAATCCTGAGAGCTGCTTGAGAAAAACGAAAAGTCACATATAAAGAATAAACCCCATGTTAGGCCACAAAGCAACCCTCAGTAAAATCCAAAACACTGAAATAATACAAAGCAGTCTCTCTGATCACAATGCCATAAATGTAGAAATCAATAACAGGAAGAGCAAGGGAAAAAATTAAATGCACGGAAACTATGTAACACCTTGCTTAAAAATAACTGAATAATAGAAGAAATCAAAGATGGAATAAAAAAAAATTCCTAGAATCAAATGAAAATGAAAACATATCATACCACTACCTTTGGAACACAGCAAAGGCAGTGCTCAGAGGTCAATATATAGCAATAAAGGCACACAACAAAGAAGAAAGGGCCAAAATCAAACCATTAGCCCTACACCTAAGACAAACAGAAAGAGAACAGCAAAAGAAGCTCACAGCCACCCGAAGAAAGGAAATACTAAAGATTAGAGGAGAGACAAATAAAATAGAGAACAGAAAAACAATACAAAGAATCAACGAGATCAAAAATTGGTTCTTTGAGAAGATCAACAAAATTGACAAACCACTGGCCAAACTGGCAAGAGAAAAGCAGAAGAGGAAGCAAATAAGCTAAATCAGAAATGGATGGGGGAAACAACAACAGACCCAACTGAAATAAAAAGGATCATAAAAGAATACAGTACAGTGAAAAATTGTACTCCAACAAATTTGAAAACCTAGAGAAAACAGACAAATTTCTAGAAACACACTACCTATCTAAACTAACACACACTGAGGTAGAAAAACTGAACAACCTATAATAAGAAATTGAAGAGTTACAAAAAAACTCCCAACAAAAAAAGGCCTGTCCTGGACAGCTTCACTAGAGCATTCTACCAAATATTCAGAGAAGATCTCACACCAGTACTATTTCAGAGCATAAAAAAAGAAGGAATACTCTCGAATTCATTCTATGAAGCCAGCATAAACCTGATACCAAAGCCAGGCAAAGACACCACGAAAAAGAAAAATAGAGACAAATATCTCTCATGAATATAGATGCAAAAACTCCCAACAAAATTCTAGACAATAGAATTTAGCATCATATAAAAAAAAAAAATAATATACCATGACCAAGTGGGATTCATACCAGGTATGCAAGGATGGTTCAGCATTAGAAAATTAATCAATGTAATCCACCACATAAATAGAACAAAAGAACAGAATCACAGTATCATCTCTCTCAATTGATGCAGAAAAGGCATTTGATAAAGTCCAACATCCATTCCTGATAAAAACTCTCAATAAAATAGGAATAGAAAGGAAATACGTCAATGTAATAAAGGCATCTATACAAAACCAGCAGCCAACATCATTCTCAATGGAGAGAGGCTGAAAGCATTCCCCCTGAGAACAGGAACAAGACAAGGATGCCCTTTATCACCACTCCTATTTAACATTGTGCTATAAGTCCTAGCTAGAGCAATAAGGGAAGAAAAATAAAGGGCATCCAAATTGGAAAGGAAGAAGTAAAACTGTCCTTATTCACAGAAGATACGATACTATACATAGAAAACCCCAAAGCTGCACAAGGAAACTATGGGAACTAATAGAAAGATAAAGCAGAGTACCAGGATACAGGATAAACACACAAAAATCAGTAGGATTCCTATACACCAACAAAGAGAACTTCAAAAAGGAAATCAGGAAAACAATACCATTTATAATAGCCCCTAAAAAGATAAAATAGTTAGGAAGAGATCTAACCAGGGACATAAAATACAATACAAAACCATAATTAACGATGTATAGATAACTGGGAGTTCCTAAAAATTTAACACTCATGCTCATCAAAAGACTTCACCAAAAGAGTAGGAAGACAGCTTACAGACTGGGAAAAAAACTTCTGGCAGTAGCATATCCGACAAGGGTCCAATCTCTAAAATCTATAAAATACTTCAACACCTCAACAACAAAAAGACAAATAATCCAATTAAAAAATGGGCAAAAGATATGAACAGACACTTCACCAAAGAAGACATTCAGGCAGCTAACAGACACACGAGGAAATGCCCGTGATCATTAGCCCTTAGAGAAATGCAGATCAAAACCACAATGAGATACCATCTCACCCTGACATTACTGGCCTAATCAAAAAAACAGAAAACAGCAAATGTTGGAAGGTTATGAGGAGATTGGAACTCTTATGCATTGCTGGTGGAAATGTAAAATGGTAGAACCATTATGGAAAATGATATGGTGCTTCCTTAAAAAGTTAGAAATAGAAATACTATATGATCCAGCAATCCCACTCTAGGACTATATCCTAGAGAAATAAGAGCCATCACATGAATAGATATATGCACACCCATGTTCACTGCAGTATTATTCACAGTAGCAAAAAGATGGAAACAACCTAAGTGCCCAGCAACAGATGAATGAATAAACAAATAATGGTACATACAAACAATGGAATACTAAGTGGCAATAAAGAACAAAGATGAATCTGCAAAACATCTCACAACATGGATGAATCTGGAAGGCATTATGCTGAGTGAAATAAGTCAATCACAAAAGGACAAATATTGTATGAGACTACTATCATAAAAACCCAAGAAAAATTTTTCACACAGAAAAAAGCAGTCTTTGATGGTTGTGAGGGAGAGGAGGGATGGGGAGGGGAAATCACTAGCTAGATAGTAGACAAGTGTTAACTCTGGTGAAGGGAAAGACAACACACAATATAGGGGAAGTCAGCACAATTTGACCAAGGCAAAGTCATAGAAGCTTCCTAGACACATCCAAACACCTTAAGGGACCAGGTTCCTGGGGCTGAGGGCTGGGGACCGTGGTCTCTGGGGACATCTAGGTCATTTGGCACAACAGTTCATAAAGAAAATGTTCTACATCCTATTTTGGTGAGTAGCATCTGGGGTCTTAAAAGCTAGCAAAGTGGGCATCTAAGATACATCTATTGGTCCCATCCGGTCCAGAGCAACAAGAATCAAGAAAACCAAAGACACAAGGAAAATATTAGTCCAAAGGACTAATGGACCACATTAACCACAGTCTCCACCAGCCTGAGCCCAGAAGTAGATGGTGTCCAGCTACCACCACAGACTGCTCTAACAGATCACAGTAGAGGGTCCCAGACAGAGTGGGAGAAAAATATAGAACAAAATTCAAATTCAAAAAAAAAAAAGACGAGACTTACTGGTCAGACAGAGATTGCAGGAACCCCTAAGACTATGGCCCCTACACCCCCTGCTAACACAGAACTAAAACACTCCCAAAGTCCACCTTCCAGCCAAAGATAAGACAGGGGCCTATAAAGCAAACAATAACACATGTGAGGAATGTGCTGCTTAGTTCAATCAAGTATACGAGACCAAATGGGCAACATCTGCCCCAAAGCAAAGACGAGATGGCAGGAAGGGACAGGAAAACTGGACGAATGGACACGGAGAACCCGGGGTGGAAAGGGGAACGGGGAGGGTGCTGACACATTGCAGGGTTGCTAGCAATGTTGCAAAACAATTTGTGTATAAATTTTTGAATGAGAAAAAAAAAAAACAAAAAAAAAATCACATCATAATAATATACTAAATACAACAACAAAAACAGTAGCAAACCCATGTGTTTCAGAGGTAGAACTGTGGTCCATAGGGTTTTCAATGGCTGTGATCTGTTGAAGCAGATTACCAGGCCTTTCTTTCGAGCAACCTCTGGATGAGTTTGAACCATCAACCTTTCGGTTCGTAACTGAGCACATAACCATTTGCGCCACTCAAGGACTCCGTAATAATATACTAGCACAGTTTAAAAGGCGTGTTAAATTCCTAATATGTAGATAAAACCAAAACCTAACCCACTGTTATTGAGTCTATTCCAATTCATAGTGACCCTAGAGGACAGAGTAGAACTGCCCCACAGGGTTTCTATCATGGATTGAATTGTTTCCCACAAAAATATGTGTCAACTTGGCTAGGCCATGATTCCCAGTATTGTGTGATTGCCCACCATTTTGTCATCTGATGTGCTTTTGGTATGTGTTGTAAATCCTACCTCTATGATGTTAATGAGGCAGGATTAGAGGTGGTTATGCTAATGAGGCAGGACTCAATCTAAAAGATTAGGCTGTGTCTTAAGTGCATCTCTTTTGCGATATAAAAGAGAAGTGAGCAGAGAGACATGGGGATCTCATACAACCAAGAAAATAGAGCTGAGCGGGCGTCCTTTGGACCCAGGGTCCTTGCAATAGAAGCTCCTCCACCAGGGAAGATTGATGGCAAGGATCTTCCCCTAGAGCCGACAGAGAAAGCCTTCGCCTGGAGCTGTCACCCTGAATTCGGACTTCTAGCCTCCTAGACTGTGAGAGAGTAAATTTCTCTTTGTTAAAGCCATCCACTTGTGGTAATTTCTGTTATAGTAGCCCTAGATAACTAAGACAGTTTCTAAGGCTGTAATCGTTACGGAAACAGACTGCCACATCTTTCTCCCACAGAGTGATTGGTAGGTTCGAACTGCTGACCTTTTGGTTAGCAGCCGAGAGCTTAACCACTGTGCCACCAGAGTGCCTTAATAAATAACTACTGCAGTAAATATAGGTATTTATTACAGTAAATAGCAGTAGCTTGATGGAAAAGGATGACAGAAGAGGCTGCTGCACTTGTAGGACCAAGGACAAGGAAAACCAAGCCAAGGGTACTTCCAAGACAGAGAAGTGGCCAAGCTGAGCCAAGAGTAAAGTATGGGATGAATGGGGATCATGAACAATCCTATATTCTGTCTCTTGCTGTGTTCCACTGCATTCATGTACTTGTTCAGCTGCTGCTACTTGGAGGTGTAAAAGTCTAATGTGCTGAGAAAATCACATAGGCACCAGTCACGTCTAAGCTCCTTTGAATACAGAAATGCACGTTTTCCATGCATTCGAACATTTTTTGAAAATGTATATAATGCATGTATTATATATTATAATGTATCATGTGTACAGTGACTCAGGACAAACTGGGAATCTACCTGGTTCCTGTCCCTGCCTCAGCACCTCTCTAAATCCTTCTCTACAGCCAAATAAATTTTTGCTCTAAAGCTGGTGCAAGTTTTAACCTTTTTCAAAACGTCTCTGAAATTGAGGACCTGGTAACGTGTTACTAAGGGCCTTCTTGATGTACAAAGTAAGTAGAGAAAATTTCAATGTCTTCCAAATTATAGTTGAATCTGGCGTTAATTTGTTAGTAATGACTACTTGGGATGAACAGTCAATGGAGAGGATTTCATTAAGTGTAGTTGTCAGACCAACTACTTCAGAATGGCCTGTTATAAATACAGATTCTTTTGGATCCAACCCAAGACCTTTGAAATCAGTATGTCTGGCAGTTGTTTTTGTTAGGTGCTGTCAAGTCGGTTCCGACTCATAGCAACCCTATGCACCACAGAACAAAACATGCCCGGTCCTGTGCCTTGCTCAATCGTTGTTATGGCTTGAGCCCATTGTTGGAGCCACTGTGTCAATCCATCTTGCTGAGGGTCTTCCTCTTTTTCACTGACGCTCTACTTTACCAAGCATGATGTCCTTCTCCAGAGACCAATCCTCCCTGACAACACGTCCGAAGTATGTAAGTCATATTCTCGCCATCCTTCCTTCTAAGGAGCATTCTGGTTGTACTTCTTCCAAGACAGATTTGTTCATTCTTTTGGCAGTCCACGGTATATTCAATATTCTTCGCAAACACCACAATTCAAAGGCATCAATTCTTCTTCCATCTTCCTTATTCATTGTCCAGCTTTCGCATACATATGAGGCGACTGAAAACACCATGGCTTGGGTCAGGCGCACCTTAGTCTTCAAGGTGACATCTTTGCTTTTCAGCACTTTAAAGAGTCTTTTGCAACAGATTTGCCCAGTGCAATGCGTCTTTTGATTTCCTGACTGCTGCTTCAATGGGTGTTGATTGTGGATCCAAGTAGAATGAAACCCTTGACAACTTCAGTCTTTTCTCAGTTTATCATGATGTTGCTTATTGGTCCAGTTGTGAGGATTTTTGTTTTCTTTATGTTGAGGTGTAATCCACACTGAAGGCTGTGGTCTTTGATCTTCATCAGTAAGTGCTTCAAGTACTCTTCACTTTCAGCAAGCAAGGTTGTGTCATCTGCATATCGCAGGTTGTTAATGATTTTTCCTCCAATCCTGATGCCGTTTTCTTCTTCATATAGTCTAGCTTCTCGGATTATTTGCTCAGCATACAGATTGAATAGGTATCATGAAAGGATACAACCCTGACGCACACCCTTCCTGACTTTAAACCACGCAGTATCCCCTTGTTCTGTCCAAACAACTGCCTCTTGACCTGTGTACAGGTTCCTCATGAGCACAATTAAGTGTTCTGGAATTCCCATTCTTCACAATGTTATCCATAATTTTTTATGATCCACACAGTCGAATGCGTTTGCATAGTCAATAAAACACAGGTAAACATCTTTCTGGTATTCTCTGCTTTCAGCCAAGATCCATCTGACATCAGCAATGATATCCCTGGTTCCACATCCTCTTCTGAATCTGGACTGAATTTCTGGAAGTTCCCTGTTGACGTACTACTGCAGCTTCTTTTGAATGATCTTCAGCAAAATTTTACTTGAGTGTTATATAAATGATATTGTACGATAATTTCCACATTCGGTTGGAACACCTTTCTTTGGAATAGGCGTAAATATGGATCTCTTCCAGTCAGTTGGCCAGGTAGCTATCTTCCAAATTTCTTAGCATAGAAATTTGTCTGGCAGTAGGTCCCAGGAATTTTCATTTTGTCAAAATACGCAGAGTCTGAGCTCTCTAAAGTGATATAATTATTTCTTGCAAAATAATATAGATGGACATAGTAATGGTTGTTGAACAATATATTTTTTAAAGCGTGTACTATTCAGTATCTGCTACATCCTCAAAACAGGTTCAGGGGTGGGGGGAGCATTCCAAGAATAACAGTTGCTGTGGAGTTGACCCTGACTCATGGTGACCCATGTATGTCGGAGTAGAACTGCGCTCTGTAAGGTTTTTAATAGCTGATTTTCTCAGAAGTAGACTGCCAGACCTTTCTTCCAAGTTACCTGTAGATGGACTTGAACCTCCAATCTTTCAATTAGTAGCCAAGCACGTTAATCATTTGCACCACCCAGGGACTTCATTCCAAAAATAGGCTTAGGCAATTGTGCTACCAGGTACTGCTAGGAGATATTAATCCTGAGACATTAAACCTCAATATGTATCTATTCTTTGGGCAGGCACTCAGGAAAGTACAGGTTATTTGCATCTTGTGATCAGATCAGCACATCCCAGAATCTCTACAACAGTTGAGAGGGGCCAGGAGCCAGGCTGTGTATATACATTAAGCCTATACACACCTGCATAGCCTGAGCAGTTTGATAAATGTTGAAACATTTCCCTACGTTTTGATTATCCAGCCACAATCTCTTCCTGGGCTCTGCCATCAACAGCTAAAAGCCTAGAACAGCAGGGGCTTCCAGGACCCTATTCCAGGCCACGGCCAGCATGTGCTGTGATTGAGCAGTGCCTATGACATACGAGCTGTGGACTATTTTTTAATATCATCTCCAAAAGATCCCTGAAGAACACCCAGGTACAAGCTCGCTGAGCCTGGAGGGACCTCCACTCTGTGCATACGATGCCGTTGGCAGCTCTGTGTTCCCAGGGGAACTCTTCAGAAATCTAGAAAGCTTTTGCCTCCGTCTGAAAGCATGATCTGTTGTTGTCGGATTCAGGCAGTCATTCTGCCCGGAGAAGCTTCCAAATCCTTTCCCATTCAAGAACCATCTTATCTTGTCTGTTGGCATCTTTTTATCAATCATATTGTCCTGTTACACATGTCCCACTCAGGAGGAGACTTACTTTACTGGGAAAATACCTTGATGAACTTCCTTAGATAGAATAACATACTCTACTTTTCTTCTAAAATTTGTAAATACTTCTTTTCACATTTAGGTCTTTAATCTACCTGAAATTTATTGTATATGTATTGTGAGGTAGAGATCAATTTTTTTTCCATGCGGATATCAAGCTGTACCATCACTAATTATTTGATATTTCATCTTCTACATATATGTGGGGATCTGTTTCTGGGCTCTCTGTTCTGTCCCATTGGTACTATCCATGTGCCAATTCTAGACTATCTTAATTACAATAGCTTTGGCAAAAATGGCCTCATACTATGCCTACTACATGATCTCACTTAATATTTTTGTAAACACATTTCGAAGTCAGTATATACACATTTGAAATGACGTGTATGTGTGTGTTTACATTGATGTTATATTCCTAAATGATGCTAAACCTGAACTCTAGTAGTTTTGTATAGATTCTCTTGGTTTCCCTATGTGGACAGTGGTTTGGTAATGACAGTTTTGTTTCTTCCCTTCCGATCCTTAAACTTTATTTTTTCTATATTCTTTTGCTTTAGTGAGGACTTCCAGTGTGAGAGTCTACGGAATTGGTATTGTGGCACATTTGTGTCTGACTTTAAAGGGAAAGCTTCTAACATTCTACCATTCAGTACAATGTTTGCTAAGATTGTTAATAAAACCAAAACCAAACCCGTTGCTTTTGAGTTGATTCTGACTCATAGCAACCCTATAGGACAGAGTAGAACTGCCCCATATGGTTTCCAAGGAGAGCCTGGTGGATCTGAACTACCTACCAAGGTCTTAACCACCGAGCCAGGATTTTTGATAGATACTTGTTAATAGGTTAAAGGAATATGCCTCCTCATTACTAGTTTCTAGTAATTATTTTTGAGTATATTTATATGATCATATGGTCTCTTCTCTTTAATCTGTCACTCTTAATATGATGAAATACATTAAAATTTTTCTAATGTTAAACTATCACTGCATTCAGTCATGATTTTTTTTAATATTAAGTCATGATTTTTTTTAATACTTTGCTATATTTAGTTTGCTAGTATTCATAAGTAATATTGGTTTACCATTTTTTTCCTCATGCTATCCTTACCTGGTTTTTAATAGCCAAGATTATACTAGCCTTATGAAATGATTTTAGGGGCATCTCTTCTTTCTCAAAACTCTGGAAGACTTATAATAAGATTGGAGTACCTGTACGTTGCATATCTGTTAGACAAACCCCATACTGGTTTGTCTTATCTGGGGTGTTAGGGGGTCAGAAGAGTATAAATTTTTAACTTCAGCAACTAACAACAATTCAATTTTGTTAATTGATAAGAAACCTATTCAGGTTTTATGATTTCTTCAGCCAATTTTGTAAATTATATTTTGGTAAATTATGTTTTTCTATTTCATACAAGTTTTCTAATGCATTAGCTGAAGGTCATTTATAATATTCTCTTTTTTAAAATTTGATTCTTCTGAGTTTACATCATTTTCTTGTTGCTAATACTGGTAATTTGAATCTTTATTCTTTGATTTTCAATCAGATTTACTATTTTTCTATTTTAAATGTCTTTCAAAAACCAATTTTTGGTTTTGTTGATCCTTGCTATTATTTTCTTTTCTATCTTATCAGTTTATCCTCTCGCCTTTATTATGTCTTGCCTTCTACTTTTTTGAAGGTTACTCTCTTGTTGCTGGCATTTTTGTTGTTCCCCTAATTCTTGAGTTAGACGTATAACTCATTGATTTTCCATCTTTATTCCTTACCAACATAAGCATTTAAGGCCATAAATTTCTCTCCTTGAAATGTTGTATTTAATTTTGACTTGGTTCTAATTTCATTACAATGTCGTCTTTAACCCATGAGTTCAAAGTCTGTTCTTTAATATCTCAATATAGATAGTTTTCATCATTGATTTCTAAATTTAATTATACCGTAATCAGAGAACATTTGCTTTGATGATTAGATTTGTTTTGTGTTGGGTGAGCTTCTGTTAAATTTCTGTGTATGCTTGGGAAGGAAGTCTGTTTCATTTTTCAGTTACTGAGGTAATTGGGGATTTATAACTTAGAATCGTTGTCATTTTGTCCATTTTTGCCCTATATATTTTTATGCTTTTGTATTGGATTTATTTAGATACACAGTATTTATATCTTCCTGGTGAGCTGATCATTTTATCAGTATACAGTATGTATCTGTGTATACGCAGACATACATACACAACGCACGCACACACACACTCCACATACACTATATGTATCTATATATATGAGTGAGTGTATATACACATAGGGGCATATATCCTGACATATTATCCGTAATAATGGTTTTGCTCTAAAGAAAAGAATTTGTTTGCTATTAATACAGCTACACCAGCTTTTTTTCCTTTAGTATTTGCATAGTTTATCTTTTTCCGTTATTTTACTTTCAACCTTTCTATTTTAGGTGTCTCTTGTAACTAGCGATCACTAGGATATTTTTATTATTCAAAATACGTTCTCTTTTAACTGGAGAGTAATCCATTTCTTTTTTGATACTATTTTCTTCTTGATGCTTTTTTCTTTATTTTCTGCCTTCTATTGGCTCCAGTACATTTCCTATTTTCCTCTACTTTGAAAATTTTTGAATGTTTGAAAATTGAAACATTCTATTTCTACTTTTAATTGATTAGTCTAAAATTTAATATGCATATTTGACTTAGAAAGTCTAAAAGCATCCCCATTCCCTACTCTTTCTAAATTACAAAATGCCTTAAAATACTTTACCTCCAACTGCTTCCCTCCCATCTTGCATATTATTTCAACCATGATTCTCTACCTCCCCATTGCCATTGTCATTATCACTGTTTCTTGCAGGAAGTGTTTTATAGATTTAGCCACATGTTTACCAATATCTTTCCTCCTCATTCCATGTTCCATCTCAATTCTTTCCTCCGGGTTCAGTTATTTTCTTCTGGATTCAGTTATTTTCCTTCTAAAGTATATATAGGAGCCCTGGTGGTACAATGGTGAAAGCATTTGACTCCTAACTGAAAGGTCTGCGAAACCACTAATGGCTCTGCCAGAGACATGTGGCAATCTGCTTCTGTAAGGATTTACAGCCTTGGAAACCCTATGGGGTCACTATGAGTCAGAATTCACTGGAGAGCAGTGGGTTTGGTTTTTGGTTTAAGGTATTAGTTATCTATTGCTGCAAAAGCCCAGAATTTAGCAGCTTAAACAACTCCCTTTATTATCTCACAGTTTCTCTGGGTCAGGAATCTGGGCACGGCTTAGCTGAGTCCTCTGTCTCAGGCTACACTCAAGGAGTCAGCCAGGGCTGCAGTCATTTTAAGATGTGACAGGGTTAGATCTACCTCCAAGCTCACGCCAGTGGTTGCTGGCAGGATTCAAGTCCCTACAGACTGTTGGACTGAGGGCCTTAGTTCCTCACTGGCTGTTGATCAGCACCCTCAGTCCCTCGCCATGTGGGCCTTTCCATTGGGCAAGTTACAACATAGCAGCTTGCTTCATCAGAGCAAACAAGCTGAGAGAAAGTGAGCAAGATGTAAGTCACAGACTTCTGTACTCTAATCTCAGAAGTGATATCCCATTTTTTTTAACTGTTAATTTAATTTTTATTTTTATTTTGAAATAATTATAGGTTAGCAGGACATTACAAAATAGCATAGTTGCAAAGATAGTACAGAGGAGCTTAGTGTACCCTTCCCCCAGTTTACCCCAATGGTTCCAGCTGACATAACTATACCAGTTGCCATTGAGTCAACTCCTACTCATGGAAACTCATGGAAACCCCATGTGTTGCACAGTAACAATGCACCCCCCATAGGGCTTTCAAGGTTATGACTTTTCAGAAGCAGATCACCAGGCCTCTCTTCTGAGGTGCCTCAGGATGGGTTTGAACTGCCAAACTTTTTGGTTAATAGTCAAACACTTAACCTTTTGCACCTCCCAAACCAAAAAAAAAAAAAACCTGTTGCCTTCAAGTCAATTCCAACTTATAGCAACCCTATAGAACAGAGTAGAACTGCCTCATAGAGTTTCCAAGAAGTGGCTGGTGGATTTGAACTGCCAATCTTTAGGTCAGCAGCCGAGCTCTTAACCACTGTGCCACCACGGCTCCTCACACTTCCCACGGACTCCTTAAATAACTATACTACAATAGCAAAAGGAAGATTGGCAAAATATGTATGTATAGTTTTATGCCATTTACTCACACATGTAGGTTTCTGGAACCAAAATACAGAAACAGAATTATTTCATTACCACAAGTATCTCATCTGTACTTTGTAAAAGAATGTTTGTTGTATTTTAGTCAGCATTTTCTAACTTGTTGTTGCAGGAGAGTATTGTTACTTCTGTGTTGCTAAAAATGTAAGTCACATGACTGCTTTGTCTTTAACATAAACTCTCTGGAAAATTTTAGGATCTTTATTCCTGATATTCTGAAATTTTATGATGATGCAATTTGATGTGGATCTATTTTCATTCATTGTCCACTCATTGGCCCCTTCAAACTGAAAACCCCTGTTCTGAAATTTTTTCTTGTCTTAAATTTTCTCCCCTTAACTTCTTTTACTCTACCTTTATTTTCTTTCAGTGTTTTATATATATCATCCCACTGCCTTCTTGCCTGCATGGTCTCTGCTGAGAAATTAGAGCTTAGTCTTATTGGAATCCTTTTTTGTGATATTTCATTTTTCTCAAGCTGCTCTCAGAATTCTTTCTTTATCTTTGGACTTAGAAAGTTTGATTATGATATGTCTTAGTGACTTTCTTTTGAGGTCTATTCTGGATGGGGTTCATTGAGCTTCCTGATTGGAAATCTTCTCATCTTTCATGATATTGGGGAAGTTTTCTCTTATTCATCAGATGATGGACTACTATATTTTCTTTCTCTATTTTCCAACTTTTGACCATTTTTTTTCCTACTTTCTGGGAGGTGTCCTCAACTTTCTCTTCCAAGTTATTGTAATGGATTTTTAATTTCTGCCCTTTTTTTATTCTCTATTGCTTTTTTTTAGAGCATTCTACTCATTTCCTGATATCTTCTCTTAGAAAATATTAATTGTTATTAATTATAGCCTTTTTGAAATCATCTTCTGCTTTCCTCCCTGCATGATCTTTATTTCCTCTGAGTTCCCTTTTCTGTTTGCTCTGGTGTGTCTGTTTCTGGTTGGAGGATTTCAGCAAATGCCTGGTGAGCTTTGGCTACATATTCGTAGTTAGCAGGTAGACACTGAAAAGCTGACCTGAAGACTGGTGTGTGTGGGTGGGGCTTGTTCAAAGAGTGGACTTCACATGACATGATTTGTTCTTTGGGAACCCCCAAAGGACACTATCATCATGTTTTTCTCTGGGGTGGTGTGGTTTCTCCAATCTCCAGGGTATATATCCCCGGCTTCAGTGTTCTTGCTTTGGGTGAGAAAAAGGAGCATGATGGTCTCATAGACCATTGGGTAGATTTCCACTTAATCTACGTGTGTTTCATTCAGCATCGTACCCCCAACCTGTTCTCTGCCTTGTGTCACCAATTTAAAACCCCTCTGTTTTGATTTCTCCAGAGAATATATTTCTCCAGGGAGATGAGAAGGGCTGTTACCTGAGAGTAAATAAGCACAGGGCAATCAAGCATCCTTCTCAGATTTTCATAGTCTCTTCGTTTTCATGAGGTTCCAACCTCTTCACTTCCACCTTCCATGCTCCTTGGTGATCGCAATCCTTGAGCCTGTGCAAGGTTTCTAGGTAACCAACTTTCTTTTCATTGATATCCTACCCTTTATTCCTAGCCAGTTAGGTTTGAATGCTCTCTCTGATCAGTAAGTCATTCACCATTCCTCTGTTTGCTTTCCATCTTCATATTTCATTGCTCAGGTTTACATATAGCTTCTAGTTTCATTGAAGATAGAGGTGGTGCTTGTCTTTTGAGTTATCCTTGTTATTTTGTAGGTGATTTTGTGTGGTGGGGTGGCAACATCTTTATTCTAACAGCTTGGAACAGAAAGTCCAGAAAGTCCTGTCAGTAGAGAAGAGTATTAGTTAAGTCAGAATCCATTAAGTGGACATTGGGTAAGAGAACTTCTTCTTCTTAAAAATTCCCCAATATCATGAAAGATGAGAAGATTTCCAGTCAAGAAGCTCAACGAACCCCATACAGGATAGACCCCAAAAGAAAGTCACCAAGACATAATCAAACTTTCCAAGCCCAAAGATAAAGACTTCAGAGAGCAGCTCATGAAAAATGAAATATCATAAAAAAGGACTCCAATAAGACTAAGCTCTAATTTCTCGGCAGAGACCATGAAGGCAAGAAGGCAATGGGATGACACATATAAAACCGTGAAAGAAAAGAATTGCCAACCAAGAATCATATACCTAGCAAAATTGTCTCTCAAATACAATGGCAAAATTAGGACATTCCCAGATAAACAGAAATTAAGAGAATCTGTGAAACCTGAACTATCCTTACAAGAAGTATTAAAGGGAGTCTTTCAGACAGAATCGATGACAGCAGACAACAACCTGAAATGCAAATCAAAACTACCATGAGATACCATCTCACCCCAACGAGGCTAGCATTAATCCAAAAAACACAAAATAATAAATGTTGGAGAGGTTGTGGAGAGACTGAAACACTTATATACTGCTGGTGGGAATGTAAACGATGGGAATGTAAAATGGTGCAAACGCTTTGGAAATCAATTTGGCACTTCCTTAAAAAGCTAGAAATAAAAGTACCATTCGATCCAGTAATCCCACTCCTTGGAATATATCCTAGAGAAATAAGAGCTGTCACATGAATCACGAAATGGGCAAAGGGCATGAACAGACACTTCACCAAAGAGGATATTCAGGCAGCCAACAAATACATGAAAATACATATATAGATTAGGCTGTGAATATTTTTAGATACGTATATTTGTATGTACATCATGTATATTCACATAAGAGCACAAAGGGGGCACAGTCATAGAAGGTTCCTGGATACATCCAGACACCTTGAGGGACCAAGTTACTGGGGCTGAGGGCTGGGGACCATGGTCTCGGGAGACATCTAGGTCAATTGACATAACATAGTTCATGAAGAAAATGTTCTACATCCTACTTTGGTGAGTAGCATCTGGCATATTAAAAGTTTGCGAGCAGCCACCTAAAATACATCTACTGGTCCCATCACATTTGGAGCAAAGGAGAATGAAGAAAACCAAAGACACAGGAAAATATTAGTCCAGTGGACTAATGTACCACATGAACCACAGCCTCCATCAACCTGAGCCCAGGAGAACTAGATGGTGCCTGGCTACTACCACCAACCTCTCTGACAGGGATCACAATAGAGGTCCCAGACAGAGTGGGAGAAAAATGTAGAACAAAATACGGAATTCAACAAAAAAGACTAGACTTATTGATCTAATAAGAGACTGGAGGAACCCCTGAGACCATGCCCCCCGGATACCCTTTTAACTCAGAACTGAAGTCACTCCCGAAGTTTACCTTTCAGCCAAAGATTACACAAGCCTTTAAAACAAATAATAACATATGGGAGGAACCTGCTTCTTAGATCAATCAAGTATATGAGACCAAATGGACACCACCTACCCAAAAGCAAGGACAGGAAAACTGGAAAAATGGAAATGGGGAACCCGGTGGAAATGGTTAGAGTGCTAACACATTGTGGGGATTACAACCAATGTCATGAAACAATTTGTGTATCAATTTTTGAATGAGAAACTAATTGATACACCTAAAGCACAATTAAAAAAAAAAAAAAGGAATAAAAGAGACCTTCTTCTTTCCTTGGAATTTTCCAAATAAACCATGAGCACACTCTTGTAATATTCCTGCTCTCTCTTCTCTCTTCCCACACCCCCACTGGACCTGTGTTCTGCTGCCTCCCCTGCATGGAAGCCTCTTACTCCTATTCCCTCTTCACATTTGCCTACATAACTCCTACTTATAGTTCAGAAGATGTCCCAAACTACCTCGCAAAATGTAGTTGAACAGCCCTCCTGTGTCTTCTTTCTTTACTAATCACGCTGCATTTGTCTGCTTAATCCTTGAGGGCAGAGCTGGGTCTTATTCATCATCATATCCTCAGCACTTAGCTCAATGGCTGACACTCTGTAGGCGCTCAGTAAACAGTGAACAAATGTGGGGTAGTTACCAGAGCTGTGACTTTTGGAAATGAGCCTGTTGTCACAGCCAACTGAGAGAACTATCTCCAGATACTCTGATTGTTCAGAGTGATCACCCAGTTGCTTGATCATCTAGCCATTAGAGGATCCTCACTGATCTTTTCATCAGCTGACAATATGGAAGAAAAGAATGTGTTGATTTACACTTTATCTTGCTGGTTGTTTTGGAAAAATACTTTCAGGCAAGAGAGTTGAAATTAATTTTTAAAAACTGAATAGTTGTCTTGTTATAAGTAAATAGAACTGATTGTTGAAAGATGATATTCATGCTAAGTTGTGGAGAAGGTCTTTTTTCTGACTTTCAGGGTAGAAAGAAAAATATAGGTGAACTCAAGAAAGATTTTCCTAGGGAAATGTAAACTTTTATACCCAGAAAAGCACATAGAGTCTGGCAGATTATACAACTTAACGGATGCTAGGAAATCATGTAGCTCAACCCCTTCATTCTGTAATTAGGAAAATTAAGGCTCTGAGACATAACATATTAAAGTTTAGGTAGAACCAGGAAGAAGCCATTTCTCCTTTCCCAAATTTGGAATTTATTTTACTAAACCAAATCAGGAGTTTTGTTTGATTCTTTCATTAATATATAGAAGAGTTCTTAAGCCAGCATCTGAAAAAGGAAATGCATGAGAAAGTCTCAAGTGATTTTCACTTAGTATTAAACTCCAGAAAAGAGCCAGAATGTTTTAAAAAATTTTATTGTTTTAGGTGAAAGTTTACAGTGTAAATTAGTTTCTCATTCAAAAATTTATACACAGATTATTTTGTGACATTGACTGCAATCCTAGCAATGTGTCAGCACTCTTCCCATTTCCTTTTACACCTGGGTTCTGGGTGTCCATTTGTCCAGATTCCATGTCCCTTCCTATCTTCTCGTCTTTGCTTTTGGGCAGGTGTTGCCCATTAGGTCTCCTATACCTGACTGAACTAAGGAGCACATTCCTCATGTGTGTTATTGTTTGTTTTACAGGCTTGGCTAATCTTTGGCTGAAACGTGAACTTCGGGAGTGGTTTCAGTTCTGAGTTAGCAGGGTGTCCAGGGGCCATTGTCTCAGGGTTCCTCCAGTCTCTGTCAGACCAGTAAGTCTGGTCTTTTTTGTGAATTTGAATTTTGTTCTACATTTTTCTCTCACTCTGCCTGGGACCCTCTATCATGATACCTGTCAGAGCAGTCCATGGTGGTAGCCAGGCACCATCTAGTTCTTCTGGACTCAGGCTGGTAGAGGCTGTGGTTCATGTGATCCATTAGTCCATTGGACAAATATTTTCCTTGTGTCTTTGGTTTCCTTCATTCTCCTTTGCTCCGGATGGGATGGGACCAATAGATGTATCTTAGATGGCAGCTCACAAGCTTTTAAGATCCCAGAAGCTACTCACCAAAGTAGGATTAGAACATTTTGTTTATGAACTGTGTTATGCAATTGACCTAGATGTCTCGCAAGACCATGGTCCCCAGCCCTTGGCCTCAGTAACTCAGTCCCTCAAGGTGTTTCGATGTATCCAGGAAGCTTCTATGGCTTTGCCTTGGTCAGGTTGTGCTGACTTCCCTTATATTACGTGTTGTCTTCCCTTTCACCAAAGTTAACACTTGTTAACTAACTTATCTAGTTAGTGATTTCCCCACCATAGGAAAAGCCAGAATTTTTAAATAAAAATACGCTGTCATACTTTGTGTTTAGAACACCAAATGGAATATTTCCACATACAGCTATCAGATATCATGAAGAGGTCATCAACATTAAAACCATAAATCATCAATAGAAGGTGGAGGGAAATCTTTATTCCTTGATGAGATGTAGCCCAGGGACTCTTATCTCAAATGTATTTATTAACAGGATCTAGGTGATGCACCAAGTGATACCTGATTATTTGTTCATTCCACTACAAAGCAGGCTAAGCCACATTAAAGGCTAAGTCAACTCAGGTATAGGATTATGTTGTTTAAGCTAGCAAAACAGTGAAACTTTACTTCCTTCATCTAAGGAGTAAGTTTCCTGAGTGATGGCTAGGTTTTCTGAGCCTCTAGAGCAGGTTTCTCCTCTTAGTACTTATAAGTCTTCACATGCTCACTTCAGGACAAGAGTAAGATAGTATTGACTCTTAGATGAACGAGCCAATAAGCCCAACTTTTTTTGACTACTGGTATGTCATGAGCCCTGGTGGCACCCTGTTGGAGCCCTGGTGACACAGTAGTTAAGAGATTGGCTGCTAACCAAAAGGTCAACAGTTCGAATCTACCAGCTGCTCCTATGGGGCAGCTCTGCTCTCTCCTATAGTCGAAATGAGTTGGAATCCACTCGGCAGCAACAGATTACAGTTTTTTTTTTAAGGTATGTCATGAGGGTCTTCATGACTTCATGACTGATGGACTTCAACAATTCATACACATTGGTGAATGTACCAATTAATAATTCAGGGGAATCATTTCCCTTGTCCAACATGGTGCTGTGTTTCTGATAAATGAGACTTACTATCCAGTTATGACAATTAGCTTTCTGCCTTGAAGAAAAATAAGGGGAAAATCTTGGGTGCCTAAACAAAGCTGTGCCAGGCCTTCCCGCCTTTACTTAATGTCATCATAATAATGCTTGCTTAATGACTAGTACTCAAGCAAGTAGCGTTAATTTCTATTACAGTAAAATCTGCGAAAGCCAGAACCTGTGTAAAGCAGAAACCTGTCAGAGAAGGAAAACTCAGATATTTTCCACTAATAGTGTTAGAAATGTGGTAAGATTACACTCTGTCAAAGGCAGAAAACCAGTGACACAGAAAAACAAGGCAGTCCCATCGCGTTCTGGTTCTTAGAAATGTTAAAATTTACATTTCTGAGCAATGCTTTCATTTGGACTGATCTAATTTTATTCCACTATTGGGCCCTCACTAATTTGCATGATTATTTTAATCCCCAATTAGTTGTTAGTTAATATATTTTCATCTTTCTCTAATGGTCAAACCACAAGAGAGATAGTTGCCTAAATCTCTGGAGTCCTCTGTTGGAATCTGAGCTATACTTAGGGAAATGATAACTTACAAAATGCGTCTGTGCTTGGAGAGAGAGGATAAGGGCCGAGTAAAATTAGCCACAGAATTTAAAAGACCTACTACATGTCTTTGGTTTACCGGAGACCATAGTCTCTGGCCAAGCTTCCCTTCCAGCAGCCCACAGATATTTGAAATGGTGACAAGTGATAAGAAGAAGAGCAAGAACAAATAATACAGCAAAAAAAAAAAAAAAGCATCTTTAACTGTGGAATTGAAGTGGCCATTAAATCATCAGAAAAGGATGCAATACTGTGATCTAAGAAGCAGTGATGTCTAAGATTACACCTAAGAGTAGTAAAAATTCAAAATTATGGACTTTTGAGTTGAGAAGTAGGATGAGTGGACAAAGTTTGGATGGATCACCTTCTCGATTTCTTGGTAAAGAGAACTAGATTAGGAATCCAGAAATGCCCTTGGAGCAAGTAGGTATTTGAAGAGAGGAAAGAGAGAAATAGGTGGTTTCATTTATGGTATCAAAAAATTTATTTAGTGCCTATTATGCGCCAGGCAAGGAGCCCTGGTGGCACAGTAGTTAAGCATTCGGCTGCTAACCAAAATGTCAGCGGTTCGAATCTTCCATCTGTTCTGCAGGAGAAAGATGTGGCAGTCTGCTTCCGTAAATATTTATAGCCTTGGAAACCCTATGGGGCAGTTCTGTTCTGTCCTAGAGGGTTGCTATGAGTCAGAATCGACTTGACAGCAATGAGTTTTGGTATGTGCCAGGCCTGGTTGTAAGTAATGGGGATATAAGGATGAGGGAAAAAAAAATCTCATAGACTCTACTTTCATAGAGATGATGGGGAAGACAGATATAATAATAATGAAATACAATTAAAAATTGTAAAGGCTGTGCAAGAAACACATTTTTATGAAAGCAGGTAACAGTTACTTGACCTAAAGTAGATGGCCTGAGCAGCTTTGCAGAGGAGTCATAGACAAAGATCCTAAAAGAAAATTCAGGAAGACCAAATGGTTCCAGACAAAAAAGACAACTTTAAGGGCAAATGAGAGAGGACACTTTGCGTAAACATGTTGCATGTTCTAATCTATGAATTGATATGATTATATAAATTGAATTAAGCCCTAGTTGACTGCAAACTTGGTATCAAGAATGATACCCTTCAGATGGGACAAAAATGCCCTGACTAACACTTTTCCAAACCAACAAAAAAATAAAGTAAAAACAAAGCAGAGCTGTCCTCTTCCGTGCTAGGAGGCGGGCCATTGTTACCAAGCTGAAGAAACACCTAAAATTTCCTCCACATATAGAGCACACACCCTGAGGCTGCCGGAGGACACTGATAGCCCCTCCAGGGGCACCTGGGCCAGCTGTGTAATCAGCCCTAAGCATAGGTAGGTGGACTTTGCCAGGCCAGTAAGTAACCACAGCACAACCATCAGAACAGCCAAGAACTTACTGCCAGACTGAAGTATGAGTTCTTTAAAGTTGCAAAGAAATTATTTTGCATTTTGAATCATTTATCATTTGATGAATGCTTCCTAGTCACCAGGCACTCTTTTAAGTACTTTACATGTATTAATTACTTTAAAACTCACAGTAACTCTATGAAAAAGGTACTGTTAATGTCCCCATTTTATACATGAGGAAACTGAAGCAGAGAGAGCTAAGGTAGATTACCCAGTCGCACAGCTAGTAAGTGACAGAACTGGATTCAAACCCAGGCTCTCTGGTTCTAGAAGGCATGCTCTTTACCACTGCATTTTCTATAATGTCCATAATCTCAGTAATAATAATAACCACCACCACTAACATTGATCAGATACTGGTCAACTAGGAGGAGGTAATTATGTAATTATCATCTTAATTTTACAGATGAAGAAAATAAAGCCCAGAAAGGTTAAGGAACCTACCTAAAGTCACACAGATGCTAAATAGGGGAGCCTGAATTTGATCCTAGGGAGTCTTGCGCCAGAGCCTAATTAGCCACCACTCTATAATGCCTACAAGCCCAGCTATTTGCCTTTGTGCTAGGAAAAACCCAGCTTTGTTCATATTCTTGGTTTATAATGCCCCCCTTATGTCTATATGTTGTTGTTAGGTGCCATTGAGTCAGTTCCAACTCACAGCAACCCTATGTACAACAGAAAGAAACACTGCCTAGTCCTGCTATATCCTCATAATCGTTGTTATGCTTGAGTCCATTGTTGTCAGTCCATCTTGTTGAGGGTCTTCCTCTTTTTCACTGACCCTCTACTTTACCAAGCATGATGTCCTTCTCCAGGAACTGATCCTTCCTGATAACATGTCCAAAGTATGTGAGACATAGTCTCGCCATCTTTGCTTCTAAGGAGCATTCTGGCTGTACTTCTTCCAAGACAGATTTGTTTGTTCTTTTGACAGTCCATGGTATATTCAATATTCTTCGCCCACACCATAATTCAAATGTGTCAATTCTTCTTTGGTCTTCCTTATTCGTCGTCCAACTTTTGCATGCATATACGGCGATTGAAAACACCATGGCTTGGGTCAGACGCACCTTCGTCTTCAAGGTGACATCTTCGCTTTTCAACACTTTAAAGAGGTCTTTTGCAGCAGATTTGCCCAATGCAATGCGCCTTTTGATTTCTTGACTGTTGCTTCCACAGGTGTTGATGGTGGATCCAAGTAAAATGAAATCCTTGACAACTTCAATCTTTTCTCCATTGATCATGATGTTCCTTATTGGTCCAGTTGTGAGGATTTTTGTTTTCTTTCTGTTGAGGTGTAATCCATACTGAAGGCTGTAATCTTTGATCTTCATCACTAAGTGCTTCAAGTCCTCTTCACTTTCAGCAAGTAAGGTTGTGTCATCTGCATAACGCAGGTTGTTAACGAGTCTTCCTTCAATCCTGATGTCCCATTCTTCTTTATATAGTCCAGGCTTTCGGATTATTTGTTCAGCATACAGATTGAATAGGTATGGTGAAAGAATGCAGTCCTGATGCCCAACTTTCCTGACTTTAAACCATGCAATATCCCCTTGTTCTGTTCAAACAACTGCCTCTTTATCTATCCAAGCTGCACTGAAGGCATTGGTGAAAAACAAGGCCCCAAGATTTGACAGAATACCAACTGAGATATTTCAGCAAACGGATGCAGCACTGGAAGTGCTCACTCATCTGTGCCAAAAAATTTGGAAGACAGTTACCTGGCCAACTGACTAGAAGATATCCATATATATGCCTATTCCCAAGAAAGGCGAGGCAACAGAATGCGGAAATTATCAAACAATATCATTAATATCACAGGCAAGTAAAATTTTGCTAAAGATCATTCTAAAGCAGCTGCAGCAGTACATCAACCTGGAACTGCCAGTAATTCAAGCCGGATTCAGAAGAGCATGTGGAACGAGGGATATCATTACTGATGTCAGATGGATCCTGGCTGAAAGCAGAGAATACCAGAAAGATGTTTACCTGTGTTTTATTGACTATGCAAAGGCATTCGACTGTGTGGATCATAACAAATTATGGATAACATTGCAAAGACTGGGAATTCCAGAACACTTACTTGTGCTCATGAGGAACCTGTACATAGATGAAGAGGCAGTCGTTAGAACAAGGGGATATCTATATATCGGTTGTAATTTCTGTAAATAAGGGGACAATCTAACCATATTCTACATTGAAACTAGAAACATGAAGTAAATGTTTGGTCTTTAGTGCTTCCCGTTTTTCTTTTCATATGCTTTTCAAAAACAAAAATAACAAATAGGTAATATTTTTTGAGCTCTTACTATGTACCAGAACTTCTTCTCTGCATTATACTTGAATTTATTCCAATTAATCCTCCAGAAAAGACTGTGAAGTAGGTTTTGTATTTATCTTCAGTATACAGATGAGGAAACTGAGAGTCAGAGATGTTAAATGCTCACCCAAATTACACAGTCGATGCTTTCTAGAGCTAGGATTCCAACCCAGGTCTATCTGATTCCAAAGTCCATACTCTTGACTATTACCCTGAACTGCTCCAACTCTTACATAGATCTGAGCATACGTGACTGGTAATCATATGAGGAGGAATCCCTGGGTGGTATAAACGGTTAATGTGCTCGACTGCGTACCAAAAGGTTGGAGGTTTACCTTCACCCAGAGACACCTCGGAATAAAAGCCTGGCAATCTATGTCTGAGAAGTCAGTCATTTAAAACCCTATGGAGACACCAGCAGTGAGAAATCTGAAAGGGAAATTAGGTTAACAAATCCATTTACAAAAGCAACTAAGAGAATAAAATACTTAGGAATAAATCTAACCAGGGATGTGAAGGACTTATACAATGAAAACTATAAAACACATCTGAAAGCGATTATAGAAGACTTAAATAAACAGAAAGATGTTCCATGTTCCATGGATTGGAAGACTTAATATTGTTAAGATTTCAATACTACCCAAATCAATCTATAGATTCAGTGAAATCTCAATCAAAATTCCAAAAGCATTCCTTACAGGAATGGAAAAACTAATCCTCAACTTTATATGGAATGGCAAGAGGCCCCGAATAGCTAAAGTAATGTTGAAACAGAAGAACAAAGTAGGAGGGCTCACACTTCTGATTTTAAAACATATTATACAGCTACAGTAATCAAAACAGCCTGGTACTGGTATAACAACAGACACATAGACCAGTGGAATAGAATCAAGAGTCCAGAAATAAACCCACACATCTATGGTCAACTGATTTTTGACAAGGGTGCTAAGTTCATTCAATGGGGAAAGAAGAGCATCTTCAATAAATGGTGCTGGGAAAACTGGATTTCCACATGGAGGAAAATGAAGCAGGATCCATGCCTCACACCATACACAAAAACAAATTCAAAATGGATTAAGGACCTAAACGTGCAAACAAAAACAATAAAATCCTTAGAAGAAAAAGCAGGGGCAACACTATCAGGCCTAAATTTTAACAATGGATTATCTAATACAATAACAAAACCATAAACAGCAAAAGACAAAATAAATAAATGCAACCTCATAAAAATTAAAAACTTTTATTCATCAAAAGGCTTTACCAAAAAGGTGAAAAGACAAGCTACCAACTGGGAGAATATCTTCAGAAACCATCTATCCAACAGGAATCTAACAACCAAAATATATATAAAACTTCGACAACTTAGTAACAAAGAGACAAATAACCCAATCATAAAATGGGCAAAAGACTTAAATAGACATTTCACCAAAGAGGACATTCAAATGGCCACCAAACACATGAAAAGATGCACGACGTCATTAGCCGTCAGAGAGATGCAAATCAAAACCATAATGAGATACAATTTCACCCCCACTAGGATGACTAAGATTTAAAAAAACAGAAAATAACAAATGTTGTTGAGGACGTGGGGAAATTGGAACCTTTATCCATTGTTGGTGGAAATGCAAAATGGTACAACCATTCTGGCAAACAGTGTGGTGGTTCCTCAAAAAACTAAAAATAGAACTACCATATGACGCAACAACTCCACTCATAGGTATATACCAAAAGACTTCAAAGCAGAGACTCAAACAAAGACTTGTACGCCAATGTTCATTGCAGCACTATTCACGATAGTCAAGACAAAAACAAAAAACAAACCCATGGCCGTCAAATCAATTCTGACTCATAGCGACCCTATCGGACAGAGTAGAACTACCCCATAGGGTTTCCAAGGAGCGGCTGGTGGATTCAAACTGGTTAGCAGCTGTAGCTCTTAACCACTGCAACACCAGGGTTCCATTCACAATAGCCAAAAGGTGGAAACAGCCTAAATGCCCATCAACAGATGAATGCATAAACAAAATGTGGTACACATACAACAGAACACTACTCCACTAGTAGGATAAATGAAGTCTTGATATATGCCACAATATGTACAGAGCTGGAAGACATTATGCTGAGTGAAAAAAGTCAGTCACAAAGGGACAAATATTGTATGACCTCACTTACAGAAAAAGACAAGAAAAGGCAAATGTATAGAGAACAAAGCTTATTAGTGGTTACCAGGGATGGGAGGGAAGGGGAAAGGGGGGAGGGGTTTAATGGTGATGGAAATATCACATTTATTAAGGTAGGGTTGCACAGCCAATTGTTGTAATTGCCGTCAATAAGTTGTACACCTGTAAAAAGTTGAATTGGCAAAAGTTTTGTGATAGACATATTTACGATGACAATACACATACAAAAAAGAACAGCTGCTAAGGCCGCTTTATGTACAACCAAAATCCTCATGGGATTTGGTTTCTTGGTGTGGAAATTTAGAGTCATAGTTTCATGGGATATCCCAGTTCATTGGCCTAATAACATATTTAGTGCTTCTGTTCTACCTCCTATTTGTTGCATAGTGCCTGGGGTCTTAAAAGCTTGCAAGCAGCCATCCAAGGCACAACAATTGGTTTCTGTTCACCTGGAGCAACAGAGGAATATGGGCGTCAGGAATAGGAGGAAGATATGGAATGTGTGGCTAATTGCTCTCTGAACAACTGCCTCCTCTTCCATGAGACCAGAAAAACTGGATGGTGCTGACTACCATTACTGAACATTTTAATCAAAGATTTTATAGGAGAATTGTGATCAAAAGAGGGAAAATACAGAACAGAATTTCCAATTCCCTTGGGCTGCAGACTTTCTGGAGCCATGAAGGTTGGATGAACCCCTGAAACTATTGTCTTGAGATAATCTTTAAACCTTAAACCAAAAATATCCCTTGAAGTCTTCTTAAAACTGAACGCTAGTTTAGCTTAACTAGTAAAAAACGTCTTCCTTGAGGATTATGCTCTTTTAAGAACTATCTATATGGATCAAATTGACAATAGCAACTTGAAAGATTAGATAAGAACCTTAGGGGGCAGTGAATTTATGCTAATGGGGGATGAACAATTAGAAAAGGAGGATGAGAATGGTTATCCAACTTGCAGAATGTAATCAATGTCAATAAATGGTATAGGTAGAAACCGTCAATCAAAGATGTGGTTTAGACTCCTCTACCGGGGACGGTTTGGTGCAGTCCTAGATATATCCTTGCCCAAGGGCTGACAGATGGGTCAAACGACCTCTCGGAGTCCCTTCCAGCACTACACTTTGGCTTTTCCATGATTGCTGGCCTGGCATGGTAGCAGAGTCTGATTTGCCGTTGTAAGTTAGTGGAGGAGTCAGCTGCTTCAAGGAAAACAAGTAGACTCTTTGTCCCAAAAATAAATGCCTGTCTACCCTTTTGCAGATTAAATTGTACCATTAGAAGTTTGTCTCCGTGAGTCATGAAGTATTTTTGGTCTTCTAGAGTTCTGTAATAGAATGCAGACACTAACGCCCTAAGTGAAGATAAAATAACTAAATTCAGTCAGATGAGGGCTGACTAGAGTTCATGGCCCTGCAGCAGGACCACGACTGGAAATGCAGGAAGAAGGAAGTCCCAAAGCAGACAGCAGAAGACAGATGCAGTCTACAGGACTGTAAAGACAGACTGTGCCTAATTGAAAATGTTGCTCTGGGCTCATGCACAAGATAGGGCGCTCCTCCCTCCCATCTGAATTCTGTCACTCTTTCAACGAACAAGGGGCTCCTACAGATGCCAAGCACTGGGCGGAGGACTGGGGACACCACGGTAAATGGGACAAACATGGCCTCTGCTTTCCTGTAAAATACTGAACACATAGGGAGCATGTAGTAAATTAGTCCATGGGTTCTGCCCTCAGGCAACAAAGAATGATTGCATTGCTAATAGGTGCAAGGCATTGTTCTGTGCACTTGGAGTGGAGTGGTAAACAAAATGACAAACTCTTTGCCCCAGTGGAGCTTACATTCTGGTAAGAGGAAGTTACGTAGTGAAAGAAGCTCAAGGTGATCTAAGAGTTATGACAAGGAGACCTATCTGAGCTGAGAAAGGGGTGTTTTCTATTGCAACATGAAAGCTGACGAGGAGTTGGCATAAGGCGTGGGTTGGGTGAGGAGGAAGCGTGTGGAGAATGTTCCATTTAAAATTACCAAAACTTGTCAAGCTACCACAATTTGCTTGTGTGGTAGAATGAAGAGTAATTTATATCTTTCTCTTTCTTAATGTTATCCAAATATTTGTATAATAAATAATTTTAAAATAATATCAATGTTATGCTTAAAACTAAATCATCCCTTTTTTTACTTGTGGCTTTCATGTATTGATCTTTAAACTATTACTTACAATTATGAGTAAATGGATATGATGTAATTTGGAGCGCAAATTCAAAATCAAACAGGAATTTTACCCTGGTGATGCCAGCATTGAGTCTAAGCCCAAAATGTGTTTGGTGTTACTGTATGCAAACAAGATACCATGTTTGACATTGTGACATGGATTTTTCCCCACCTACATTGAATATGAATTACAGGTTGGTTCCTGCACTACAGGTGGACCTGTGGCAGCCCAGCAGTATCTCCTATGTAACAGAGGGAACAGTTACTGATGTCCATATTCCCCAAAATGCTTCCCGAGCCCTGTTAGTCTTCTTACAGCAAGCCAGCATCCAGTACAAGTAAGCATTTCTTTTAACTTGCTATAAAATTCATTTGTACCAAACTGAACATAAGTGATAGCTGAATTCAGTTTATTTATTGAGTGCCTAAGACAGTGTTTCAGGTACTGAGAAAACTGAGGTCAATAAAACACAATCTCTGCCTTTGATGTGCTTATTAATCTAATGAGCAGTGGAGACAATCATACTGACATATTATTCCACTATTACCATGAAGTGATCACTGTAAACACAGAAGTTTTTTTGTTGTTGTTGTTTGTTTTTATGTGTGAAGAAGGGATTGCAGACTAGCAAAACTTGAAGAGTGATGGGAAGGCAAGGCCAGAAAAGGCTGTCTGTAGGTGGTACATTAGCTGGCAAAAAATGAGACCTGAGAACCTTGCAGGCAGAGGGGACAATGCAAGCAAAGTGAGGAGAATGCATGGGTGGCTTATAAGAACAAAAATTTATTGTCTCCAAGTTTTGGAGGCTGGGATTCTAAGATCAGGGTGTTGGCCATGTTGATTCCTTCTGAGGCTTGAGGTAGAATGTGTTCTATGCCTCTTTCCTAGCTTCTGGTAGCTCTAAGTGTTCCTTGGCTTGCAGCTTCAGGGCAACATGGCATCCTCCCTCTGTCTCTCTGTATCTTGTATTTTCACAAGGACACCAGGCATATAGGATTAGTATCTACGCTAATCCAATATGAACTCACGTTAACCAAACTGGTGACATCTTCAAAGACTATTTCCAAACAGGATCACATTCACAGGTAGGCAACAGGAGTTCTGCACATCTTTTTGGAGAATACAATTCAATACATAACAGCATGTGTGCAGAGAATTGGTGGTAGTTCAGTGTTATTTGCATACAAGTCAGAGAGTAGAAAGAAAAGATACTGGAGAGACTGAGGGAGGCCAGATTGTGGAAAGCCTCATGTGCAGAGTTAGGAGCTCATACCTTCTCTTGTGGGTGGTATGGTACCGCTGGAGGATTTAAGCAAGGGAGTCACATAACAGTTGAGTGGAGATCTACAGAAGCCTACAATTACAGTCCAGGTAAAAGGTGATGATGTCCTGAGTTAGGGCCATGGTAGTGGGATCAAGGGAAAAGAAAGCATTCAAAAAATATTTCAGAAGTAAAATCACCTGCAGTTGGAAATTTGTTGGATGTAGGTGGGAAAGGAAGAAGTCAAGGATGACTCCAAGTTTTCTAGTTTGGGTGACTGAGTAGACAAATTTGAACACGTTGGATATTTTTAGGTCAGTTTGTTTTTAAGGAATAGTTAGGGTAGTAAGAAGAGAACAAGTAGAAAACTAGTCACAGGCGTCAAAAAAGAAAAGAAAAACTTTCAAGAGAGTTAATAGTCATCAGTGTCAAATGATGCGGTGATCTCCATGAAGACAGGACTGAATAGTTTTCTTTGGATTTGGTAAATCAAAGTGCATTGGTACAATGGCCAAAGTTGGAACAATTTGAGCAAGACAATAAAATAGTATTGTATTATAACCCTAAGTAAGAAAAAAAAACAATCCGTGAGTCCACACTGATATAAATAAATGATTGACCAAAAAATAAATGTTGGGGGCGGGGGGAGACAAATCTCCTTTGCAAAAAAATTGCAAATCATTTTTGTAGATACTCTGTCTTCAAGGAGGGAGTGGAGTATAACTCCCACACTCCTCAGATGTGGGCTGCACATCATGACTCCTTACAGTGAGTATGAAAAGGGGGAAAAATAGAGTAACTGTATAGTGGAGACACCCGACAAAACACTACCTCAACCAGGTGATAAATGATGTTGATAGTATGTATCTGGATATGATGTAATGAAAATGACACTTCACTTCTGTGATCCTCCTCAAAACTGAAACGAAACAAAACATATTCCCTGTCAAGTCATGAGAAAATTATCACAAAAATTACAATAGAGGGGCATCCTACAAAATATTTGACTGCTACCCCTCTAACATGTCAAGATCATCAAAAACAAGAAAAGTCTGAGAGACTGTCCCAGCCAAGTGGATGCTAAGGAGACAGGATAATGAATCAATATTGTTCATTAATTATTACAAATATACCATACTAATGTAAGATGTTAATAGTATGGGAAACTGGTTGTGGGGTATATGGAAACTATACTATCTTAATTTTTCTGGAACTCTAAAACTTTTCTAAAAAGTAAAGTCTATTATTAAAAAAGTTCATTGGTAACTGTAATGGTAGGATTCGATTGTGAAGAAGAGAAGACAGAAGTGAAGAGGAGGTAAGGAAATGGAGCAGCAAAACGGACTTCTTTTAGCAGTTAGAATAAGAAGGGAACAGAGAGGAATAACTACAGGGAGATACAGCATCAATGACTAATTGAAGATTTGGAATTTGTTGGGTAGGGGGAAATTTTGGCACGTTTATAGGCTGAGGGAAAGGACCAGTAGGTAGGGAGACACTGATGTCCAGAAGAGAGGAGAAAAGTGGTGGAGAACACAGGAGAGAATGCACAGGTGGAGGTGGGTTTGAGCAGTAGGAAGGATACTTTATCCTCTAAGACTGAAGAGGTCAATGTGCGTCTGGGTTGTAGGAAGGACAGTTGACAAGTTGAAGGAGATTACAGTTAATGGTTGTCTTAGACTGGGTTCTCTAGAGAAGCAAAACCAGTAAAGTGTATAAATATATACATAGAGATTTATATCAAGGAAATGGCTCATGTGGTTGTAGAGGCTGAAACGTCCCAAGTCTGTGGGTCAGGATAGAGGCTTCTCCTGATACACGTAGCCACAGGGCCTAGCAAACCCAAGATTGGCAGGGCAGAAAGCAGGGCTCTTGTTCACAGGCTGTGAAGATCGATGAATCTCAAAGATCAGCAGGGAAGACCACAGGTAAGCTGCTAGCTCAAGTCCCAAGAACTGGAGATCAGATGAACAGGAGCCAGCTGCAGGATCCAGAACAAGCAAAAGCCCACAAGCCTTGCCAGAATAATCCACTTATATTCAGTGAAGGCCACACACCCAAGGAAATTCCCTTTCAACTGATTGGCTACTCACAGCAGATCCCATCATGGAGGTGATCACATAACATCAAATCTCATCATGGAAGTGATCACACCACCATAAACTATCAAATCACTGAGAATCATGGCCCAGCCAAGTTAACACTAAACTTTAGCCATTACAATGGTTAAATTTCCTGGATGAAGTAAGAAGCAAAATCATCTACTGAAAGTGAAGTAACAGGAGGTGAGGTGTATTGCCAAGAGAAAAACTGTGATAAGCAGCCATAAAAGTTTGGTTGCTGAGAAGAGAGATTGTAGCCCTGATAGGTTGAGGTTTTGTTGAGCAGAAACTCAGAAAGATCAGGGTTGCTAGTTGCCATCAAGTTGATTCCAACTCATGGCAACCCAAGTGTACAGGGTACAACTGCTCCATAGGGTTTTCAAGGCTGTGACCTTTCAGAAGCAGATCTCCAGGGCTGTCTTCCAAGGCACCCCTGGGTGGGTTCTAACTGCCAACCTTTTGATTAGTAGTCCAGCACTGAAGTATTTGCACCACTCAGGGACCCTGAAGAAAGGTCTAAAGGTCTTTATATTGAAAAACAGGTATAGCGTAGCTGAGGGCAATGAACTAGAATGAAAAAAGGTTTGACAAAGTGTGGGATATCGGATGTTAAGATTTCTGAGGTAAAACAGTTACGGCCAGTGACAAGATCCAGGGGGTAGCCATTTCATGGCTGAAATGAAATGTTGTGTGAAGGTCATTCAGGTTGATGCGGACAAGAACAGGTAACCTAAATCATCAGAAGATCATCACAGCAGTCTTGAATCTCCTTGGCTGAGGGCAAGATTAGAGGTGAGACGAGAGACTGTACTACTAGGGTAGGAATATCAGGGAATGGCCAGGAGTTAGAGGACAGCAACAAGAGGTGGCATGACTCTAAAAGAGGATGAGCCTTTCCCCATTATAGAAGATTAGTGGGGAAGCAGAAACGGGGTCCAGGAGAATTCTGGCCTCCCTCCCTCCTGGTGCCATGTTAGGAAGCCAGGGTGGAAGAATAAAAAGCCACATAAAACAGACATGGATTGAGAGAGTTTGCTGAAAAGAGTGGAAGATATAGGAAGTTTATTTACAATGGAAAAAGAATTCCAGTGGGCAAAAGAATGAAGAGTGGTGGTGGAGAAGAGGGGAGTCAGTGGAGGATCTGGGGGAAGAAGCACAGTGAATTAATGAGACAGGAGGGAATGAATTATCTTTAGTTTGCAATCCTAGGATTTCAGGGCTGAGAAGCATAATTGTAAATAACTAACCTCAACTAACCTAACTTTTAAGGAAGTTGTTGTACTACCCAAACTGACACACAGACCCCTGATGATGGCTGGCAAGAGCTGGGGTGGGCTGAGGGCTCTGTGGGTCAGTGGTGAGAGCCTAGGCTCAATGGGAGACTGGGCCAAGGGTTGCAAAGTGGTAGTGATATCCCTGGTCTAGACAAATACTGCTCTGCCAGAAAGATAATTACAATCTAAGTACCAATAGGCTTTTTGCAGAAAGACAGTTTATCTGTGCCTCTAGAATAGAGTCGAGTCACAGCTGTGCATAAAACTATTGTTCGTGTTCAGGATATTTTAGTCATTGCTATAGATTTGAAGGCGCACTTTGATTCTCTGAATGCCTGGCAGGAAAGAGCCTGGCAATTATATCTATAGGTGCTCAGCAACAACTTACTTGGTTCATTAATTATTATTCAATAGAAAAAAAAATATACCAGTTAGTTTAACAAGTCTCTATTTCCTGCCATTAAATATAGGTCATGTGAAAATGATATAGAATAAAATATCACACTTTAGGACTTAGAGAATAGAATTTAAAAAAAGAATGTTTTTAAATCAGTTGTCTTCTCATAGAGAACAGTCACTTAGCATTATTCATTTCGTTGGTCCCAAAGTAATAACACATAATAGTCAATTACATTCCATGGAGCCGGTAGGTCGAGATCATTTTAATTGACTTTTATTATTGCAGCCTGGGAGATGTTTAGAAGATTATCATCTCTCTGTACAACTATACATAATGCATAGCTATAAACCCAAAAACCAAACCTGTGGCCGTCGAGTCAATTCTGACTCATAGCAACCCCATAGGACAGAGTAGAACTGCCCCATAGGGTTTCCAAGGCTGTAAATCTTTCCAGAAGCAGACTGCCACAACTTTCTTCCAAGAAGCATCTGGTGGGTTCGAATCACCAACCTTTCGGTTAGCAGCCCAGTGCTTTAATCACTGTGCCACCAGGGCTCCTTTGTATAGCTATAAGCCAGCCAACCCACTGCCATCGAGTTGATTCCAACCCCATAGGGTTTCCAAAGCTGTAAATCTTTATGGAAGCAGACTGCCACATCTTTTTGCCACAGAGTAGCTGGTGGGTTCGAACTGCTGACCTTTTGGTTAGCAGCTGAGTAGTTTAATCACTGTGCCACCAGGGCTCCTTTGTATAGCTATAAAAAAAAAAACCAAACCCATTGCCGTGGAGTTGATTCTAACTCATAGTGACCCTACAGGACAGAGTAGAACTGCCCCATAGTGTTTCCAAGGAGCAGCTGGTGGATTCGAACCACCGACCTTCTGGTTAGCAGCCGAACTCTTAAGCACTGTGCCACCGGGGCTCCATTTGTATAGTTGTTGTCATCTTTAAAGTGAACATAATGTGACCCCATGTGTCTGGCCCCCAGATGGTGATCAGTCCCTCTCAATGAGATGGCAGAGGAGATGACTCATTCTGCCATGAAAAGTACAGGTCATTTTATAAATTAAATACCTATAAAAATTGGCAATGAAATGTCACATTTTGAGCCCACACACACACTGGAAACTTTGGGAGGCAGTTTTGTAGTGAGTGATGGCATCACTTGGAAAATTCTTAATATCTCTAGTCACTGGTATAGGTGGGGTACAGAGTTGGAGTAGGAATAACAATAGCCCACAAGGCAGAGTCTGAGTTATGAACAAAGACCCCAAAACACAATGGCTTAACTTAAATAGTAGCTGACTTCCCCTGATAGGAAACCCTGGTGGCATAGTGGTTAAGTGCTACAGCTGCTAACCAAAAGGCTGGCAGTTTGAATCCACCAGGCGCTCCTTGGAAACTCTATGGGGCAGTTCTACTCTGTCCCATAGAGTCACTATGAGTCAGAATTGACTCGACGGCCACAGGTTTGGTTTTTGGTTTTCCCCCTAATAAGACGGTCCTTAGGTAGCCTATCCAAAGGTCCAGAAGCTGTTACATGCTGCTACTGTTACATGGTACCACTGTCATTACCATAACTGTCTCACTAGACACCGGAGCGTCAAGTCCAGCCATCACCCCATTGTCGTCAAGTCCATTCCGACTCATAGTAGAACTGCCCCCATAGGGTTTCCAAGGAGCAGCTGGTGGATTCAAACTGCCAACCTTTTTGTCACATCTCTATGACCTTGACATGGCTGTAGCAACAACAGCAGGAAGATGACCTCAGCCTCACTTTTCATATCACAAATTTGAACTCAGAACTTAGCTGCAAGGGAGCCTAGGAAAAGTAGTTTTTAACTTTCTAGCCCTTGCAGTACAGGAGGCCCATAAAGGGAGTAGAAATAAATGCCGAGAGCCAATTGACCATATCAGCACAGAAAGTCAAAAGAGAAAGCAAAGATTAGCTATATTCTAATATTGTATTCCATTTTTATCTAAGAGGACTGACAGCAGTGAGTTTCCAGGCTTAGATAGCCTAAATTACTAGTTCTGAATCCTGGCAATGTATTAAATTACCTGGTAAGCTTTTGAAAAGCACTGCTGCCCAGAGTCCATCAGAGATCAGTCTATGCAGGGCCCAGTGTAGCACAGTTTTTTAAAGCTCACAGATGATTCTAACACAGCCTGGATTGAGACTCACTGGCCTAAATGAATCAATAAATGCTGGATATAGGAGTCCCTGGGTGGTACAAATGGTTAACATGCTCAGCTGCTAACCAAGCAGTTGGTGGTTCGAGTCTACCCAGAGGCACCTGAGAAGAAAGGCCTGGTAATCTACTTCCAAAAAATCAGCCACTGAAAGCTATGAAGTACAAGCCTACTCTGACACACATGGGGTTGCCATGAATCTGAATCACCTTGACAGCAACTGGTTTGAGTTTTTTTGTTTCTAAAGACTAGCGCTATTTAGGCGTCCTGGAGAATTTAAAATACGACGAAGAACCTTAATAGTTTATTCACCAAAGGTGCGATGTCCGACTAGAGTGATTCCATACGACCTCAAACTGAAAATTTTATAATATTCTTACTTTTGGTGAAAACATTAGGAAGCTTAACTAGAAAATACTAAGATAAATCTTTACAACAATTACCCACTGGAATTATTATGGCAGTTCTCTGAGTGGGCATTTCATTATGTGATTAGCAAAATGTTGTCATTTATCAATGCTGCATAATCTAATCAATCAAGAAGCATCATTTTCTTACTGAATGTCCCAGAACAATGTTAACTTTCCAAAGGTTGTTCTGCCAAGAGCTGCCAGACAAACAGACGCACCAGCAGCATAACTTCAGAACTTGGCTCGTGATGAAAGCAAGGAATTGCTCTTACCTGAGGGGAAACAAGTTACCTGCACTTGGGCATATTTAGAATGTCTGTCCACTTTGGAAATGTTGCCAAAGCAATACATTACAGCTCACTTTTGTAAACATTCTCAAAATATTTCAAAGCTTTGAACACTTTATTTTGGTGTTTATCTTTTCAACTGGAAATGCAGAAGGAGATCCTTGTGCAGATTGCTGGCAGTGGCAAACCTATTAAGTAGCCAGGAGCCCTGGTGGTGCAGTGGTTAAAAGTTCAGCTGCTAACCGAAAGGTCAGCAGTTCAAATCCACCAACTGCTCCTTGGAAACCCTATGAGGCAGTTCTACTCCGTCCAGTAGGGTTGCTATGAGTCAGAATCAACTTGACAGCAGTGGGTTTGGTTTTGGTTTTTGTATTAAGAAGCAAGGAGAAATGAGTAAATGGTACTTGTTAGGGAAACATATCTGACAACTACCTGCAGTAACTCTGAATATGCTGACAGTTTATAATCACCTCAGCCCTAATCAAACTTGCATCTTTCTTGACCATCCCTGAGCCTATCAGAGCACAAGTAAGTTTGGCCATTGACATAGAAGGTTCAGCTGGTTCTTAAGACCTACATTAGCAATAGTGTGAAGTTCTGTTTTCAGTATTGTGGAGTTCTAAATTCGTACAAGTCTAATTTCATCTGTAACTTATTTCTAGAGGGAAAAAAGGAAACACTGATATCCAACAGTGTTCAGGCTGAACACCTAAAGCTCCAGGTGAATTTACCCATTCTATACCACCCTACCGTGTCTGGATTTCTAAAATGTTTCCAGTTTTAAAGTTGAAAACTGAAGGGTGAAGAACAGTAAGGAGATGATCAGTTCCTGATTAAGGATTCTGTTCACTGTGGGCACTAGATAAATAACGAATGAATCACTCAAAAGGAGTGTCCCACACCCAGCATGACCCGAAGGAAATCTACGTCCTTCATTAACCAAAAGCATTTACTCAGGTAATTCAAAATAATTTTAAAAAATTTAAGTGGCCTATATAGATCATAGATCAGCCTTCAAGTCATTAAAAGATACCATTACATGTTCTTTTAATAGCACTTAAGCCATTAAGCGCCAGTATTTTTTTGTTTTGGGGTTTTTTTTGGGGGGAGGGGCAGAGATAAAAGTATGAAAGCAAAGCTGTTTACCTGCCAGGCCCATAAAAATCACGAAGGGGTTTTCTGATGTCTTTACATATTCTAAACAGAGGAAGTGCCTTGTTACTTCATGGCTGCTCTAGTTATACTGAGTATTGGGAAAACAGGCCTATAGCCAGCTCAGAGGGAACATTGAAAACATCTGGAGCTGGTTCCAAACATTGGAATCCCCCACCCTAGCCTCAGCCTCCACTTTCCAAATGCATTGACTTTGATAAGCTGAGCCTAGCTTCTCTAGACCGCCTTGATATTGGCAGGCAGCTAAATGGCTTTTTCCAGTTTTGGGTATTTCTTCATTAGCTTCTCTCTCCTTTACCTTGCCTCTCAGAGTCTTGAGTTAGGTATGCTGGGTGATGTCCTGAGAACAGCCTCCCAGTGATGAAAGGGATGTGAGCAGATAGAAGCAGCAATAAAGGAGGTTGTGGAGAGGTGAAAGAAGTTTTCGTTACAGGCTATGCTCAGTTTTCATTATATCATCACACTGGATTTGAAGTCTCAAGATTTTAATTTGGATCCTCATTCTGAGTTCAAGTTCTGGCTCTGCTACTCACTAACAGGGTGCCATTCAGTGGTGTCGGTGGGGGTGGGTGCGGGGGGTGTGGACCACAACTTGTGACACTGTCAGAGGGCATGACACCAAAAGAACTGTCTATAAAATTTTTGTGCAGTGTTTCAGCAGAAATTTATTTTTTATAAAAATATCCCTGTGGTTAGTTGTAACTACAAAATTTTTTTTCTGTAAGCTCAGCTTACATGTATCAGTATACCAACAAGGCTAGAACTCTATGCTAATTTACTTTTTGAACCTTCTAAGGCTCTCCTATCAGAGCTATAATTACTACCCAATTACAATGATGCTTCTCATCACATGGTTTCATCTGCACACGCTACAAGCACGTGCTGTTACTTTCGTTGCTGCTGGTTTTTTATAGTCACTGATTTTGTCAGATTTTCTGGTGTTTTAGCTACAATATTATGGTAATTAGCATTGAGGGGGGGAAGTGACAGCAACCATAATGACGCCACTGGTGAGTTCTTAACCCTTTGGAGGCTCAGTTTCCCCACCTGTAAAATGGAAATAACAATAGAAACCAAGAGCATATGTGTAAAATACAGGGCACCGTGCCTGGCACATAGTAAATTCAGTAAATGTAAGTGTGTGTAGCCATCGTTTGGTTGTTGTAAATGCTCAACTGATGGTAATTATTACTACTACTATTATAATTTGGGGACATCTGCTTATAGTAAGTTCACATTTTTAATTCATGACACCATTTATTGAACAGTTTTCATTTCTTTAAAAATAACATGTTTCCAACATTTGGTATTTTTAGAAATGTTGATCTTAGCTGCCCTTCTTTTCATAGATGCATGATTTTCTTTTGATTATTACCTGATTTTTATATTATCTCAATTTACTTTTCATTGTTTATCGTTTCATACCCAGCATCCTCATAGAAGATCTTCAGAAAGCACTGGAAAAGGGAAGCAGCTTGCAAACCCAGAGAAATCGAAGATCTGCTCCTGGATATAATTATGAAGTTTATCACTCCTTAGAAGAAGTATGTAATCAAAGAAGCTTTTACTGCTTTTTTACAAGCACATATTTATCATTTAGTTATAAGGATTGGGAGAGGTATAAAGATAGAGACAGGGGCTGTGTGAAAAATACATATAGACCTTATCCTGCGTGGGCACCTCAGTTCAATCACCTCTTCTTCCATTAAGCCTTTTACTGCTATATAAGAAGTAGCAAAATAATTTGAATTTCACCTATTCTGCCTCTACTATGGAGCCCTGGTAGTGCAGTGGTTAAGAGATTGGCTGCTAACCAAAAGGTTGGCAGTTCGAATCCACCAGCCCCTCCTTGGAAACCCCATGGGACAGTTCTACTCTGTCCTGTAACGTCGCTGTGAATCGGAATTGACGGAAACAGGTTTTAGAAACAGGTTTTAATGGGCCCCCACTATAAAGGACATGGGAAGTGAAATGAAAGGATTGAGGACGAGAAGTGAACTTTGATGCTTGCCCTTACACTTGCTGCAAAGCTGAGACTTTCCAAATGCCAGACCTCATTTGTGGAACCTCAAGGCCTATTTATTCTACCTGGAAAACTCACAGCAAGCCCATCCCCACCACCATGTTGTTTACTGTTCACCTGGACAAAAACTAGTTTTATTATGATCTCAGCATAAGCAAGAGAGTACCTGGTTTCTAATTTCCCAGACTAGGTGGGACCCCTGTCGGCTTTCCACCACCCTGGACTATTACATGGTCCCACAGCACATAGATATGATATTTATCACCATTCTTAATTGTGTGATTATTAATTAATGCCTTTCTCTCCCAATAAGCTGCAAGTTCCATGAGGACGGGCCATATCTTCCTTGTTCACCACTATATCCCCAGGGGTGAGCAAATAGAGATGTCCCAATAGAGAGTTGTGGACAGAATGAATAAATGAATGAATGCATACATTTACCGATAGATGGACCAGCCTTCCTCTGAATTAATTGAACAAAGGAATGCCAGACATAGAATTAATGAGATCCTGTTATAGTCTTAAGAATAATTTGGTTCTGTTCCTAATGACTTTCCTTTCAAAATTATTTCCAAATATTTCATATCTCAACATATTTTTTAGAAGCTTGAAATTAGAAGCAATGGAAAGGTTTCAAATAACCTGGCACATGGAAATGCTATTAACATGCTCTAAAATAAAATAAAATTAAATTATATATATACATGTTTATAGGCACTTTCCGAGACATTTTGTCAGCACAGACCTTTTCTTTCGCATCATAGAACAGTGGGACACTTTTGTGTGACTTTCTTACTCCTTTATAGGGCTTTTAAGTCAGAAATGTCACCGATCTTTCTAAGTGCCTTCTTCATCCATCTCAAATACACTTTCTCCTGATGACAGATAAGTGTGTATAAATGGATCAATGCAAAGTTATCACTATTACTGAAGAAATTATTCAAAGAGCATGCTCTCTGACATGTGGCTCAGTATAATAATCTTAAATGCAAAAGATAATGCCTTTTTCTTAGCATCTTCTTTTCGGTGGCAAATTACAATATATAGGTCTTTAATAAACACTTTCAAGTAGTTTTGCTGCTTTTCCTAAAGCTGATTTATTACATTAAATCTTGGGGGGTGGGGATGAAAATAGAATTTGATTTTCAAAAGAAACCCAGAACACAATTTTCCATAAAACTCTGCCATCAAGATATTAATGGTATATGATCACTGTATGGTATATGAAAAGGTATGGGTTAAAGAGGGAAGAATATAAAGTGATGAAGCTACTATTGGTAAAAGCAGAAAATAAAATAACAAGTTTAAGTATCCCAAAGGAAATAAAAACACAAAATTGGTTTGTGTTAGATTCTGTGTTCTATATATGCCCTTTGAGGGCTGAGACCTACTATTGTCATTTTGTTCCCTTTTGTTCTCTAAAAGCTCCATCACAGTGAGAGAGTCTGACATGGTTCTTATTCATTTGCTTTTAGATTCAAAGCTGGATGCATCATCTGAATAAAACCCATTCAGGCCTCATTCACATGTTCTCTATTGGAAAATCATATGAGGGAAGATCTCTTTTTGTTTTAAAGGTAAGAATAAGAAATTGTTAGCTAAATAAAAAATATTTACCATTCATTTTCTTCAACTTTGACTTATTAGGAAAAGAAATGAAATGGTCTTGCATAGAGTCTCATATTTAATATCATTTGGTAATTAATATCATTTGATAATTTAAGGCAAGTTTACGCTCAGGTTTTTGAGCCATGCTTCTAACATTTTCAGAGTAATTGATGCGCTTAAACAATTAGTGGCCTTCAAAATTATGTATAAGTGAGTGTTACTTAGAATGAACCAATGCAGAACTATATGAACGTGCTAGAAGCTGTGTACAATTACCCATCTTTGATGCTGCATTCTTTTCCAGCTATAGACCTACCGCTCTCCATCCCTTCTCAGCCAAGCTTCTAAAAACATTCACCTACATTTACTGTCTCTGCTTCCTCGACTCACTGGTTTTTGCCCCCATAACACTTGCCGTTGTCAGTTACGACTCTGAGTTGGTTCTCCTCTCTCCCTCTGACCACTCCCTCAGCTCTCAGTTGCTGGCTCCTCTCCTCTTGTTCTTCCCTTTGGTTGTTTTTAGTTGCCTCCGAGTTTTCTCTGACACATGGCGACCTTATGTTAACAGAATGAAACATTTACTGGTCCTGCACCATCTTCATGACCGCTGATATGTTAGAGTCCATTGTGTCAATCCACTTCACGGAGGGTTTCCCTCTTTCACTGGCCCTCCACTTTACCAGATATGATGTTCTTTCCTTGGGTTGTGACAAGTAATCCCCAGAACTCTATCCTCAACTCTCACTCCACAAATCCTTTCTAGGTGGGCATATCTACCCCATGGCTTCAACAATCATCCCAGACCTTTTTATCCAGTGGAGTACATCATTGCCCACTTGACATTCTCACCTGGATTTTCACAAAAGCTCCTCAGATTCAACATATTCAACAGAAATTATCCTTCACTCCAAATCCTGATAACTTCCCCTCATATCAGTAAATGGCCACCACTGTCCTATAAGTTCAGAAACATGAGCTTCGTCCTAAATTCCTCTCCTTTATTCTAACGTCTTACATTAAACCTACCACCAAAACTGACAGTTATTTCTTCTAAATATCTTTGGAATCTGCCCCCAACCTATTGTCCCCACTGCTATTACCCTAATTTACCTCTGCATCCATTCTCCCAAGACCATTACAATAGCCATGTACTGAACTTCCTTTCAAGCCCTGCCCTCTGATCGCCTAATCCATCCTACACATTACTGTCAGTGTGAGCTGGAGCACATGTACACACATAGCCTCCCCATCAGATACAAGATAAAGTCTTTTCTCTTTTTCATGGTATCCAAGGACTTCATGTGTCCTCTGCCTCTGATCCAGCTTCATCTGTCATTCCTTCCTCATTATTTTAGAAGCAGTTCATCAAATATAGTGTATTCAAATGCCCTTCCAAGCTTGAAATGCCTTCCTCCAACTTGTCTGCCAGGCAAGCTTCAAGTCTTGCTCAAGTATTCAAGTGCTCCTCTTCTGAGGTGCCTTCTCTTACTCCCCAGGAAATAGACATGCAACTCCTATGTTCCCATGGTTACTTAGGCACATTCATATCATAATGATCGGTTGATTTATTGATCAATTGCATGTCTGTCCTCCCCACTAGCATATGTTTCTTGTCTTTTCAGTTTTGAATCTCCAGTGACAAGCACAATATCTGACATTAAAAAGGATGTCTTGACAAATACTGATGGCCCCACTTACATGAAGTATCTAGAATAGATAAATGCATAGAGACCAAAGTTTATTAGTGGTTACCAGGGGTTGGGGAGGAGGGAGAAATGGGGAGTTGTTATTTAAAGAGTACTAAATTTCTGCCAATGGGCGTGAAAACATTTGAAAATAAATAATAGTAATGGTTGCACAACATAATGAATGTAAGTAATGTCACTGAGTTTACACTTAAAAATGGTTAAAATGGCAAATGTTATATATATTTTACCACAATAAAAAAGAATGTCCTGAAATATTAGTTGAATGAACTAATGAATGAATGAAAACTAGGTCTCCTATGAATATAATGTCACGAGCTACCTACTGATTCCAAACCAAACCAAACCCACTGCCATTGAGTCGGTTCCAACTTGGGACTGGCTGCTGGGTTCAAATCGTCAACCTTTTGGTTAGCAACCGAGCGACTTTAACCACACACCATCAGGGCTCCTTACCTATTGATTACTGGGTTTTATTGATTACTGGGTTTGAAACTAGATTGTAAGTAATATTTATTTTGTAGGATTTGTAAAGAAAAATCTGTCACTTGAATCTACCAATCTTGGGATATTATTTTATATTCCCATTTTGTGCTATAATAAAGAAAATAGCTATTTCTTTAAGACATCTGCTTCCTTAGGAGGGAGAGAGGAAGATGATAGATATTTTAGCTTTTTACTTAACAGTTACATTTTTAATTGGAGAAGCAAACCTATTTTAAGGATTTCCCTTTTCCTTGCGTATTTTCTGGTTCTTAGATTTGTAATTTGGGAAACAAATTTTTGTTCCTGCATAAACAAACCTGGGACTCCCAAGGAGATAAGAAATCTCTTTGTCTTTTTTATGGGTTACCACCCAATGAACCAAACTATAGGGAAGAATTATACTGACAGCTTATTGAATTACACTAGGCAGTGAATCCAAAATAAAAGCTTCAGTTGATTACTATGAATACTCTCATTTTCAGTTGGGCAGAAGATCTCGAGCTTACAAAAGAGCTGTCTGGATAGACTGTGGTATTCATGCAAGAGAATGGATCAGTCCTGCCTTTTGTCAATGGTTTGTAAAAGAAGTAAGTTAAACCCTTTACACAATGTCCATTTCAGCTAGTCAGAGCTTCCCATGTGTTTTTATTCTGCTCGAGGAACAAAGGTGGGAATGTGAAGCGAGCGATATCTGATTGAATGATAACACCTGGATTATGTGAGTTGCTTTCATGTAAGTAAAGACCTCTCAAATCCTGGGCTCAGTTTGTCCTCCCTTCTGCCCTTGGAGATAAGAATGACCAACTCTCATTAAAGGGAGAGAATCTGAAGAGCCTTTATGAATTTGTGACAAATTAGGAGGCAACCATAGTGGCTGTTAGGCATTAAAGGCTAAAAATCTGAATTGTGATATTCCAGAGCATTTTTTTACATGATATTCAGCTCAGAAAGTCCTACATCTCTTAGCTTTCTCCGGAAAATGATCTCATTATATGCTGACAATAACAAGATGTGCAAGTGATTGCATTGTGCCCTCCTGATATGGATCTGTAATTTAGAATACCAGAGACCTTCAGTATCTGTGGATTTATCATCCTCAGTTTCAGTTATTTTTCAGTGACCCTAATGGTTGCCGATTCAGTGACTTCTCATTTTCTGAAAGCTTCATGTGACTCATGAGCCCTCTGAGGCTAGTGTATGGAGTGGGTCCCTACTGAGAGTGAGCCAGCCTCGTGGCATGACTTCACAGTATGTTCTGATATTTAATATTTCCTTATTATTCATCAAGAATGCAGTAACTCATGATTTTTTTAACCTTGGCTTCTTAAAGAAAAAGAACCCTTAAAAAGAAAAACTAGTACTGGTAATGAAAATGAAGGAGACAAAAGAAATGAAGATTCTTAACCAGAAAAATAACATTATAAGTTTCTTTAACACTGTACTTATAGAGAACCATTAAGGATATTTAAATATTTCAATTATACTTTACTGTGTTTTATGAAGAAATTATGTCCTAGTGGGATTTGTGATTTTGAGGACTCTGCCAGGTCTTGGGAAATACCCTTCACAAATGTCAAGAATGTATTAAAAAATGTCAAGAATGTATTAAATTTGCCAAATCTGCCTCTCTGTCACTGCCAAACCCACAAAAGAATCCTTAATTTAAAAGAATCCTTAATTTTATAAATATTATATAGCAAAATTTTCAAACTATTCCCCGTCAGTATATTGAATAATTTATATTCTGTTAAAATACCATTTCATCTTGCTAGAACAAATGCAAAACCTAGTTAGAATTGGCTAACTCTACTACCTTGTAGGTAAGGAGCCCTGGTGGTGCAACAGTTAAGCACTCTGCTGCTAACCAAAAATTGGCAATTCAAACCCAACCAGTTGGCTCTATGGGAGAAAGACCTGGTGATCTGCTTCCATAAAGATTAAAACCAAAACCGAACCCACTGCCATCAAGTTGATTCCAACTCACAGTGGCCCTATAGAGTAGAACTGCCACATCTTTCTCCCACAGAGCAGCGGGTGGGTTCGAACCACCGACCTTTTGGTTAGCAGCCGAGCACTTTAACCACTGCACCAACAGGCTCCTCCATAAATATTACAGCCAAGAAAACCCTATGGAGCAGTTCTACTCTGTCATATGGGGTCACTACGAGTTGGAATTGGAATTGACGGCACCCAACACAACAACATTACCTTGTACTAAATATCCAGTGCATATATAACAACATGTTTCAAGTTCAAAACAAATGAAAATAAAAAATGGCTAAGTACTGCACATCTATTGTTTATAGAATATGGTCCTGTGTATTACTGAAGTGAAGACTTAAGAATGTATCTCCCAAACACGCCAGCTAAAATTTCACCTCACCCTCCGCATGAGCAACTTCTTTTTAACACCTAAATTTACCTGAAATGTTCATGTGGTTATCATCTGTCTCTTCCTGCACCAACTCCAAGGACAGAGACTCTGTGTGTCATTCACTGGCAAACCCCCAGCACCTAGAAGGTGTTCAGATATTTGTTAATGAATGGGAATAATGTGGTAGTGATGTGGAAAGATTTCCTAGAGATAACTTATATAAAATTATCTCATAGGATGTGAGTGGCACCATCTGGATTTTTGCAGTGTACAACCTATACTGTATAGCAGCCCTATAACCTGAGCTTGGAGCAAAAAGCAAGATGATTAAGATGAAG
>NW_004443954.1:10234993-10235886 GCF_000243295.1 Trichechus manatus latirostris
CCCAGGTGACTGGCCGGACAGACGCATTGTATCACCAGCAACACTAGTCACATCCTGACAGGCACCAGCTACACCTTTGCCAAACAATGAGCAGGAGATCATAGTGCCTTCATCTAATGTCCACTCAGCTGCAACAGCACGCATCCGACACCCAAACAGTTCCTGCAGGCCAACTGCACTGGCACTGAAACCCCTTCATACCTCACCACCTACCGAGATGCCAATTTGGGTACATACAGTAGGCCTACCCTGTCCATTTGGGAAGCACTCCCTTACAGCAAATATGGAGACACCCTGTCCTGGCCTCCCAAGAACATACTAACTGCTAGCATCAACCCAGAAGGAGCCCACAGTCCCACAAGGCTGTTGAGAGACTTTAACCACTCAACACTTGTTAACCAATAACAGAGAAGAACCTGCTCTCCCACCTCCACTCAATCCAGTAAGGGAAGACATACAAGCCTAACCACAGGGGACTCACACATGGGTGAGACACATCATACCCACTAGTGAGAGGAAATCATACCCAGTCAACAGACATCACCAAATTCACACATAGACCAGAACCAAACAACAACAACAATTAAAATAATAAAGACATTCTAAAGAGAAAGAGAAGAAACAAAACTCTGGATACATCAAAACAAAAAAATATCAGCACAAAACACACATACATACAATATTCAATAAAGAAATATATAAATAAATAAATCAACAACTTAATGCCTGTAAGACAGTAAACAATAACAAATCACAGGAAGAAACAAGATAAGATGTCTCAAACAAGTGAGCAAAATAAAAAGGCACAAAACTTTCCTGAGGAAGAAATGGTAATAGAACTACCTGACAAGGAATTCAAAAGACTTATATACAGGATCCTCAAAGAGATCAAG
>NW_004443954.1:10236191-10237955 GCF_000243295.1 Trichechus manatus latirostris
ATGAAAGATACGAAGGTTTTCATCCAAGAAGCTCAATGAACCCCATACAGGATAGACCTCAAAAGAAAGTCACCAAAACATATCATAATCAAACTTTCCAAAGACAAAGAAAGAATTCTGAGAGAGCTCTTGAAAAAGAAAACATCGCCTACAAAGGGGCACCAATAAGACTAAGCTCTGATTTCCTGGCAGAAACCATGCAGGCAAGAAGGCAATGGGATGACATATATAAAACCCTGAAAGAAAAGAACTGCCAACCAATAATCATATATCCAGCAAAACTGTCTTTCAAATCATAATGGTGAAACTAGGACATTCCTAGATAAACAGAAATTAAGGGAATTTGTAAAAACCAGACCAACCTTAAAAGAAATACTAAAGGAGCCCTTCAGACAGAGAACCAACAATATCAGACAACAACCTGAGGTTAAGACACAGGAGAGCATCACCCAGATACCAGTCAAAATAAAGAATTCTCAAAAACAAAATAAAGCTGCAAAACTGAAAACAAGGAACCAGAGATGTCAATCTGTAAATGACTACAACTTCAAAACAAAAAAGAGGAATAAATGGTATAGTTACAGAACATCCATATGGAGAGGAAGTCAAGATGATATCAAGAAGTTAACAGACTGTTTTAAACTTAGGAAAATAAAGGTAAATTTTAGAGTAACTACAAAGAAAAGCAGTAAGTCTACTCACCAAAATAAAGAAAAAAATCAAAAAGATTCAGCAAACACAAAATCAATAACAACAAAGGAAATGAAAAGAAAATCCATGAACAAAAAGAAGTCAGTGCAGAAAATTAAGCAGAACAAAGACACCATCAACACCACAAAAAATAAATAACAAAATGGCAGCAGTAAATTCATACTTATCTATAATCACACTGAATGTAAATGGTTTAAATGTACCAGTCAAGAGACAGTGCAAGAATAGATTTAAAAAAATGACCCATGTTACCAATTGAATTGTGTTCCCAAAAAATGTGTGTCAACTTGGCTTAGGCCATGATTCCCAGTATTGAGTGATTGTCCACCATTTTGTCACCTGATGTGATTTTCCTATGTGTTGTAAATCCTACCTCTGCGATATTAACAGAGCAGGACTCAATGTACAAGATTAGGTTGTATCTTGAGTCAGACTCTTTTGAGATGTAAAAGAGAGAAGCCAGCAGAAAGACAGAGGGGCCTCATACTACCAAGAAAGTCGTGCTGGGAGCAGACCACGCCCTTTGGACTCAGGGTTACTGAGAAGCTCCCAGACCAGGGGAAGATTGATGACAAGGACCTTCCTCCAGAGCTGACAGAGAGAGAAAGCCTTCCCCTGGAGCTGGCACCCTGAATTTGTTAAAGCCATCCACCTGTGGTATTTCTGTTATAGCAGCACTAAATAACTAAGACAGAATTTGGTATCAGGAGTGGGGTACTGCTGTAACAGATACCTACAATGTAGAAGTGGTTTTGGAACTGTGAATGGATGGAGCCTGGAAGAGTTTTTAAAAGTGCCTAATAGTAAAAGTCTAGATTGCCTTGAAGAGACTGTTGGTGGAATTATGACATCAAAGACAATTCTGGTGAGGACTCAGAAGGTAGTGAGGAGAGCTGTTACACTGGAGACAGTGCAGACAGTGAGAAACAGCAACAGAGAAATGGCTGCAGCAGAACCAGGAGACCAGCATGAGACAGCACTGGAGCTGACCCACAGAGTGAGGGAACCAAGTGCCTTTGCACAGGAGGCTTCCTAGCAGAGTAGGGTGATCTG
>NW_004443954.1:10238382-10245149 GCF_000243295.1 Trichechus manatus latirostris
GGAATGGGGCCAGATCAGCTGCCCAAAGCTGAGAGGACATGGCCTGCCAGGGCAAAAGGGGTGGAGTTGCCTGTGAGGGAGCAGAGTTGACATTCCAGTGGGCCTGGAAAGCAGAGCTGAAGCCCAGGGCCAAGGGGCCTCCACCCAGAATCTGGAGAGTGTGGCCAACACCCAGAGTCTCCAGGACAGGGCTATAATGCTCTCAGAGAACAGAGGATTATTTTCAAGGCTTGAGAGCTAATGTAATGTGCTCGGCTGACTTGCTTGGTGCCTGTTAACCCTTTTTAACTTCCAATTTCTCCCATTTGTAAAGGAGATGTCTAGACTGTGCCTGTCCACCATTGTACATTGGAAGCAGATAATTTATACTCTAGGTTTCACAGATGAAGGGGAATTTTTGGATTTTGAACTTGGAATTGAATTAAGACTTTTGCTATGATATGATGGGGTGAATGTGTTTTACATGTGTCAAGGACATGAATTTTGGGGGGCCAAAGAGTGGAATGTTATAGACTGAACTGTGTTTCCCCAAAATGTATGTCAGTTTGGCTAGGCCATGATTCCCAGCATTGTGTGATTGTCCACCTTTTTGTTATCTGATGTGATTTTCCTATGTGTTGTAAATCCTACCTCTATGACGTTAATGAGGCAGGATTAGAGGTGGTTATGTTAATGAGGCAGGACCCAGTCTACAAGATTAGATTGTATCTTGAGTCAATCTCATTTGAGATATAAAAGAGAAAAGCCAGCAGAGAGACAGAGGGACCTTATACCACCAAGAAAGTAGTGCTGAGAAGCTCCTAGACCAAGGGAAGACTGATGACAAGGACCTTCCTCCAGAGCCAAGAGACAGAGAAAGCCTTCCCCTGTAGCTGACACCCTGAATTTGGGCTTCTGTCCTCCTAGAGTGTGAGAGAATAAACTTCTGTTTGTGAAAGCCATCCACTTGTGATATTTCTGTTACAGCTGCACTAGATAACTAAGACAACCCATCAATATGTTGCCTACAAGAGACATACCTTAGATACAAAGACATAAAGAGGTTAAAAATTAAAGAATGGCAAAAAAAATATATCAAGCAAACAGTAACCAAAAGAGAACAGGAGTGGCAATAAAAATCTCTGATAAAATAGACTTTAAGACAAAATCCATGTAAGAGACAAAGAAGGGCATTATATAATGATTAAAGGGCCAACCCACCAAGAGGACATAACTGTAATAAATATTTATGTACCCAGTGACAGAGCTCCAAAATACATAAAGCAAACTCTAACAGAATTGAAACAAGAAATAGATAGTTCTACAATAATATTAGGAGACTTTAACACCCCACTTTCAATGATGGACATAACAACTAGAAAGAAACTCAGCAGAAGTACAGAAGATCTAAACAGCACAATCAACCAACCTGACCTCATAGCCATATATAGAATACACCACCCAACAGGAGCACAGCGCACATTCTTCTCCAACACACATGGATCATTCTCCAGAACAGACCACATTTTAGGGCACAAAGTAAGCCCCAATAAATTCAAAAACATCAAAATAATACAAAGCATCTTCTCTGATCATAATGCTATAAAACTAGAAATCAATAACAGAAAGAACAAGGGGAAAATTAAATATGTGGAAACTGAATAACACCTTACTTAAAATCTATTGAGTAATAGAAAAATAAATTAAAAAATTTCATAGAATCAAATGAGAATGAAAATACAACATACCAAAACCTTTGGGACACACAGCAAAAGCAGTGCTCAGAGAATTTATAGCAATAAATACACACATCAAAAAAGAAGAAAGGGCAACAATCAATAGCTTAACCCTATAATTCAAGCAAATAGAAAAGGAATAACAAAGGAAGCCCACAGTCAACAGAAGAAAGGAAATAATAAAGATCAGGGCAAAAATAAATGAAACAGGAAAACAATAGAAAGAAACAAGACTAGAAGTTGGTTCTTCTGAGAGAATCAATAAAATTGACAAACCACTAGCCAAAATGACAAAGGAAAAAAATAAGAAGATGAAAATAACCAAAATAAGAGATGAGACAGGTGACAATATAACAGAACCAACTGAGATTAGAAGGATCATAACCAAATACTATGAAAAACTGTACTCCCACAAATTTAAAAAACCTAGGAGAAATGGGCAAATTTCTAGAAACACACTACCTACCTAAACCAACACAAATAGAGGTAGAAAATCTGAACAGGCTGATAACAAGAGAAGAAATTGAAGAGGTCATAAAAAAAAATCTCCTGACCAAAAAAAGCCATGGCCCAGGTGGCTTCACTGGAGAATTCTACCAAACATTCAGGTAGTTGACACAATTCTACTCAAACTATTCCATAACACAGAAAAAGAAGGAATATTCCATAATTCATTCTATGAAGCCAGCATAACCCTGATACCAAAACCAAGCAAAGACATAACTAAAAAAGAAAATTACAGACCAATATCCCTCATGAATATAGATGCAAAAATTCTCAACAAAATTCTAGCCAACAAAATTTAACAGCATATCAAAAAATAATACATCAAGATCAGGTAGGATTCATACCAGGGATGCAAGGATGGTTCAACATTAGAAAATCAATCAACGTATTCACCACATAAATAAAACAAAGGAAAAGAATCACATGATCATCTCAATTGACACAGAAAAAGTATTGGATAAAATCTAACACTCTTTCCTGATAAAAACTCTCAGCAAAATAGGAATAGAAGGAAAATTCCTCAACATAACTAAGGGCATATATGCAAAACCAACAGCCACCATTATTCTCAACAGAGAAAGATTGAGAGCGTTCCCCTTGAGAACAGAAACAAGACAAGAATTCCCTTTATCACCACTCTTATTCAAGGTTATATTGGAAGTCCTAGCTAGAGCAATAAGGCAAGAAAGGGAAATAAAGGGAATCCAAATTGAAAAGAAAGAAGTAAAACTATCTTTATTCACAGATGACATGATCCTATACATAGAAAATCCTAAACACTCCACAAGAAAGTTACTGGAACTAATAGAATGATTCAGCAAAGTGACAGGGTATGAGATCAACACAAAAAAATCCGTTGGATTCCTCTACAGTAACAAGGAAGATTCTGAAAAGGAAATCAAGAAAACAATACCATTTACAATAGCTCCAAAAAGGATAAAATACCTAGGAATAAACCTAACCAGGGACATAAAAGACTTATACAAAGAAAACCATAAAACACTACTGCAAAGAAACTAAAAGAGATTTACATAAATGGAAAAACATTCCATGCTCATGGATTGGAAGACTTAACATTGTGAAAATGTCAGTACTACCAAAAGCAATCCACAGATATAATGCAATCCTGAACCAAATCCCAACAACACTCTTAATGAAATGGAAAAACTAATCCCCAACTTCATATGGAAAGGAAGAAGGCCCCCAATAGCTAAAGCAAAATCGAAGAAGAAGAAACCAGGAGGCCTCACAATTCCAGATCTCAAAACTTACTATACAGCCAAAATAATCAAAACAGCCTGGTACTGGTTCAAAGACAGAACATAAACCAGTGAAATAGAATTGAGAACCCATAATTAAACCCATCCACCTATGGGCAGCTGATATTCAATGAAGGGTCAAAGTCCATTCAACGGGGAAGAAAACAATCTCTTTAACAAATGGTGCTAATAAATCTGGATATCCATATGCAGCAAAATTAAACAAGATCCATATCTCACACCATGCACAAAAACTAACTCAAAATCGATCAAAGACTTAATTGTTAAAACTAAAACTATAAAGTTCCTGGAAGATAACATAGTGTCAAAACTAGGGGACCTAATTTTTGGTATAAATAACTTATCAAACAAAACTAAAAATACACAAGTGACAGAAGATAAATTAGATAACTGGGACCTTCTAAATATTAAATACCTATGCTCATCAAAAGACTTTACCAAGAGAGTAAAAAGAGAACCTACAAACTGGGAAAAAATCTTTGGCAATGACATATCTGATTAGGGTCTAATTTCTAAAATATATAGAAAACTTCAACAGCTCAACAACAAAAAGACAAACAGTCCAATAAAAAATGGGCAAAGGACATGAACAGATACTTCACCAAAGAGGACATTCAGGCAGTCAACAAATACATGAAAAGATGCTCGAGATCATTAGCCATTGGAAAGGTGCAAATTAAAACTACAACGAGATACCATGCTCGTGGAAAGGAATACTCAACATTGTCACAATGTCAATACTACCCAAAGCGATCTACAGATACAATGCAATCCTGATATAAATTCCAATAGCATTCTTTAACGAAATGGAAAAACTAATCACTAACTTTATACGGAAAGGAAAGAGGCCTTGGATAAGTAAACCATTATTGAAAAAAGAACAAAGTAAGAGGCCTCCCACTACCTGATCTCAGAACCTACTATACAGCCATGGTAGTCAAAACAGCCTGGTACTGGTACAACAGACACATAGACCAATGGAACGGAATTGAGAACTCAGGTGTAAATTCATTCACCTATGATCAGCTGATCTTTGACAAAGGCCCAAAGTTTATTAAATGGAGAAAAGATAGTCTCTTTAACAAATGGTGCTGGCAAAACTGGATGTCCATCTGTAAAAAAATGAAACAGGACCCATACCTCATACCATACACAAAAACTAATTCAAAATGGATCAAAGACCAAAATATAAAACCTAAAACTATAAAGATCATAGAAGAAAAAAATAGAGACAATGCTAGGGGCCCTAATATACAGCATAAATAGGGTACAAACCATAACTAACAATGCATAAGCACCAGAAGATAAACTAGATAAATGGTCACTCCTAAAAATTAAACACTTACGCTCATCAAAAGACTTCACCAAAGGAGTAAAAAGAGAACCTACAGACTGGAAAAAAAAATTTGGCTATGACATATCTGACAAGGGTTTAATCTCTAAAGTCTATAAGATACTGCAGTACTTCAACAACAAAAAGACAAATAACCCAATTAAAAAATGGGCAAAAGATATGAACAGACAGGTCACCAAAGGATACATTCAGGCAGCTAACAAACCATGAGGAAATGCCCTCAGTCATTAACCATTAAAACAAACAATCAAACCAGTTGCCATCAAGTCAGTGCTGACTCATAGTGACCCTATAGGACAGAGTAGAACTGCCCCATAGGGTTTCCAAGGAGCAGCTGGTGGATTCGAGCTACCAACCTTTTGGGCAGCAGCTGAACTCTTAACCACTATGCCACCAGGGCCATTACCCATTAGAGAAATACAAATCAAAACTACACTGAGATACCATCTCTCCCCAACATTACTGGCACTAATCAAAAAATGAGAAAATAACAAATGTTAGAGGAGTTGTGGGGAGATTGGAACTCTGATGCACTGCTGGTGGGAATGTAAAATGGTCTAACCACTATGAAAAACAATATGGCACTTCCTTAAAAAGCTAGAAATAGAAATACCATATGATCCAGCAATCCCACTCCTAGGAATATATCCTAGAGAAATAAGAACCATCACACGAATAGACATATGCACACCCATGTTCATTGCAGCATTATTTACAGTAGCAAAATGATGGAAACAATCTAAGTACCCAGCAACAGATGAATGGATAAATTATAGTACATACACATAATGGAATACTACACAATGATAAAGAATGATGATGAATCCGCGAAATATCTCACAACATGGATGAATCTGGAAGGCGTTATGCTGAGTGAAAGAAGTCAATCACATAAAAAGACAAATACTGTATGAGACCACTATTATAAAAACTCAAGAAAAGATTTACACACAGAAACAATCTTTGATGGTTACGAGGGAGGGGACAGGAGGGTTGGGGAGGGGAACAGTGCACAGTTTAGGGGAAGTCACACCACTTGACCAAGGCAAAGTTATAGAAGCTTCATAGACACATCCAAACTCCCTGAGGGACTAAGTTACTGGGGCTGAGGGCTGGGGACCATGGTCATCTAGGTCAATTGGCCTAACACAGTTCATAAAGAAAATGTTCTACATCCTACTTTGGTGAGTAACATTTGGGGTCTTAGAAGCTTGCCAGCGGCCATCTAAGATACATCTACTTGTCACATCCCATCCGGAGCAAAGGAAAATGAAGAAAACCAAAGACACAAGGGAAATACTAGTCCAAAGGACTAATGAACCGCAAGTACCACAGCCTCCACCAGCCTGAGCCCAGAACTAGATGTTGTCTGTCTACCACCACCAACTGCTCTGCCAGGGATCACAATAGAGGGTCCCAGACAGAGCAGGAGAAAAATGTAGAACAAAATGAAAATTCACAAAAAAAAGACCAGATTTACTTGTCTGACCGAGCCTATAAGAACCCTTAAGACTGTGCCCCTCTTTTAACTCAGAACTGAAGCCACTCCTGAAGTTCACCCTTCAGCCAAAGATTAGACAGGTCTATAATACAAACAATTACACACGTGAGGAATGTGCTGCTTAGCTCAATCTTGTATACAAGACCAAAAGGGCAATACCTGCTCAAAAGCAATGACCAGAAGGCAGGAAAGGATGGGAAAAATGGATGGATGGAAACAGGGAATTAGGGTGTAGAAGGGGAGAGTGTTGATACATTGTGAGTATTGCAACCAATGTCACAAAATCATTTGTGTATAAATTGTTGAATGAGAAATTAATTTGCTCTGTAAAGTTTCATCTAAAGCACAATAAAAAAAAATTTAAAAACTACAAAGGAGATACCATCTACCCCTGTAAGAATGGCAATGAT
>NW_004443954.1:10245249-10246509 GCF_000243295.1 Trichechus manatus latirostris
AAAAGCTAGAAATAGAAATACCATATGATCCAGCAATCCCACTCCTAGGAATATATCCTAGAGAAATAAGAACCATCACACGAATAGACATATGCACACCCATGTTCATTGCAGCATTATTTACAATAGCAAAATGATGGAAACAACCTAAGTACCCAGCAACAGATGAATGGATAAATTATAGTACATACACATAATGGAATACTACACAATGATAAAGAATGATGATGAATCCACGAAATATCTCACAACATGGATGAATCTGGAAGGCGTTATGCTGAGTGAAATAAGTCAATCACAAAAAAAGACAAATATTGTATGAGACCACTATTATAAAAACTCAAGAAAAGATTTACACACAGAAACAATCTTTGATGGTTACGAGGGAGGGGACGGGAGGGTTGGGGAGGGGAACAGTGCACAATTTAGGGGAAGTCAACACCACTTGACCAAGGCAAAGTTATAGAAGCTTCATAGACACATCCAAACTTCCTGAGGGACTGAGTTACTGGGGCTGAGGGCGGGGGATCATGGTCACAGGGGTCATCTAGGTCAATTGGCATAACACTGTTCATAAAGATAATGTTCTACATCCTACTTTGGTGAGTAACATTTGGGGTCTTAGAAGCTTGCCAGCAGCCATCTAAGATATATCTACTTGTCACATCCCATCCGGAGCAAAGGAAAATGAAGAAAACCAAAGAGCCCAGAACTAGATGATGTCTGTCTACCACCACCAGCTGCTCTGCCAGGGATCACAATAGAGGGTCCCAGACAGAGCAGGAGAAAAATGTAGAACAAAATTCAAATTCACAAAAAAAATACCAGATTTACTTGTCTGACCGAGCCTGTAAGAACCCTTAAGACTGTGCCTCTCTTTTAACTCAGAACTGAAGCCACTCCCGAAGTTCACCCTTCAGCCAAAGATTAGACAGGTCTATAAAACAAATAACACATGTGAGGAATGTGCTGCTTAGCTCAATCTTGTATACAAGACCAAAAGGGCAACACCTGCTCAAAAGCAATGACCAGAAGGCAGGAAAGGATAGGAAAAATGGACGGATGGAAACAGGGAATTAGGGTGTAGAAGGGGAGAGTGTTGATACACTGAGTATTGCAACCAATGTCACAAAATAATTTGTGTATAAATTGTTGAATGAGAAACTAATTTGCTCTGTAAAGTTTCATCTAAAGCACAATAAAAAAAAATTTAAAAACTACAAAGGAGATACCATCTACCCCTGTAAGAATGGCAATGAT
>NW_004443954.1:10265943-10267403 GCF_000243295.1 Trichechus manatus latirostris
GTACTCACCATGCGCCAGGCACTATTAAGGCATTGTAGATTTAGTGAGGAGGTGGAGGTGGGGGTGAACACCATCAAAATCTCTGTTCTCAGAGAACTTGATTCTCATGGACCTAAAAATTGAAATGCTCTTTGATTTAGTAATGCAGATTCAGTAAGCATCCAAATTAACCAAATACCTGATTGACAGTCTTATTTGGGCAGCAGACACTGAGGAATAAATTCCAGGGATTTTGTCGACCATAATAAAGTGGTTTCTAAGTACTTTTCTTGCCTATATTATGTAATTTGATAAGAAGAGATAGGAAAGGGGAAGGATGTTGCAGCAGTTAACACTGAGGTTCTGGTACAAGCTCAGGACCTAAAGAGTAGGCAGAAGTAACACTGATATATTAGGTAGCCAAGTAATTGTCAACAACCGCCTATTCTTACATCATTTTATTTTTTTTTAACCGTAGAAAACCCACTTTGATCCTTTGTTGCCAATGAAGAAGAAATGGCATTAGTTTCATTTTTTGGAGTCACCTCCAATTGAATCACCTCCAGTTTGGGCTTCATTCACTTTTAATGGTTTGAAATTGCCAGTCTCCCAGATTGAATATTTCAAGCCATGGCCAGTGCTAGCTGGTGTAAGGTTTATGTATAGTACTTAACTTTCGGCTCAAATACAGTTGTCCCTCTGTATCCACAGGCGATTGGTTCCACGACCCCTGCCTCCCAGCAGGATACCAAAATCTAAGGAAGCTCAAGTCCATTATATAAAATGGCATAGTATTTGTACATAACCTACCCACATCCTCCCATATACTTTGAATCATCCTAGATTACTTACAATTCCTAATACAATGTAAATGCTATGTACATAGTGTTATACTGTATTGTTTAGGGAATAATGATGAGAAAAAAATCTGTACACGTTTAGTACAGACACAACCATTGTAGGCCTAACTACATAGTACACGTCCGACGTGAGGCAAACAATGTTCAAACGATGAGTTCTGGAGAGAGACTGAGGATCTCTGAAATGGCGGGAGGCTACAGCAGGGTATGCCTACCCATCACTTTTTTTTCCCAAATATTTTCAATCCATGATTGGTTGAATCCACAGACGCAGAACCCTTGGATACAGAAGGCCGACTAGTTCTACATTGCTGGGGAAAATTTGACCACAGTCTTCGTTCATAGAATATTTAGAAGGTAACTCAGGGAAATATTTAATTTCCAAGTGTGTAAGACTTTTCCAAGCATAAAAGCAAAGGAGGAAGGCATAAAGGAAATAATTGATAGCCCTGACTACATAAAATATATTTTAGAGAATTATTTAATGATGCAGGAAAGTGTTCGTGACATGGTGCTGTATCAAAAAAGCAGCTTGAACATTATAATCTCAATTTTGTAAAATCTATAAAAGAAATACATTAAGTGCTAAAAGAGATAGGAGTATGAGTGTTTTTGTTTTCT
>NW_004443954.1:10268225-10272468 GCF_000243295.1 Trichechus manatus latirostris
AAACACACACACACACCAAACCTATTGCCATCAAGTCAATTCTGACTCATAGCAACCCTACAGGACAGAGTAGAACTGCCCCATAGGGTTTGCAAGGCTATAATCTTTACAGAAGTAGACTGCCACATCTTTCTCCTGCAGAGTGGCTGGTGGGTTCGAACTGCTGACCTTTCAGTTAGCAGCCGAGTGCTTAACCACTATGGCACCGGGGCTCCTCAAAGGTAGAAATATAAGTCCTCAAATATAGGTGTGAAATTCAGTCAAAGCTTTGGTTAAGAAATGTATCACTAAAAATAATTTTTTAAAAAACCTTTTAAAGAAGTGAACTTAAATTGTATACGTAAAATTTGTCAAAAGCCAGGGAATAAATAATTGAGGGCATTACTAAGCCCAGATCAAATATCTGATGAGTTTAGTTGATTAAGCAGGTAACTCTTTGTTCTTATTACATAATGGAAACCATCTTATCATATGAAAATGATCTGCACTTTTTAAATTGTCTTTGTTCACTACCATTTCAAGTAATCACAATATTTTAAGTTTCTACCGACACTTTAAGTACATTTAATTCCATATATTCTCCCATTCTTCTCACTCTCTCCATCCTTCAACCTCTTTCTCCCGTTTTACTCAATTTATAATGTCTTATACATAGCATGATCTGTACTAATGGTTGTTCAATTTAATTGCATTCATTGTACTCTACTATCTGACAATTGAGAAAGTTCTGGGCATTGTTTATACAGGCAATCCTCACTTTGCACAGTAGTGCCCTAAAAGTAACTGTGCAAACTGAAACTGTACAAAGCAATCTTAATAATTTCTGGGAAAAATTGTTTGTTTTATGACCTTTACAAATTTTTGTCAAAACATATGGAAACTCTCTTACTACTGGTTATAATATATAGGGAAAATGAAAAAAATAGTAAAACTGATTGTTGTTGTTATGTGCCATCAAGTTGATTCCAACTCATACCAACCCCACATGACAGAGTAGAAATGTCCCATAGCATTTTTTGGCTATAATCTTTACAGAAGCAGATCACAAGGTCTTTCTCCTGCAGAGCCTCTGAATGGGTTGGAACCACCAATCTTTCGGTTAGCAGATGAGTGCTGAACCGTTGTGCCACCAGGGCTCTTGAATATTTATTTAGCATACTGTAATTTAAAAAACTAGAAGAACGAGCAAATCAGTCTTAGAAGAAATACAACCAGAATACTCCTTGGAAGCAAGGATGATGAGACTTCGTCTTGCTTACCCTGGATATGTCATCAGGAAAAACCAATCACTGGAAAAGGACATCATGCTGGTAAAGTAGAAGGTCAGTGAAAACAAGGAAAACTCTCCATGAGATGGATTGACACAATAGCCACAATGGACTCGAGCACAGCAGAGATTACGAAGATGACAAGGACCAGGCAACATTTCATTTTGTTTATACCTAAGGTTGCCGTGAGCTGGAGGCAACTTGACGGCAACTAACAACAACGACAACACTGTAACTTAAAACATTACATATACTGAGAGTTAAAGTGTCTTATTTCTTTGAAAAAAAATTGTCAAGGGTAGTTTGAACAGTGCTTGCCTTCTCATTATGTAACTTACAACATTAAGTATAACTTAACAATATTACCTTGGCAAGTTGGCATCCTCCTTTCAGTGTTTGGATCAGCTTCCAATATTTTTTCCTTTGCTCCTTCAGTGTTGTAAAATATCTGAGAGTTCCTTTAATGGAAGTTTTTTGCCAGCATCACTAATCCTGGGGTATCTTGATCTTTTCTTCATAACAATTTTCCTCTTTTATGTTGATAACTTTGTCTTCACAAAGTTCCTCTAGCTGCATATCTAGAGTTGAATGGCAGCAATGTCAACACTCCTCTGGTCAACTATTTCTTCTGTAACTCCATTTACATTTGATTCCAATTTCACCTCCAGCATTATCGTTTTCCATTTCTTTGCTTCATGCACTTCACCTTTGTTGGCCAATTCCTTCTTACCATTATCAGTTTTTATAAAATGTCACATAGGTTTATCATTGACAAGGAAGCAACACAACTACACACTTTGCTGTCTGTGTGAGAACTGAAAAACACATGCACAGTGATCAATCACCCACCAACAGACATTGAAAGAAGTGATGTGATTGGTCACTTAACCTGATGTGCATTTGTTAATTACATAATGATCTGTGAACTGAAGAACTAACAGTGGTAACTGAAATTTGAACCATGTGGTTGGGGGACTCGTGTTATTTAACTAAACTATGTTTAGTTATTTAAGTTAGTTTAGTTAATTATACTAATTCATGTATATCAGTGCCATGCAAAGCAAGGACTACCTGTACTTTCTTGTTGGTAGGTAAAAATCCTTATGTAGATTTTAATAATGATACAATGTTGATTCTGGCTCCTTATTATAAGTAAATATAACTAACCTTTGTTATTAGGCTACCTTTGTGTAAACTTTCTGGAAATGTGAGGTGGTATCACTTAGGAAAAAACAGAATGAACATGCATCTAATATTATATTCCTCCTAACCCAAAACATTTCAAATATTTATCCGACATCTCTTATTAGAAAATAGAGACTAACAGATAAGACTTTTCAGTCTGCACCTGTCCTGTTATATCTGTCAACCTCCGGGCGGTGCTAAGTATAAATTAACTAAGCATAAAAAAAACTAGAATTTACAGGATTCACATATGATTTTCCAGTTCTCCATCCCTTCATTTAGAAAGCCTCTCACTTGCATTACTTTTAAACTACTACTTAGTTACCATTTTGTATTTAATGAGCATCTCATAGTGTGATGCCAAATATTCTTTTTAGATTAAGCTCCCTTTTTTTTATTTCCCTGGAAACTCTTCCCTGCTCAAATTAATCCTCCTGCTATTGAATTTCAAATGCCATCTTTGCATTGAGATATACTCACTTTGGTGATAAAGCTTTTTTTATCCAAAATAAATGTACTCCACTCCAGGTAAGGATATTCTTCAGCTTGATGTGGTGATTGAGCCCCTCCCTTTGGTCTCAGCTATAACACACTTAGTTCTCCCAGTGTACCGTTCATTGAATATATGATTATTATTTTTAGGTCTTCTGCAGTGTTTCTAGAAGAAAAACAAAAATAAAGAAAATTTTAAAAATTACCTTTCAGAAACTTCAGAAAAATGTCCCCAACATCCCAGGTTGTGACGGCATTCTAAGAAAGCTCTCTCTAACCAAAAAAATCCAAAAATGATGAAAAGTAGGGAAACTCTTCTGCCTAATTTTTCCACACTACACAAAGACTTCTAGTAATTGCCAATTTTTTCTTCAATTTTAACCAAGGTTTATTTGGTGAATTCTGGTATATGATATTTATAGGGAAGCCAAAATTGTGATGGTAGGTGGTGAATACCATATAGATTCATTTGTTTATCTTTCCTAATTAACTGTAGAAATTCCATAATCAAATAACATATATACCATTTGCTTAGCAAAAGATAATACTAAAAAATTTCTCTAATATCTTTTCATTTAAATCAAAATCAGTTTGGGAGAAGTATTTTTAAACGAAATCGAAGCAAGGTGAGTGCAGTACCTAGGGATTGCCACACTGAGGCGTGTGGTGCATTGTTTTGTAACTGGCTTTCTGCTCACAACCACTTAAGTCTTCTACATAAGCAGTAATAGTCATCAAGAAATTAAACTTGCAAATGAAGAATTATTGCTCAAAGGGTACTGAATTTCTGTTTAGGGTGACGAAAAACATTTAGAAATGGGCAGTAGTGATGGTTGCACAATATGGTGAATGTAATGAGCATCACTGGTATACTTAAAAATGGTAAAAATGGCAAATGTTTTGTTAATATATATTTTGCCACAATAATTTTTTTAATTTAAAAAAAAGGAAATTAAACCTATAATCCTAATACAATTCAATTAGTAGACATTTCCTCCTTCTATGTGTAGAGCTGCGGTATATTGATTACTAAAAAGAGTCCTACCCATTAGAAGGAAAGCATGCCCTGTGTTCTTTGTGATTATCATTATGTTAGGATAATCTGAAATGTAAAGTCACATGGCCATCTTTTTCTAGAAACCTCACCTAAACCATAAGAGAGAAATGATCTGTGTCCTATTATTTAAATCATCCAGGCAAGGAGGTCTCCCAATCGTCCTGCTCAGTATTTAACAGTCATCACATCGTGATCATTCTTCCTTTGTCTGACCAGATGGAGAATAGCTGCAATTCTTAGA
>NW_004443954.1:10281076-10282471 GCF_000243295.1 Trichechus manatus latirostris
AGTGAAATAGAAAGCAAAGATGTGTCTTCTTTATTATTATTTTTTTCTATTTCATTAATTTCTTTTCTAGGCCTAGATAACTTTAGAGCTGAATTTTACTATTCAGAGAACTAATAATTCAAATATATTAAAAATTTTTCCTGGAATCATAATAGGGTAATATAACCTTGATATGAAAACCAGACAAGGACAAAATAAGAAATGGAATTATAGGCCTGTCTCACTTATGAATGTACCTAGATGTAAATATTCACAAACTCAATCCAGCTGATAGATGAGGAATACATACCGTAACCAAATAGGCTTATCTCAGACACAATGATGGTTTAACAGTAGAAAATTATTTTTTGAAATTTATCATTACAACCACCATATGATTATTTCAATACTGAAAAAAAAAAATGCCATCAAGTCAAATCCAACTCAGAGTAACCCTATAGGATAGTGTAGAACTGCCCCATAGGGTTTCTAAGGCTGTAATCCTTACAGAAGCAGAGTAATAAGCTTTAGGTAGGAAAATGTTTGTAATACATGTAACCAATAAAGGATTAATATCCAGAATATAAGAAAAATAGGAGGAAAAAAGTTTAATAAAAAATAGGCAAAATATGTGTGGGCAGCTTATAGAATGACCTATTATATATTTAAAAAACTGTTCAACATCATTTGTAATCAGGAAAATGTGAAGTAAAACAACAAAATACTAATTCATACCCATTAAATTTAAAAAAATGAGAAGCCTCACAGTTGCAAAAAAGATGGAAACAACTTAAGTGCCCATCAATGGATGAAGGGAAAAACAATCTATGGTACATACACAAAATGGAATGCTACGCAGTTAAAGAATAACAGTGAATCTGCAACACATCTCACAAGGATGACCCTAGAAGACATTATGCTGAATGAGTTAAGTCAATTACAAAAGGACAAATATTATAAGAGACCATTATTATAAAAAGTCAAGAAAAGGTTTACACACAGAAGGAAATATTCTTTGATGGTTACCAGGGATGGGAGGGGGAGGAAGAGAAAATCACCAACTAGATAGTAGACACTTATAAACTTGGATGAAAGGAAAGGCAGTACGCAATAAGGGGGATGTCAGCACAACATGACCAAGGCAGAGGAAGACACTGGGAGGTATGCAAGAGTAAAAGGCAACAACAGTAAATACTATTACATACACGATCCTGCAATAACAGTAATAACAAACACTAATTATGATTGAATACAAAGGTAGATTATGTAAGCTAAACAGGTGTGGGATGGTGTATGGGAGTACACCCACAAGCATATATAGGCTTGGCAGAGGATATTTCTACATACTTATTTGTATGTGCTGCAAGATATCCATGTATACAGTAGAGCACACGGGGGCAAAGTTATGAAAACTCC
>NW_004443954.1:10283159-10284322 GCF_000243295.1 Trichechus manatus latirostris
TGCTCCTCAGAACAATCAAGCATACTACACCAAAAGGGAAACATTTGCCCAAAAACAAAGATAAGAGGGCAGGAAGGAGCAGGAAAGATGGGTGAATGGAAACAGGGACCCTAGAGAGGAAGGGAATAGAGTGCTGTCACATTGAGGGGATTGCAACTACCGTTATGAAACACAATGTGTATAAATTGTTGAATGGGAAAGTAATCTGCTCTGTAAACTTTCGCCCAAACCACAATAAAATGTTCACACACACACACAAAATTTAAGAAGCCTAACAATACCAAGGGTTGGTGAGTTGTGGAGCAGTGAGAGCTCTCATTCACTGCAGCTGGCAGTGTTTACTGATTTAGAAAGAAAATGGCAACGTTTAGTAACGTTGAAGGTAGGTATATACTCTGACACACATGGGGTCACCATGAGTCAGAATCAACTCCACAGCAAATGGTTCAGGTTTATGAATAATGTCAAAAAAAAAAAAAAAAGATTTGAAAAATACGGCAAGTTGCAGTTGGTGGGTACATGGATATAATATTCTTCTCTTGCTTATAGTTTCTAAATTGTAAGTTACCCGTTGCCATCGAGTCGATTCCGACTCATAGAGACCCTACACAACAGAGTAGAACTGCCCCATAGGGTTTCCAAGGGAGTGGCTGGTGGATTCAAACTGCTGACTTTTTTGGTTAGCAGCTGAGCTCTTAACCACTGTGCCGCCAGGTATGAAGGTCGACTGTATTGGAGGAGGAGAAGACAGGATCATATGAGGACATTCCCGTGTAGGTCTCTAGCATTGTCTGCACTGAAGTACTAACACAGTCTGTGCTTGGAAAAGGTGAGACTTTCCCAGTTTGGAATGAGAAAAATGAGCTATGGCCTCCAATGCTAGGAGGAGAGAGAAGAGAAATTGTCTTGACCTTTTCCTACCCCTTTCTTTCCTGTCAGTTCTCCCAGCTTCTTTCTCCTTCCATCTACTTCCTCTTCCTCCCTAGAGCAGCATGGAAAGTCACAGCTGCCTAATTTTAGGGAGGAATGTAAAAATCACAGGGCTCTGCCCTCTACCATCCCAGCAGGAGATTCCCTCCAGGCATTGAGAAATCTGTTTATTAGAGGAAAACAAAATTCCAGAATTTGTACCAATGACCACATACCAGGGATTTCTCTTTAGT
>NW_004443954.1:10285991-10287080 GCF_000243295.1 Trichechus manatus latirostris
ATGTCACCCTTGTCTTTTAGGCTCTTCTAACATATCGGAGTGACCCAGCCATGAGAAAAATGTTGAATCATCTGTATTTCTATATCATGCCTGTGTTTAATGTTGATGGATACCATTTTAGCTGGACCAACGTAAGTCACTTTGCCTATCCAACTGAAAAGACAGACTAAATAAATCGTAGCAAACAGGGTCATAGAACGAGAAGGAGCCTTGATGGACAGCCAGCCTAGTGATTTCAGAGATGAAAAAGGGGCCTCCACCACTATCCATTTCCAAATTCTTCCATCACCCTTAATAGAAGCTCAGTGGTGATGGCTGTACAACCTGGTGAATGTAATTCATGTGACTGATTGTACATGTAAAAAATGTAGAAATGGTCAATGTTTTGTTACATATATACTTACCATTATATATATATAAAGAGGCCTCCACTCCCTCCCCAACCAAAGCAGCAATATTCTGATTTTATTAACATATTTGGCTTTTGCGTAAGATTTCTCTTAAACAGAGGGTTTAAGTGAAAGGCAGCAGTGTCAAATCAAATAAAGCAGTGTACTCATCTAGTACAACCTATTCATTTGCCTGTGAAGAAATGAGGCCAAACAAAGGGAAGAGACTGCAGAAATGAGACCAGAACCGGGATCTCCGCTGCTCATTCAGTCCTCTTCCCACTACCTGAATACATGTACTCACAGAGGTCCACTCACCTCCGTGGTGTGATTAGTTAACTAACTGAGCCACTCAAAGGCATGTGAATAACCTTTTAGGTATTTTCTCGGCTCCTGTTTTCTTAATTATGCCTAGGATCGATTTTGGAGGAAAACAAGGTCAAGGAACTCAAGGTTTCGTTGCCGCGGAGTTGATGCAAATCGAAACTGGAAAGTGAAATGGTGTGGTAAGTTTGGGCGAATCGTGATTTGGACCATATGGTTTCCACAGGTTTTCACTCTGCAAAATGGTGAGCCCATTAGACACTAATGCGAGACTCATGTTTTCCTGTATGGGAAAATTTAATTTAGAGAGACATAGGTATGTATATAAGAGCTGTAATTTGTCAAAGAAAATGAAAGGATTTAAAAAAAAAAAAAA
>NW_004443954.1:10292053-10319745 GCF_000243295.1 Trichechus manatus latirostris
ACTTCTTTCTCTTAAGTTGATGGGTCTCAACCTTAAAGAGTAGAGCATGAAACTACTTTTTACCATGAAAATTTGTAGAGCCCATGTGATAGCGGTTATGCTTCAATGCATTCAGAGTAGAGTAGACACTGGAGAATACATGTGGAAACATGTACTCCTTCCCAATCCTTCACAGCTCTGAGAGTCTTGGGGGGCATGGAATGAATGTCACTGCTCTGAAAGTTCAGAGAAGGGACTTAACAAGTCAGAGTAGTGCTGAGAATCAGGAATAAATACATAAATTGTACTCATTCATTCACCAAATTTAATTAAGCACATACTCTCTCTCTGCTAGGCACTGGCTTTTTCCCTTCCTCCATGGACTCATTTTAGAGTACTGCTGTGAACAATTTGGTTTTTCCAAATTGGAATAAATCTAGGACAGAGGCAAAGGGTTAGATGATATCCACACTTAAGCTTTTAACTCCTGAATAATTCAAGTATTGTCTAAATATAAATTACTATTTAGGACAACACACAGAATGGGAGAATATTTTTGTAAATCATGTATCTGATTAAAAAAATTTGTACCCAGAATATGTAAAGTCTTACAACTCAACAATACAAAGACAACCCAACTGAAAAATGTGCAAAGGATATGAAGAAACATTTCTCCAAAAAGATATATGAATGTCCAATAAGCACATGAAAAGATGTTCAACGTAATTAGTCACTAGGGAACTACAACTCAAAACCACAATGAGATACCACTTTACAACCACTAAAATAAAAAACCAGATAGACAATGATAAGTGTTGATGAGAATACGGAGATGTTAGAACCCTCGTACATTGCTGGTAAGAATGTAAAATGGTACAACCACTTTAGAAAACAATCTGACAGTTCTTCAAAATGCTAGTAATAATGTTACCATATGACCCAACAATTCCACTCCTAGGTGTATATCCAAGCGAAAGGAATGCTTTGGTCCACACAAAATTTTGTACATAAATGTTAGAGCAGCATTATGCATAATAGCCAAAAAATGGAAATAATCCCAATGTCCATCAACTAATGAATGCAAAAACAAAATGTGGTATAGCCATACAATGGAATATTTTTCAGCAATTAAAAGGAATGAAGTACTGATACCCGCTACAACATGGATGAACCTTGAAAATATTATGCTAATTGAAAGAAACCAAACACAAAGGGACACGTATTATATGCTGTCATTTATATGAAATGTCCAGAATAGGCAAATCTGTAGAGACAGAAAGTAGGCTAGCAGTTACCAAAGGCTGGGAGGAGAGAAGAACGGAGGACTCAACTGAACCTATTGCTGCCGAGTTGAATTCTGACTCACAGCGATCCTTTAGGGCAGAGTAGAACTTCCCCATAGGGTTTCCAAGGCAGTAAATCTTTACAGAAGCAGACTGCCGCATCTTTCTCCCAAGGAGCAGCTGGTGGGTTCAAACTACCAACCTTCTGGTTAGCAGCCAAGCACTTAACCACTGCACTACCAGGGCTCCTTGGAGAATGGAGAGTGATTGCTAATGTGTCCAGGTTTCATTCAAAGCTAATGAAAATGTCCTAAAATTAAATAGTGATGATGGTAGCACAGCTCTGTTAATATTATAAAACCACTGAACTTCATCATTTAAAATGGTGAATTTATGGTATGTAAATTATATCTCAAAAATCTGTTACCAAAATACACTTAAGAGCAAGTTCAACACTTATTAAAATATAATACCTTTCAGAATATTCAATTACCAAATATTTTAAATTAGGTATAAATTGGAAAAAGCTTTTTTTTTTTTTTTCTGCAATACAATCACAAATGCCCCTCTCCTGCCATCATCCCCTACCCTATCCAGAAAAACAGGACCTGACAGGCAAATATTTTGATAGCCAAACCAAAAATAACTCCAAACCCCCTGCCTCGAGTCAATTCTGATTCATAGCGACCCTATAGGACACAGTAGAACTGCCCCATAGTGTTTCCAAGGCTGTAAATCTTTACAGAAGCAGACTGCCACGTCTTTCTCCTGAGGAGTGGCTGGTGGGTTTGAACCACTGACCTTTTGGTCAGCAGCCGAGCACTTTAACCACTGTACCACTAGTGCATTTGAAATAACAGTAGAAGGTCACTGACCTGTTTTCTAAGAGGGTGGTTCCACCATTTTGTTTTGTTCTGTGAACTATACTAGCTTAAAACCCGAGCTAAGTTTCTCTGAAAAATAAGGAATTTAAAGTTAAATTTGAGGCCAAGAAAGGAAGAAGAGAGAGGTAACAATGCTAGAATGTGTAGAAAGGGACTTTGGGAACCAAAGACGTCCAATAAAGACTTTAATTAAATTTTGCTGTGAAGCATATAAATTCAGTGTTTCACCACCAAGCACCACCACTGGAATTTTGAGTAAAATCTGCTTACTCAGGTTTTGTGCAATTGGGACAGCTATTTGAGAACGTGAGGAAGTCTGGCTGAGTCTGGCCTCAGGGTAAACTCGGGGAGAGAACTAACCCCCATCAGATGTTCAAAAGGATGGAACGTGCTACAAGAACGCACTGCCCCAGAAGACGGTGAGCTTCCACCACTGGAGTCTTACAGACAAGAGCTGGATAATGTCTGGCTGAGAATGACATGTACATGGGATTAAACATCACCTACTTGTTTTCTGAGGAGCTGTGGTGGAGCAGTGGTTAAGCACTCAGCTGCTAACCAGAAGGTCAGCAGTTCGAACTCCACCAGCCACTCTATGGGAGAAAGATGTGACAATCTACTTCAGTAAAGATTACAGCCTTGGAAACCCTATAGGCAGTTCTACTCTGTCCTATAGGGTCACTATGAGTCAGAATCAACTTGACAGCAACTATTTTTTTTTTTTTTAGTTTTAGATGATAGAATTAGACCTTTGAAATTTCTGCCACTTCTGTTAGCAGTGATTCTAACATATAACCTAATCCAATTTTAAATCAAAACTACTGAGCACCATCTATACACAAGGTACACAGCACATTGAATGAAAAGGTCCTAAAAGATTTCAGGAGCTCACGCCCAACTCCCAAGTAATTATTTGGAACTCTGGGGAAATATAAAGAAAAAAATCTGTTGTTTTATCCTATTCTTTGCTTTACAAACAACTTAGTGTAGAAAGACGTATTGATCATCTAAAATCTTCTCTGGAAGTTGGTAGAGAAATTTAAAAATGAGAGAATCAATTAGTTACATGATTGTGCATGTCGTGCTTTGTATAAACGAGCAAAGGCACTGAATCCTAGAGATTTAGAAATTTAGAACCATAAGGGCTTTACTGTTGTTGACAAATGGCTAACATTTATTAAGGATTCATTACAGTCCACACATGTGCTAAGTGCTCAACATGAATTTGCCACTGGTAGATGTTATTATTATCTCTGTGTAAACTGATAAAGAAACTAAGATTCAGAGACATTAAGTAACCTGCTGAAGATTACACGCAAGTAGTCAGCTAGATCAGGCTGACTCCAATGCCCCTGTTTGTAGCCATTAGTCTGATATGCCATGAACAGTCACTATTACTCCACTTTCTTAAGGAGTTAAGTATGGCTGCAGAGGAGCCATAAGAAAAATAGGTGTCAAAGGAAAAACAGGACTTTGAGTGTTTGATCCAAAATTATGAAACACGAACCAGAAAGAGAGAGATTGGGAAGACGTGGTAATAAGGAATAAGAGGAAGTAAAAATAGCTATTACTGCCCTCAACTTCTCAAGTCTTATCTCCATAATCGTACACCAATGTTAGGACTCTCATGCATAAAACCTTGACATGCAGGACCGGGAAAGAGTCCCTTGCTGGGTCAATGTTCCTTGTCCTGTTTTTAACTGTGCCCTTAGACAAGGACTTTCATCTATGATCTAGGTATCTGATTAAGAACACTGACAAAAGTATTCATTGTATCTTAAGAATTTTTACTTTTCTCTAACTGGAGGTGATGAGAGTAGATACAAAGCTGACTTTAAATGAGTATAACTAACATCTTCCCATCACTTGTCAAAACTTCAGTGTCAACTGAGCTTGTGTGTGAACAGAATACTACTTTCCCAGTTTTCCCACATCTTTTTTCCACAAACCAAAGCATTTGTTCCTTCAATTTTATGCAGAAGCTATTTGTGTCTATAAGTCCATTCCATGCTGCTTAGTTATAATCCATCAATTAAATTTTTAATTTGAATTATTGTGCTATTTATTTCCAAATATTGTTTTTCCCTAAATCTGCCTAGTCATTTTTTAATGTCTGTTGTTCCTTGCACATGTTTTTGAGTCCTTCTGTTATTTCTGTTGTGTATTTGAAGTCCTTGGACATCTAATTCTGCTGCTGCTTATTTCTACAGATTCTTGATCATAAGAGCCTATTTCTTCGTATAGTTTGTAATCTTTTGATAGCGATGTTGTAGTTTCTGGGATCCATCTGTTGGTTCCTGGATGGCACAAGTTGTTTGCTATCAACTACTAAGCTAAAGGTTGGTGGTTCAAACCCACCCAGCGGTGCCGTGCTAGAAAGGCCTGGTAATGTGCTTCCATAAAAGATTATAGCCAAGAAAGCCTTATGGGCAGTTCTATTCTGTAACACATGGGGTCTCCATGAGTTGGAATTGACCTGACAGCAATGGGTTTGGTTTTTATTTTTATCTGTAGTAATCCTACAGTGGTTAAGCACTCAGCTGCTAACCAAAAGGTCGGCGGTTTGAACCCACCAGCTGCTCCACAGGAGAAAGATGTGGCCGTCTGTTCCCATAAAGATTACAGCCTTGGAAAATGGGGCAGTTCTACTCGTCCTATAGGGTCATTATGAGTCTGAATCGACTCAGTGGCAAAGGGTTTGGGATTTTGTTTTTGTTTTTTTAATTCTACAAGGACTGAGTAGAGATGTATTCCTGTCAGCAAGAATTTGCTTTTACTCCTTAGAATCCCCAGGTGCGGGTAGAGCTAGTGTGAATAATGACACAATGCGAAGAATGTAACCAACGTTATTAGACTGTCCATGCAGAAATTGTTGAGTGAGTGTATGTTCTGCTCTGTATATTTTCACCGAGATTAAAATAAAATAAGAAATAAAGATCCCCAGGTGCTGTTTCTGATCTTGGGCCACCTCATACTACACAGGTAGCTTGAATTTACAAATGCATATGTTGTCAGGCATACAATTCTCTAGGGAGACTTCTTCCCTCCCAGCCAGAGCCCAGGCTGAGGCAGCCACATTTCCTTGTTATCTTCCCTTGCAGACAGATTTTTTTTTATTTTAGCCCACACTGTCATTGAAAGTATCACAGTTTGAGAGTCCTAGATATATGTCTGGGTCCTGTTCCACCTTCATGTATACTGAGAACCCAAGCCCTGACCCCCTGCCTTTACCCCACATGGCCACTGAAACAAGCTTTGAGGTCAGAGAAACCAGCAAACACCCTAAGAATGGCTGCAGTTTTTGCTTCAGCTGTTCTCATTCCGACTCCCTCCCTCTTCGTGTTTATTCCCTGAGGACCATTTTTGAGAGCTCTGTTGTGTATTTAAAATTGATTTGTTTTATCCATCATCTAGAGGTGTTTGTAGCAGGAGGTTTTATCACAGTATCTGCCACATTCTGTCATGGTGCCTGAAAAGCCAGCCATGTTTATAGATACTAACACAATAGAATTGGTGTCAGCCTGTCTTCCTGATGATGGTTTTAGGACCTTCTGTTATCACCATTGGTTCCTGGATGATGCAACAGCTAACACACTTGGCTGCTAACCAAAAGGTTGAAGTTCAAGTTCACCTAGAGGCACGTCTGAAAAAAGGCCTGGCGATCTACTTCAGAAAAATCAGTCATTGAAAACCCTACGGAGCACAGTTCTACTCTGACACACGTGGGGTCTCCATGAGTCGGAATCAGCTCAACAGCTGTTTTTTAATCGCCATAATTGTGTCTGAAACAATCCTACCTGCACTTGATCTTACAGAACCTACCAATGCCAGGCAACTTTCTTATTTCCTGCCTCACAGCAGTACACCCTTTCCTCACTTATTGACATGGTTAGGTTGCAAAGACCAGGCCGTTATGAAAAATTGTTATGCAAAAATGAAGGATAACCACATCAGATCACAAAACGGAGAGTGACTACATCATTACATAACTGCCAAACCACTGAGAATCATGGCCCAGCCAAGTGGACACATAACGTTAACCATCACAGGCAGCATTTCTCTCACCTCACACCTCGGCATTCGTTACTGCCAGGTGGATGTCATTAATGTGCAAAAGATTCGGATAGTAGATTTTTTACTATTGTTGTAAATGCAAAATGTCAGATAACGAGATAGTAAGTGAGGAGAAGGAGTAATAATATCACACAAGTAATATCACCGTTTTAAAATAAAAGTTTCTAAATGAAAGGGTGTTGCTTTAAAGTATTTCTTACTCTTATTCCAGACAATAGTCCTTTTGATATTTGGGGAGAGCTGACAGTGAACATTGAAACTTTGAAAGAACTGGTTTTATTGATTTTTCTGGTTTTGTTATTTTACATGTTTTCTTTTTCAGTTTCTGTTCTAATGAAGTCTGTGGTGAATGTGATAGAATTTCACCCTCTGTCTGTTCCAGCCTCTTTCTAGTGGCCCTTCCTGTACTGCTAAGGCCGAAGAGATCAAGACTGCAGCTGGGGGTCTGGAGGGTTAGGTTCCACCATTTTAACACACTCACAGTGAAACTTAGAATGTGGAAGTGTGATGGTGGTGGTGGTGGTTGCCTGCAATTGAGCCAACACCAACTCATGGCCACCCCATGTACAACAGAACAAAACATTGCCCAGTCCTACACCATCTTCACAACCGCTGATATGCTCAAGTCCATTGTTGTAGCCACTGTGCATTTTGAGTGCCTTATAATCTAGGGGGCTCATCTTCCAGCACTGTATCAGAAAATAGTGTGCTGTAATCCATAGGGTTTTCACTGGCTAATTTTCAGAAGTAGATTGCTAGGCGATTCTTGCTAATCTGTCTTAGTCTAGAAGCTCCACTGAAACTTCCCCACTATGGGTGACCCTCCTGGTATTTAAAATAATGGTGGCATAGCTTTCAGCATCATAGCAACACGTAAGTCATCACAGTATGACAAACTAATAATAGATGGGTGGTGGGCAAGTAAGATGGAGATCATTTATTCTGTGGCTTCTATGGTTTCTGCTTCTGTTGTCCAGCACTACCCTGGAGACCTGTGGTCTTTCTGAGGAAGCTTCCTGACCTCAGCTCTTCCCTGAATGTGCTGTTTCCATGTCTTGTACGAGGCAGTAGCTCCCTTGGGATCTGCATCATGGTTCTCGAAGACATCCCAGAAGGCTCAGACTAGAGTTTCTTTCCCCAACTTTCCCAATGACTCTGAGAGACGTTTAATACTTCATTTAAAAAAAAAAAAAAAAAACCTGTTTAAACTAGTTACAGTAGATTATGCACCCTTTCCTGAAACCCTGACCCACACAAAGTCTTTCATAAGCATTTCATTTCTCAGTTCATATCCATTACCTCGGCCAAGAATTCTCTTTTATAAGTTTTTCTCTGGCATCCAGTTTTTCTTTTTCCTTGTATCCATTATTACTAACTACCCTACATTTTCATATTCCATTGTCAGCTACAGTGCTAATTTATTTGTCCTTTTAAAACAGTCTACTTATCTGAAGTACTAGTAAGCTATTATCTCTGCCTCCTTAGCATTACTTAGCTAGAGGCTCTATTGTCACTTCCTTTAAGCATTCCTTCAACTCATCAGCCTTAAAGTGGTTTTTTTCCATCTTCATTCTTTCCAGGATAGATCACAAAGCTAAGTGAAAATTATTCCGTTTCTAAGATTTAAAGAAAATACAAAAGCTTTCATTTTTTCTGTTATACTATTCAAACATTTATTTTTCCACTTCATACATACACTAAGAAGAGCTATTTTATTTTCTCTTTTGTGAAGTCCACCTGTATTAAGCCCTTTTCTTCCTAATCCACATCCTGATTACATGCAAAAAAATTATTTTCATCTTGTTTATTTCATGTTCCTCGCGTACGTTGTTGTTGTTGTTAGCTGTATTGGAGTCAGCCCAACTCATGGCGACCCCATGTGTTATAGAGCAGAACTGCTCCATAGGGTTTTCTTGGCTGTAATCTTTACGTAAGCGGATCGCTGGGGCTTTTTTTCTGCAGAGCTGCTAGGTGGGTTAAAACCACCAACCTCTGGCTTAGAGCCAATCACAGACCGCTTACACCACCGACGCTCTTTAAAAATGAACTTTTTGCAACCACAGATTAAATAATGCTTCATACTAACTGTATATGTGTGTGTGCAAAATGGTATATTGTTGTTCTATTTCTCTGATCATTCTTCTGGGTGAATAGGTAAGACTTTGGATTTGAAAGACAATATTTTGCTTATTTGTAACATCTATGCCAATATCACGCACAAGTATTTTTTTTGTTGAAGTTTTTGATGATGATATTACAAATCAATTTTAAAAAACCTTTTAAAAATGAGCTCATTTTTGAAAGTCACTGAAGTAAATAGCTTATAAGGATGACATTTGTGAAGGGAGGCATGGTGGATGTGGTAGAAACAGTCCCTCAGCTCCTAGGACACTGAGCTCCTGATTTGTCATTTGCTACTGATTTTTATGTCCGGTCAGTTTATTTCTCCAAGGTGGGGAAAGCTCACCACTGGCCCCTGGTTCAGCAGGTAACCCCCATGATGCTCAATTTTTAGAAAGGGCCTATGAGTGAGGTTTTTAAAAAGTGTTCTCTACTAATTCTTCCATCACTATGCTGGCTGCTTTGCAGCATTATTGCAGTTCTAATTTCATCAAAATAAAACTAGATCTCTATGATTACTTTCCTCCAGCTGTATCATTTCCATTTAATGAGTCACGTTATTTTTCATTTTCATAAATTTCATGTATATCTAACTGCTCTGAATTTTTTGGTGATTGTATTTATTGTTTTTTAATATCTCATAAGCATTATAGCATTATGTTCCTTTTTCTGGGTCACTAATGTTATTAAATACTGTCCTTGTTTTTAGATTTCCAGTTCGGTTTCCATCTATATGCTTATTTTTATCCGAACTCCTTTTGAAGAAATTTTTTTTATTAAAACAATTTCCTTTGAGTTTTTTTCTTATGTCCAAATATAAGAAAGCAATGATATTTTTTTGTCTCCTTTTTTTTATAATTGTTTGATAAGCTTTGATATGCTGAATAAGGACAAGAAGCACACGGGCAGTTATGCTTCTAGAACAGCATTTCCCAAACCACACAACTGCAGAACCCTAGTAGTCCCAGAGAACTTCTTAGGCACCAAAAAAATAACCACCCTAATAATAGTAATATTTTTAAGATGTAAGAAAAGAAAAGATTTTTTTAAGATGCAAGAAAAAACATCAAATACGTTTTATGTAGTTGTTAGCTGAGAGATTATAAGATGCATGGCTGAATGCATTTATTCATTACCCAACTACTATTTATTGAGCTTGTTACTGGGAAAACAGCAATGAACAGAACAAACTCAGGTTTTGATACATGCTATGAAGAAAAAAATAACATCAGGAAAGGGGATAGAGTCCCAGGGGCGCGGACAGGTAGCTATTTTAGATGACAAAGGCAAGACTCTCTGATAAGGGGGTACCTGATAGTGAATGAGGTCTGGAGAAAGCAGTCCAAAGGCCCTGAGTTGGGTGCACCTCTCGTGTGTTTAAGGAACATGAAGGAGGCCTGCATGGCTGGAGCTGAGAGAGCGAGGGAAGGAGAAGAGGGGCTCCTGCTTAATGAAGACAAGAGACAGAGTTTAGAGAGGTAGCCAGAGGTGAGATGATGTAGGATCTGGGTCACGGGAAGAACTTTGGATTTTGCTCAGAATGGTATGGGAAACCCCTGAGGGTTTTGAACTAAGGAGTGACATGGTCTGGTTTACTTTTTAAGAGAATTGTTCTGGTTACTGTTTACTAAATGGATTGTAGAGGGCAGATATGTGGGATTTAAATTACACTTTTCCTATTTGAAAGCATTGCTTTCAAAATATAATAAAAAGCTTCACCTAAGAATATTATTACCTATATCTTTAGACAACCATGCCATAAACCACAATAAATTCTTAATGTACATACATCTAATACTAACAATTTTTAAAGAGTAACCAAAAAAAGATAAGCATCCATCTGAGAAAACATATTTCCAACAAATATACCAAAAACAAACAAACCTATTGCCATCGAGTCAGTTCCAACCCATAGCGACCCTATAGGACAGAGTAGAACTGCCCCATAGGGTTTCCAGGGAGCAGCTGGTGGATTTGAACTGCTGACCTTTTGGTTAGCAGCCGTAGCTCTTAACCACTGAGCCACCAGGGCTCCTGCAGCAAATATAGTAGATACATTTTTGCTATAATTTTTATATAAATACTTAGAATCAAACATTACAGATTTTAGAGATTACACCTTTGTCGGATATGTCATAGCCAAAAATTTTTTCCCAGTCTGTAGGTTCTCTTTTCACTCTTTTGGTGAAGTCTTTTGATAAGCATAAGTATTTAATTTTAATGATCCAATTTAAAAAATGGGCAAAGGACATAACAGACACTTCACCAAAGAAGGCATTCAAGCGGCTAACAGACATTGTAGTTTGATCTGCATTTCTCTAACGGCTAGTGATCAGGAAATGCAAATCAAAACCACAATGACATACAATGACATCTCACTTTGTCAACACTGGTACGAATTTAAAAAAAAAAAAAAAACACAGAAAATAACAAATGTTGGAGAGGCTACAGGGAGCTTGGAGCTCTTATGCACTGCTGGTGGGAATGCAAAATGGTACAACCACTATGGAAAACAATACGGTGCTTCCTTAAAAAGCTAGAAATAGAAATACCATACGATCCAGCAATCCCACTCCTAGAAATAGATCCTAGAGAAATTAGAGCTGTCACATGAATAGACATATGCACACCCATGTTCACTGCAGCATTATTCACAACAGCAAAAAGATGGAAACAACCTAAATGCCCATCAACAGGTGAACGTATAAACAAACTATGGTACATATACACGGTGGAATACTATGCAACCATAAATAACAATGATGAATCTGTGAAACATCTCACAACATGGATGAATCTGTGAAACATCTCACAACATGGATGAATCTCGAGGGCATCATGCTGAGTGAAATAAAGAACAATGATGAATCTGTGAAACATCTTGTAACACGGATAAATCTGGAGGGCATTATGCTGGGTGAAATAAGTCAATCACAAAAGGACAAATACTGTATGAGATCACTATTATAAAAACTTATGAAAAGGTTTCCACATAGAAAGAGACAATCTTTGATGGTTACAAGGGAGGGGAGGAGTGGGGAGGGAAAAACACTAACTAGATAGTAGATAAGTGGTAACTTTGGTGAGGGGTAAGACAGTACACAATACTGAGGAAGTCAGCACAACTTGACCAGGGCAAAGTCATAGAAGCTTCACAGGCACATCCAGATGCCCTGAGAGACCAAGCTACTGGGCTGAGGGCTGGGGACCATGGTCTCTGGGGACATCTAGCTCAATGGGCATAACATGGTCTATAAAGAAAATGTTCTACATCCGACTGTGGTGAGTACCAGCTGGGGTCTTAAAAGCCTGTGAGCGGCCATCTAAGATACATCTACTGGTTCTATCCCGGCTGGAGCAAGAGAGAATGAAGACGACCAAAGACACAAGGGAAAGATTAGTCTAAAGGACTAATGGACCACAGCTACCACAACCTCCACCAGACTGAGCCCAGAACAACTAGATGGTGCCCAGTTACCACCACCAACCGCTGTAGCAGGGATCACAATAGAGGGTCCCAGATAGAGCTGGAGAAAAATATAGAACAAAATTCAAATTCATACACACAAAAAAAGACCAGGCTTGCTGGTCTGACAGAGACTGGAGAAACCCCAGGACAATGGCCCCTGGACACCCTTGTAACTCAGTACTGAAGTCACTCCTGAGATTCACCCTTCAGCCAAAGATTACACACGTCTATAGGGCCAACAATAACACACTTGGGGATCGTGCTTCCTAGTTCAACCATGTATGTGAGACTAACGGGCACACCAGCCCAAGAGCAAAGACGAGAAGGCAGGAAGGGACAGGGAAACTGGACAAATGGAAACAGGGAAACTGGAGTGGAGAAGGGGAGAGTGTTGACACATCGAGGGGTTGGCAACCAATGTCACAAAACAATTTGTGTATGAACTGTTTAATGAGAAACTAATTTGCTCTGTAAACTTTCACCTAAATCACAGTAAAAATAATAATAATTGGAAAAAAAGAAGCAAGCATTACAAAGTAAAAATAATGTTTGAGTCCATACAAACCGTACAGAAAAACTGTAAGATTCCAATAGGTTAAAAATTCAAAAAGCATACAGTCCCAGTGCATGAAATAAACAAACATGTTAAAATTGGCAACCTTCTAGTAATCAAAAATGAAAATAAAACAATGTAACATTTCATCTATTAAATTATTTCCAAAAATGCTTAATGTGATAACCTAAGCTGGAAGCAATGGTAAAACGGGGATAATATGTATCCCTAGTGGCATTAGAAAACAATTTAGCAAGATATATCAAACACAGCATTCATTCCTTCATTCACGCAAAAACATAGACTGAATGCCTTCTATCTGCCACATCTGTGGTTAGGTACTTGGGAAGCAGAGACAGACAACTCCAACAGATTCCCTGTCCTGATGGGGCTTAAAATCATTGTGGTTGGGATGGGTAAAGAGGAAAGAAAAAAAGAGAAAGAGGGAGGGAAAATGGGAATGGAGGGGAGAGAGAAGGATATAAAGAAATGAATTAAAATGTTATAGATACTATAAACATGGTAGAAGTTTATGTGGGGTACAATGAAGATATAAAAGGTAAAGTCAGAAAAGTCTTCATCGAGGAGGTAATAGCAGATTGAGTATTAAAAGTATATTTGTTGCTCAGTAAATAAAGCAAAAGATTCAAAGTCAAGGGAGCATTCCAGGCAGGGGAAACAAGCAGAGCCCTTCAGGAAAACATGTCAGCATGAGACAGGAGAATGGCAGGTAGTCCTGCATGGCTGGAAGGAAGGATGAGAGAATGGGGGCTGGTGAGAGATGAGGCAGGGAGGTACCCAGTGCAGTCCATGATGAACATGCTGAGATTCTGTGCCATGCTGAGCTCTGCAGGTTCTATCCTAGAAGCCATACTTCTAAAATGGAGCTATGTATGTATATGAAGTTATGTCACAGATAAAGTCACAAAACCAGAGACTTCATCAGTCTGAGATCAGAAGAACTAGATGGTGCCTGGCTACCACCAACGACTGCCCTGACAGGGAACACAACACAGAGTCCCTGATGGAGCAGCAGAAAGATGGGGTGCAGAACTCAAATTCTAGTAAGAAGACCAGACTTAACAGTCTGAGAGTGGAGGTACCCCATAAAGCATGGCCCCTGGATTCTCTATCAGCCCAGAACTAAAACAATTTCTGAGGCCAACTCTTCAGACAGGGATTGGACTGGGCTGTGGGACATAAAGTGAAGAGCGTGCCTCTTAGTCAAGTAGACACAAGAGACCAAAGGGCAGCTTCTGTCCAGAGGTGAGATGGGAAGGCAGAGAGAGTTAGGAGCTTGTTGAATGGACATGGGGAATCAGGGTGCAAAGGAGGAATGTGCTGTCACAGAATGGGGTGAGCAATTAGGGTCACATAACAATGTATGTATAAAATTTTATATGGAAGACTATCTTGAAATGTAAATTTCATTTAAACTACAACAATTAAAAAAAATAAAGGAAAAAAAAACAAAGTCACAAAAAAATCATGGCACACCTTCAGGGCACATCAATTTCATTTAAAGATTTGGGAAGGATAATTATTTTATGTTAAAACAAACAAAAAAATAAATACAAATATATACTGTACTTTTACTTAAATAAAGAGCACCTTCCATGTTTGCCAACCGCTCCCATCCCCCCCAAGGTTTTTGTCAAGGTATTGTTGTAAAAAAAATGGCATAGCAGCACTTGTGCAAAAACCTCATAGGGTGGAGGGCACATCTGGCAAACAAACATAGAAGACAGGTATAATTTTTTTTTTTTTAACATTTTCACAGCTTTATTGAGGTATAATTTACATACCATAAAGCTCACCCATTTGAAGTATATAATTCAATGGTTCTTTTTTTTTTTTTATTGATGTAATTAAATGAAGTTTACATTTCAAGTTAGTCTCCCATACAGAATTTTTTTTTTTTTTACATACATTGTTATGAGACCCTAATTGCTCAACCCATTCTGCGACAGCACACTCCTCTTTTCCGCCCCTGATTCCCCACGACCATTCAACCAGCTCCTAACTCTCTCTGCCTTCCCCTCTCACCTCTGGACAGAAGCTGCCCCTTTGGTCTCTTGTATCTACTTGACTAAGAGGCACACTCTTCACGCGTATCACTTTATGTCCCACAGTCCAGTCCAATCCCTGTCTGAAGAGTTGGCCTCGGAAATTGTTTTAGTTCCGGGGTAATGGAGACACCAGAGGCCATGATTTCCAGGGCAGAAGACAGGTATAATCTGCATAAAAATACAGTAGTTTTAGTAGGCTGGATAATTCATTAATTTTTAAGATAAGACAAAGATTTCAAAGAAGTCCTGGATTTATGGTGGGAAAGAGGTCTATGTCGATTTTGTCTGTTAGGGGTATTTTGGTGGAAAAGTTTGAGAAACACTGGATAATGGTGGGCCTTTAAAGATTTTAGGCTGTCCCTGGGTAGCACAAAGGGTTAAGTGTTTGGCTGTTAACTGAAAGGTTGGCTGTTCTAGTCCACTCAGAGGCACCTCAGAAAAAAGGCCTGGCGGTCTACTTCTGAAATACCAACCATTAAAAACCCCATGGAGCACAGTTCTACTCTGGGGTTACATGAATCAGAATTAACTCTGCGGCAACTGGTTTGGGGTTTTATTTGGTTAAAGGTTCTAAAGCGGGGGGGAAAATGACTAATCTCTGAGAATCACTTGAGATGAAGTGTGGAATATGGACTGGTGGTCAAAGGACTGGTTAGGAAACTACAGCAGAGCCATAATCCAGGAGGAAGATGATGAGGATGGAGAGAAAAGTGCACGCGAGACAATGCTGATAGAGCAGCATTCATTCAGTCACCCATTAGATGTAGAAGATACAGCCTGGATGGAAAAGGGAGGAGTCTAGGATGACTCCATTTCTGGCCAGAGTGCCTGGTGGATAGAAGTGTCACCTACCAAGATTTGACATCTAGTAGGAGGTGAAGATGTAGAGGAAAGCATGAGTCCTGTTTTGAACAGTGATTTGGAGGACGTTGTGGGAATCCAGGGGAAGACAGGCAAAACGTAATCAGCTATAGACCTAGAGTACTGAAAAGAGATCTGGTCCAAACGTATAGACTTGGAGTCCTTAGCACATCGGTGGTAGGTGAAGCTTTAGGGGCAGATCAGTTTGCTTGGGCACACGTAAAGAGTGAAAACAGAAGAGATTCAAAGCAGAACCTTAAAACTGGCCATATTCTTGGGTCTAATCATCCCATTTTAAAAATACATTGTAAGGAAACAGAAAAAGATGTTGATCACAGGATTGTTTATAATAATAAAAGATTGAAAACAACCCAAAGGTTGAACAACAGGGTTAAGGAAATTCATGTATATCCATTTGATGAAATTTTAGGAAGCCATAGAAATGGATAAGTTCATTTAAAAATAATAAAAAGCTTATAATATTGAATTTAGTGCTGGCCATATTATTTTTTCACTATGATTAAAATTCTATAAAATATATAATGATGAATATACACATATATACGTGTGTGATATATACACATTTACCTACTAGCACACATACACACACACACACACAGACTGGGAAATATACCAAAATATTGAAGTTGGAGTGCTAATGTTATTTTTTCTTCTTTTCAATATTCTTCTAATCTTAATTTTTAAGATCCACTTTAAGGAACAAATTGGCCTTTAATAGCGTGTATTCTGCATTTACTTCTCCCATACAACCTGCAAGTGGTTAGCCAAATGACCGATCACGCTACATGATTTTTAAAAAGGTTGCATATATTAAAATGAATCCCAGAGATTAATATCATTTAAATATAATATCTCATTACCACTATGAGACTTCGAGCTAGCCCACCTTTCTCTACCACTCTGAGAATTTATCAGGACTCAACAGAGTCACAGGAGTCATTCAACAAATATTTACTGAGCACCTAATAGATGCTACTTTGGAATGTCTCTTCAGATAGTATTCCGATCAAGGAACCAATTTCTGATTTTCTTTTTCAATTTTACTTTTCTCTACCTATCTATGGAGCCCTGGTGGCGCAATGGTTAAGAGCTCAGGCTGCTAACCAAAAGATCGGCAGCTGAAATCCACCTGTAGCTCCTCGGAAACCCTACAGGGCAGTTCTACTGTGTCCTCTAAGGTCACTATGAGTTGGAATCGACTTGACGGCAACAGGTTTTGGTATCTGTGAAAACGACACTTAAAAATCAAAACACCTTTTCTGACAACCTAACTTGACCTATTGATATAATTTTATTATACACCACGGTTCTATTTGCTACAAAACAGAGAGAGTGAAGTTTGAAGGGTATGGAAAAACAGGCAATATCATACATTGCTGTTGAGGGTATAAATGGGTACAGCCTCTATGGAGGGGTGCTTGGTAATCTCTATCAAAATAAAAAATACACATGCCTTTTGACTGAGTAATAGGCAATTCTACTTTTAGAAATTTATCCTATTGATATACGCACATATGTAGAAATTAACTAATGTACAAAGATAGTCATGGTAGCATTCTTAGATACAGCAAGAGATTAGAAACATCCCACATGTCCATCGATAAAGGACTAAAGAAAGAGTATTAGATTTGATAAATGCACTATAAGAAAGTAAACTAGGGTCCAATTATATAGTGGAGTACTATATAGCCATTGAAAAGAATAAGACAGTTCTTTTACATACTAATATAGAAAAATCTCCAGGATTAAACACACACACACACACGCACAGTTGAAAGCAAGGAAAGGTCAATATATATCAAGAACACTGCCATTTGTGTAAAACATTTTTTTTCACAGATGGCTACATTAAAACCAGATTTGCTTATAAATGCATAGGCTATCTCTAGAATAATCTAAGAAAACAGTAAAAGTGATTACTTCTGGGGAAGAGGAAGCAGGTGGCCTGCGGTCAGGTGAAGGAGGGAGTGTTGTACACAGTATAACCATGTACATCCACTAGGTATTCAAAAAAAAAAAAAAAAAACTTAAAAAAACAATATAAATAAGAGTCAACATCCTTTTCTGAAAAAGTTAAAAATAAAATTTTAACCAAAGACAAGCCCCACAATGCACTACCACCATTCCTATAAGCTTCAGTTATCTAGCTTAATTGGTATTAACATAATGGGTAGAAATAATATTCTACTCCTTCCACCACCATTCCTTATTGTCCCCACGCACCACTCCCACCAAATGGGGTGGGAGTGGGAAATAGCAAAGTAGAGTTCCCACGTCATTACATACTATCAATCTAATAAACACCAAAGCCACTGCTCTTTACCGCGCTGGCCTCTCCCGTTGTCTCTCCTGCTATTTCCCTGCAGGTTTGGACTGCAAAACAGATTGGGAGAAAAAGTTCAAAGTTTTACACTGATGGAAAACATTTCACAAAAATGTAGTTTTGCTGTGTTAAGTATTTTAATTAATATGACATTGTATTTCATCAGAATGTTATATAGGCTTTATTACACTGACATCTATTTAAACTGAGGCTCTGGAATGCCACTACCACCTGTGTAATTCTGAGGGAGAAATGGCTTCCTAGCAAGTCTGACAACCAAAAAATAGCACTAATTCATCTCACTCCCCACTCCTAGACTGGGACGGTACACTGTCAACAATCAAAGACAAAAGTAGTAATATGATTCAGAGCTATTGATTCTCTTCCCTTTTTATTCATTCATATTTGTGGGTGTATATACCTGCACATATTTATTTTTATTTGCACATATTTTTAAGGGTATGCCCAAATGCTAGAAAACAGTATCATTGTTCAGACTCTCATACAATCTCTTACCTCTTATTATAGCTGTAAATTATAACTGACTTGAAAAATGAAACACAAATGGAATATTGATGTGATAGACTAAGAGGGACCTTGCTGTGGGGCAGATTGATTCACTCAATAAACAGTTATTGAGCCCCTGCTATGAGCCAGGCACAATGCCAGGCAAATATGAATAACATACAGTCTTTGCTCATAGAAACTAGTAGTCGAATGAGGGAGCCTGGCTTGTAAACAACCAGCTGTAATTCGAGACGGAGTGAAACCACTAATAAATAGAGGTAAAAGTCATGTTCAAAGAGGACAGAGGAAGGGGAAATTCTAACTGGACTGAGAACTAAGAAAGCTACAGAGAAGTGGCTTTTGAGTGGAGCCTTCCAGGTATAGAAGGATTTTAATCGGTTTCAAGAGAAGAGATGGACGACAGTCCAGTCCGAAGGAAGAATATAAACAAAGGCAGAGAGGTATAGGAGGGAATGACAGAGGCAGGAACGGATGAATGAGGGGTGCGGGTGTGGCTGCTTGTGGGGTATACATGACAAATATGGGCCAAAATGTTGTTCCCTTCAGTCGGGGCTTGGACGCCATGCTGAGGAGCTGTCATTGATGTTGTTGCCCACAGTAAGCCAATAACAGTTGGGGGACTGAGGGGAGTAACATGACCTATTTGTGCTGTAGAAAAGCATTCTGATAGCACATGAAGGATGGATTAAAGTGTGTGGTAGCAGGAAGACCAGTTAGAAGGACATGGTGTTGGCCACGGGAGAGATGATGAATACCAAAAGAGAGAAAGGAGACTAGGGAAAGGCAGAGTAATGGAACACGGTGACCGATTAGCGAAGGAAGGGATAGGAGACCCTAGGAAATTCAAGAAGACTCCAAGATCTTGAGCCAAAAAAAAGATTTTCCCTTATATTCGGTTAAAGGGGCTTTGGCCCCAAAACCAAAACACTTCAATAGAGAGAAGAGAGAGAAAAAAAGAATTGTTTGGGGGCATTGTCTAGTCTGAATCATATTAATAAATTCATTCATTTATTTAATAAATATTTTTAAGAGCATTGTGCCAGGCACAAGAGATACAAGGATGAAGAAGACCTCATTTCTACCCTCAAGAAGATCGACAGATTAGTAAAAATACAGTCGCATCATAGTATAATTGCTACACAGGGATAAATAAAGAGTGCTTATAAGGGTGTAAAGGTCACTGGGTAGTGTAAGCAGTTTGCACTTGACTTCTAACTTAAAGGTCAGTGGTTCAAATCCACCCAGTGGTGCCATGGAAAGCCTGGCAATCAGTTTCTGTAAAGATTATAGCCAAGAAAACCCTATGGAGCAGTTTTCCTCTATAACACATGGGGTCTCCATGAGTCAGAACTGACTCGATGGCAAAGGGTTTGGGCTTTTTGTCTGTTTTATAAGCGTGTATGGACACAGTAGTAGTTCAGTGGCAGAATTCTCATCTTCACGCAGGAGACCTGAATTCGATTCCCGACCAATGCACCTCAAGTGTAGCCACCACCTGTCTGTCATTGGAGGTTTGCTTGTTGCTATGATGCTGAACCAGTTTCTGTGGAACTTCCAGACTTAGAGTAGGAAGAAAGGCCTGGCGATTTACTTCCAAAAAATCAGCCAGTGAAAACCCTGTAGATCACAACAGTCCGATCCTGTGGCGCAAATGTTCCCCATGAGCCAGCGGCTGACTCGACAGCAGCTAACAGCAACAGCAACCAGGTAATGATGTCGTCATCTTCCGTTGCTGCTGTAACAGATTACCACAAACTCAGTGACTTAAAAGCACACAAATTTATTCTCTTACACTTCTGGAGACCAGAAGTCCAACGTGCTGAAATCAAAATGGCAGGGCCACACTCCTTCCATTTCCTTGCCTTTTCCAGCTTCCATATTGGCTTCTATAGTGGCTGTCCATATTCCTTGGCTTGTGGCCCCTTCTCCCATCCTTAAAGCCAGCAGGGTAGCATCTTCCCTTTCTGACTCTGACCTTCTGTCTTCAGTCAAATCTCCCTCTGCCTCCCTCAGATATAGATACTTGTAAGTATACATTTAAGGCCTACCACGATAATCTTCCCATCTCAAGATCCTTAATTCAATCACATCTTCAAAGTGGCTTTTCCATATGACATATTCACAGGTTCTGTGGATTAAGGCCTGGCTATCTATCTAGGGCCATCATTTATCCTACCACAGGGGTCTTAGAGTAGAGGCTCCTAATCCAGCCCCTTTATCCTGAAGGCTCTGGTGAGCCATTGTAAAGTACTGAACAGAGGAATTACAAGGTAAGATTTGTATTTTACTAAAATGGACTCTGAACTTCTGAGAATGCAGGTTGAAGAAGAGCCTGGAGTTAGGGGACCCCTGCAATAATTCAGGAGAGGTTTGGCTAAGGCCGTAGTAGTTGGGTTGGCTGCATTGGAGAGAAAGTAAGACAATGGTACCAACAAATTTTTGTGGCTAGATGGATGCAGTAGGTGAAAATGAAGCAGGAGTAAAGGATGACTCCACATTTCTGGTTTGGGCAACCAGAGGCCATACACCAAGATTTGGAATACAAGAGGAGAAGCAGATTTGGGAAGGGGCCAAGGGACCTTAAACAGAAAGGGGTGTTTTATCTAAGGAAAAGTATGTACTGAGAATTAAACAGTTTACTTGCAAACTCAGTTTTAGAATGCCATCCATTCTCAAGACTGCCTCTAACAACTAAAACAGAAATCAATTCAGCAACTCTTATTACAAAATCCTCAGCTCCTCAGAACAGAATCTAAAGATGTTAAGAAAAAATAGTATGTAATTACATTGAAATTTTTTCACCTGAGCTGGAACCATAACTATTGATGTTATGCTGTAAAGAGTCTATCTTAGGCTGGGTTCTCTAGAGAAGGAAAACTAATGAAGTGTGTATATATACAGTGAGAGACAGAGAGAGAGATTTATCTCAAAGAAATGACTCACACGGTTGTGGAGGCTAGCAAGTTCCAGAGTCTGTGGGTCAAGCATCGGCTGGAGGCTTCTCCTGACTCACATGGTTGCAGAGGCTGAAACCCAGTATTGGCAGGTCAGACGGTAGGCTGCTGGCTCACAGGGCTGTGGAAACCAGTGAATCCCAAAGTTGGCAGGTCAAGCAACAGGCTGCTGGTTCATAGGGCTGCAAAGCTGGCAAATCCCAAAGTCAGCAGGTCAGATGACAAACTGCTGGCTCAAGTCCCAAGGACCAGAGGTCAGATGACGAGTAAGCCAGAAACAGTATCCAGAGCAAGCCTTGCCAGAATGTCCACACACATACTGGGTGCAGGCCACATCCCCAGGGAAACTCTCCCTACAACTGACCAGCTGATCACATCAGATCACATCACAGAGGTGACTACACTATATCACAAAATAGAAGATAATTACATCAGATCACATAATGAAGGATAATTACATAAAACTGAGAATCATGGCCTAGCCAAGTTGGTACACAACATTAACCATCACAGAGTCTTAGCAATTATTTCCTAATCCCACAGTTCTCAGCCTTTTTTCCCACTACTACACACCCAGTTGATGATGAGAGTACACTCCTGTGGCCAACTCCAAACACACCCACCAAGTTTCACCTCTTTCTCTCCCATTTTAGAAAAGTGCGATGTTAGAATAAATTATTCGTGATTTCTCAGGATAACCCTTTTTTTAGCTAAATAATTTTATAATGTGTAATGAATTACATATGAGACATCCCCCCCAAATGATTGCAACACACTGTCCCAATACCACAGAGAGCACCCGTGATTTCATTCCCAAGTTCATCCAAGACAAACGCAGTCACTACAATCCTTAGTGGTACCGTTGTTACTAGAGCCTGGACTCATGATTTCCAGCCCATCACTGCTTGTAATACGACTCCTTTCTCCACTACTTCTCTCAAGGACAAGCTTCCACCTCATTTTACCATTCAGAAGAGCTAGAGTTCACAGTAGCAACAACAACCTCTTTTTTTCTCCTTTATTATTTTAATTGCATATATATATATATATATATATGTATGTACGTATGTATGTATGTATGTATTTTAGTTCCATCCATCTTGAGTTCCATCCAGTCTCTTCTCTGATACTATAGTTTCCCCAGGGGTCCTAATCCTCCTGCTCTCTCTTTTGAGCTCTCACGCATTCATAGTCTGCATTGCACACACTACAATTGTATCAAATCCTGCATTGCCCTGTCCTCTAATTTCCTCAAACGTGCACGTCTTGTCTCCCTCCTAGATTTATGAGGTCCTTGGAGAGCCTCACATCTTGATACTCAAAAACTAAAGAGGTGATGTATGGTATGGAACTTAAATGGCTGAAGTGTTCAGAACAGAGATGTGTGCTGTTTTGTTTGGCAAGACTGACATCTTCTCTCTGCTCAGCACTGCAGAGATCTGTTACATATTCTGCAGGGGTTCTCATGTGAGGACGGGAAAGAGAATGTTGTCTCAGCATCAGAAACAATATGTTGGCTCTGGTAAACTGAGGGAAAACTAATAACCTTTTGATCCTCGTGCTCCTAAGACCTGAAGAACGATAGACCTAATGCTTCTTGCTCATTTCCCAGAGAAGAAACCTGTTACTCATGTTCCTAGCATTGAGGTCTTTTTTGTTGTGTTTTGCTTACTTCCCTGAAATGCCGTGTGCTGATGTCTTAACATTCTGCTATCTTGATATTTCACAGGACAGCAGCTAGTTCTGATCAGAATCTGTGTAATTGAGGCCAAATCTGGACAGGGCTCTTCAAATAATGTATCTGACACAGCTACTCAAAATCCCAAGGGATTTACTCTTTGATCATATTTATGCACCGGTTCTTCGCATTTTTGTAAAATCTGGATATTGCTCCCACAAGGCTATCAATAAAATTAGATTGTTCTAGTGGTTTTCTTTCCACCTCAGGTTCTTTTATTTCCATGTTAGAGACCTAGCTATTCAGGATTCTGATTTCATTTTGTAAAGAGAGGGTTGCTATCAGAGATGAGTAAGGTAAAAATTCATGGAGAAACACTGACAGAATTTTAAATGTGATATCCCATTCTGCTGCTGAATCAATACTTAATCTGTGGTAAATAACACTGGCAGGATGCCAATCCATAAAATAAGTTATAAAATACTATAGAATATTCCAATGTGTAATGTCCTTCTCAAGCAAACAGCATTAAATCAAGGTATGGCCCTTTTTAGTATTATGCTGTTGACTTCATGTACAATAATAAATAAAATGATTTTTCATTTTCTTACGTACCTACTATCGGTCACACACTGTACTAGGCCCAATCAATGGGTATGTTTACAATTTTAACACAGTATGTAAGTTATGACAGAGGCAGGTTAAGGATATTATGGGCACATATAATAGAAGCATCTAACCCAGAGTAGGGGCATTGGAGAAGATTTCTGAGAGGAAGTGAGAACTGAATTGAGCATTGAAGGACAAGTAAAATTAGCCTGTGCAGAAATGAGATATTTCACAGGCAAAGGGAACAGCATGTGCAAAGTCAGAAAGGCAAAGGAGTATGGAAACTCAGGAAAATAAACATTAGTTCAGTAGGGGCAGAGGTAGAGGTTTAAGGCAGAGTGGTAGAAGGTAAAATTTGAGGCAGGTAGGGAAAAAAAAAAAAGACCCGGCCATCTGCTCCTATCAAGACTATACCCTAGGGAACCCTATGGGCAGTTCTACTCTGTCACATGGGGTCACTATGAGTCCAAATCAACTTGAAGGCACCCAACAACAACAACAAGGCAAAACACAGATCATGAAGGGCCTTATCCCATAAGTATCTGAGCAAAAGAAGGGAGCATGACCCTCTCTGTCTTAGCTTCCGAGGGCTGCTGTAACAAAATACCACAAACTAGATGGCTTATAAGCAGAGAAATTTATTGTCTCACAGTTTAGGAGGCTGCAAGTTAGAGATCAGGCTGTTGGCTGTGTTGATTCCTTCTGAGGCTCTGAAGTAGAAACTGTTGAGCACCTATATCCTTGCTTCTGGTAGCTCCAGGCATTCCTTGGCTAGCAGCTGCCGCATCACATGGTGTCCTTCCTCTGTCTCCCTGTATCTTCTTCTGTTTCATAAAGACACTCCTCATATATGATTAGGACCTATCCTAGTCCACTGTGACCTCATGTTAACCTAACTGATAACGTCTTTGAAGACCCTATTTCTAAACAGGCTCGCATTTTTAGGTACAGGGGTTAGGACTTCAACATATCTTTTGGGGGGATACAAGTCAATCCATAACACCCTCTGAATCACAAGGAAAAAGAAAACTCTAACTTTGAAACATAAAGTACATGAAATTGTCTAGTATATGGTGAAACATAAGTCACAGTCTTATCTGTACAGAAACGGTAAAAAACAGCAAATTGTTTTTTAAGGCAGGGAGAAAATAAACTATAATACCTACACCACCAAATTCAAACATTTTGATCATACTACCTCTAAGACCCTTTAAGCCATGCTAAACATTTCAGAACTTCATCCAGAAAGGGAACACTGAAGGATTTTTAAGCAGAAAAGTGACAAGATCAGATTTGTGTTTCTAGAAGATTACAATGGCATTTTTGGGAAGGCTGAATTCAAGGTAGGCAAGCCTGAAGACAGAGAAATATTTTGATAATCTAGGAGAATAATAATGAAGGTTTGAACTATGTTGGTGGAAGTAGGCTTAGAGAGACTTAGCAGATAGAATCGCAGAATTTGCTTTCCAAGTGGATGACAGGGGTGAAGAAGAAAAACTCTAGGACTGCTCCACCTAAATTTCTGACTTAAGCTACTAGATGGATGAGGGGGATACAGGTTAAGAAGCATTAGCAAAAGGTCAGTTTGGGGGATAGGAAAGAGAAAGAAGATTTCCTCTAGGGATATCTTGAGCTTGCAGAGCCTCTGGGACAAGCAGATGGAAATGTCCAGAAGGCTACAGTATGTATAAGTTTGAGGTTTGAGAGAGATTCAGGGGTCATTGACTTGCCTTAGATTTTATCCCCTCTTGCCAACTCAAGAATATTGTTCTAGGAATTATCCAATCCCTCTCATGCAACATCTTTTGTTTGTTTTGTTGTTGTTAAGTTAGTTGGTTTGTTGGCTGGGTTTGTTTGTCTGTTCTCTGTTGGATTCCCCCACCTACACCCCACTGGCCTTAAAATCATGCTTCTATTTCTCCCATCTGAAAAATTCATTCTGTTGCCTCCATTTCATCTAAGCGATTGCCTGCTTCTTTCTTCCTTTTGCAGTGTCCAAGTCCTCTTCCTGTAATCCCTCCTAAACTCATTTTACATAGTCTTGCACCCTCACAAGTCCATCAAACGATTCTCCTGCAGGTCGCCAATGACCTCCACATTATTGAATCCAATGGTCAAATATCGATCCTCATTTTACTTGATTTCTCATCAGTATTTGACAAAGTGGATAATGCCTTCTTGCTAGGTACATTTAGCTTCACTTGGCCTCCAGAATATCCAAACTCGTTGGTTGCTTGGTCATTTCTTCTCAGTCTATTTTGTTGGTCCTTTCTTTCTCCCTTAACTCTTAATACTGGAATGCCCAGGGCTCAGTCTTGGTTCTTTTCTCTTCTTTGTCTACATTTATTCCCTTAGAGATCTCATCCTCTACCATATGCCTGTATGACCCCCAAATGTATATGTCTGGCCCAAAACTTTCTCCCAAACTCTAACTTCTATATATAATATCTACTTGACATCTCCCCTGGTTTAGCTAATAGACATATCAATCTCAAAATATTCAAAACTGAACACCTGATCTTCACTCTGCCAAACCCACTATTCCCACAGCCATTCTCAACTCAGTTGATGGCAACTCCATCCTGCCAGTTGTTCAAGCCTAAAACCATGGAATAATCTTTAATGCCTCTCTTTTTCATATACTCTACATCTAATCCATCAGGAAATCCTTTAACTTTACCTTTACAGTAGCTCCAGGTTCCAACCACTTCTTATCACCTCTGTTACTACCACTCTAGTCCAAGCCATCATCATTGCTCACCTGCATTACTGTAGTCACATTCTAACTAGTCTTACAGCTTCTTGTCCACCCCCACTCTGTCCTCAGCCAGAGTGAACATTTTAAAATATAAATCAGATGGTGTCAGTCCTCAGATCACCATGCTGCAATGGCATCCCATTTTACTTACCCAAAGGACTTAAAATGGCCTATGAAGCTTCACATAGTATGGGCCCCACTCACTGGCTGGTCTCATCTCTTTTTACTCTCACCACTTAGCTCTAGTTTTTTTTTTTTTTTTTTTTTTTGCATTTTGTTTTTCTAGAAAGAATATTTTAGCATAATGAATATATACATTTTCTCAGAGTGTATGTAGCCCACTCTTCTCTTGATAGTTTTCATGAAAAGTCTCAACAGTTTAGGAATTCTAGGTGTCACAGTGTTCAGGGCTTGAGTAAAGTGTCTTTTCATGATGCAGTTGGCTTGAACGTCTTCTTCCAAAGCCAGAAGGGCTGCCTCTCTACAGACAGCTATAATCTCTGTTCCTGAATATGTTTGGAGGATGAGGTCAATCCCATTACTGACTGGCATAGAATGAAACTGCAGGTTAAGTATTTCCCTTCTTGTTGCTGCCTCTGCTAAAGGCAAATAGATGATTCTATCAATTCTCCCAGGCCACATCAAAGCCTTGTCTATCCTATCTGGTTAGTTAGTAGCTGCCAAAATGGTCATGTCCCTTAGCTGTTCAATCCCACCCATTTCCATTAACAGTTGAGCCAAAACACGGTCAGCTACATTCTCAGCACCTGTAGAACTGCCCCTTTCAACTGCTAACGCATCAAGTTCATCAAAGCAAAGAACTGAAGGAGCCACTGCTTTCACTTTTTGGAAGATCCCTCTAACTGCTCTTTCAGATTCACCAACATATATATTCATTAATTCAGGCCCCTTTATAGGCAGGAATTTGTACTAAGTCATTAGTGGTGATAGCCAGTCACCATCTAGTTGTGCCGGACTCAGTCTGGTGGAGGCTGTGGTAGTTGTGGTCCATTAATCCTCTAATCTTTCCCTTCTGTCTTTGGTTTTCTTCATTCTCCTTTGCTCCAGATGGCGTGGGACCAGTGAAATATCTTAGATGGCCGCTCGCCACTCACAAGCTTTTAAGACCCAGACATGACACTGCCCACCAAAGTAGGATATACAATATTTTCTTTATAAACTATGTTATGCCAGTTGAGCTAGATGTCCCGAGACCATGGTCCCCATCCTGAAGGAAAAAGCAAGAGACAAAAAAACTATATGATTATGGTCCTGTTTTGTGACCAAAAATAGCTCCTACATATGTATGGGAATCCTTGGATGGTGCAAACAATTAAAGCACTCAGCTGCTAACCGAAAGGTTGGATGTTTGAGTCCACCCAGAGAATCCTTGAAAGAAAGGCCCGGCAATCTACCAATTTCCATCAAGCTGATTCTGACTCACAGGGATCCCATATGTTACAGAGAGATGCTCTGTCTTAGTCATCTAGTGCTGCTATAACAGAAATACCACAAGTGGATGGTTTTA
>NW_004443954.1:10319845-10348803 GCF_000243295.1 Trichechus manatus latirostris
AGAGAAGAGAAGTTTATTTCCTCACAGTCAAAGTAGGCTAAAAGTCCAAATTCAGGGTGTCAGCTCCAGGGGAAGGCTTTTTCTCTCTGTTGGCCTTCTTCTCTTCGGTATTCCCCCGGACTAGGAGCTTCTCTGCACAGGGACCCTGGTCCAAAGGACGCGCTCTGCTCCCAGCGCTGCTTTCTTGATGGTATGAGGTCCCACTGTCTCACTGCTCACTTCTTTTATATCTCAAGAGATTGCCTCAGGACACAATCCAGTCTTGTAAATTGAGTCCTGCCTCACTAACACAACTGCTGCCCTTCTTCCCTCATTAACATCATAAAGGCAGGATTTACCAAACATGGGAAAATCACACAATACCGGGAATGATGGCCCAGCCAAATTGATATACACATTTTTGGGGGGACATAAGTCAATCCATGACATGCTCCATGGGGTTTTCTGGGCTGTAATCTTTATGGAAGCAAATCGCCAGGTCTTTCTTCCACGGTGCCACTGAATGGATTTGAACCACAAAACTTTAGGTTAGGAGTTGAGCACAAACTGTTTGCACCCCCCAAATATCAGCCATTGAGAACTATATGGAGCACAGTTCTACTCTGACACACATGGGGCTGCCATGAGTTAGAATCGACTCCATGGCAACTGGTTTATATATGTGGGAATGTATATCTATCTATAAATAGATATATGTCAATACATACATACACACTCACACAAGTGTACGCATGCCTTCTGCGTTTGTTTGCCAGCTGAGCCCTCCTCCCGAGAGGTATTTTTGTGAGCACACTATGCTAATTTTTTTTACAACAACATGTGGAAGAGAATTGGCATGCCAGCGCTTGTGAGGGTGCCTGGCAGGGAGGAGGGAGCATGGCCAGCAAACAAACTCAGAAGGCACATGTTATTTGTGTAAAAATATGGTATTTGTAAACTATATTAAGAATTACTCAGTTGTTAATATAGCTTACTTGAAGGTTAAGTTGACGGTGGGAGATGCAAGTGAAAATAAATTTTAAAAGATTACAACAATTAAATTTTAATGTCATTATACCCTCATTTATGTGAAATTTAAGAGCTATAAATGAAGTGAAAAACAAACAATAAATCAAATAGCTATAAATGAAAAGAAAAACAAGAAAAAGAAAAAATAACAAATGAAAGAGTGCCATGATAGTATGACTTTCCCATCACAAAAAAAGACCAGACTTACTGGTCTGACAGAGACTGGAGAAACCCCAAGAATATGGCCCCCAGATACCCTTTTAACTCAGTACCGAAGTCACTCCTGAAGTTCACCCTTCACCCAAAGATTAAACAGGCCCATAAAACAAACAATAATGCACACAGTTCAACTATGTATACGAAACTAAATGGGCACACCAGCCCAAAAGTAAAGATGAGAAGACAGGAAGGGACAGAAAAACTGGACAAATGGAAATGGGGAACCCGAGTTGGAGAAGGGGAGAGTATTGACATATCACGGAGTTGGCAATCAATGTTACAAAATAATATGTGTATTAATTGTTTAATGAGAAACTAATATGCTCTGTAAACTTTCACATAAATCACAATAAAATAAATACTACAACTTCCCCAGGTATGGCTTCCTGGATAGAGGGTCTACTGCATCTCTCAAGATGGCCACAGAAACCAGTTGTTTCAAAACAAAATAAAACCAAATTTGTCTTTTTCTGTTTTTACTTATTTCCATTTTACTTACCTTTTTAAAACTATCAGATCTTTTTTTTTTTTTTTGGTCTCATGTACACTGAAACTTGTGAGAGCTGGAACTCAACAGGACTGCCTTGTTTTTCTGGGCCTCCAAGTGTTCCGCCTTTGACAGAACATCTCTATTTCATAGAAAATATTTGAGTTTTCCTTCTCTGACAGGTTTCTACCTTACACAGTTCCAGCTTTAGCATATTTTACTGTATATTTTTTTACTTATATAATTGGTATAATATTATAGAAACTTTTGTGTTGTTGGGTGCTGTAGAGTCGATTCCGACTCATAGCGACCCCATGTGACAGAGTAGAATTTCCCCATAGGGTTTTCTTGGCTGTAATCTTATGGAAGAAGATTGCCAGGTCTTTCTCCTGCAAAGCCGCTGAGTGAGTTTGAACTGCCAACCTTCGTTAGCAGCCGAGCTTGTAACTATTGTGCTACCAGTGCTCATTTATAGAAATTAGAGTTTAGGAAAAATTAATCTAGCATGTCATCAGCCTCAAAACTACTATCACTCTCTGGTATACCTGTTTTGTTTTCTATGCATATTTTTAACCACCGTATTTGTATAATTGCATGTTCTGTTTTTTTCCACTAGATATTAAATTATAATAATTTTTCCATGTTACTGTTTATTAAATTAACTCTTCCTCCAATGGCTATTCTTAGAAAAGTCAATGATTGAAAAAAAAAAAGTCTATAGCAGCTACAGATTGAAATACACACATGTTTGCATAAAACTGCCAGTGAGGAGATCAGCCAAGAATTGATGTGCTCACATTCTTTTATGTTATCAATTACTGCATATGTTCATTTAGGAACTGTCATGGATTAAGTCGTGTCCCCCCAAAATATGTGTATCAATTTGTCTAGGCCATGATTCCCAGTATTGTGTGATTGTCCACCATTTTGTCATCTGATGTGATTTTCTTATGTGTTGTAAATCCTACCTCTGTGATGTTAATGAAGTGGGATAGGCAGCAGTTATGTTGATGAGGCAGGACTCAATCTACAAGATTGGATTGTGTCTTGAGCCAATCTCTTCTGAGATATAAAAGAGAGAAGCAAAAAGAGAGAAGAGGGACCTCAAACCACCAAGAAAGCAGCTCTGGGAGCAGAGCACGTCCTTTGGACCCACGGTCCCTGCACCTGAGAAGCTCCTCGACCAGGAGAAGATTGATGAGGAGGACCTTCCTCCAGAGCCAACAGAGAGAGAAAGCCTTCCCCTGGAGCACATGCCCTGAATTTGGACTTCTAGCCTACTAGACTGTGAGAAAATGAATTTCTCTTTGTTAAAGCCATCCATTTGTGTTATTTCTGTTATAGCAGCACTAGATAACTAAGACAGGAACAATACCTGGGTATTCTTAAAGTATTTAAGTTAGACTTCATCTCTCTTATCCAAATTTTAAGAGAATATGTATCTTTCTGCACAGTGAATAAAAAATCTAAAATATATTTTAATTATTGTTTAATTTCTCTCTAAACCATTCTTTCTGAAGTTTCATTTTTGTATGTTTCATATAACATTAGCCCACAAATATGACATGTATATCAATCAAAAATAAATTTATATTGTGAATACACATTCAAATTTTCGTACTGATGGGATGAGCATTAAAAAAAGTTTGGAGACCACTGAAGTAAGAAGTCCTATTATTCCGGTCTGTGACTTCATTCAGTTCTTGATCCCACAGCTTCCCATCCTTTCTAGAATCTTCTCTCATCAAATATTCTCTTTCTCTAACTTTTTTCCTCTCTACTGTCTTTTACCTTGTTTGTATAGACATATTTAAGTTTTTCTATCCCTATCAAAACTAAATCTTCCTCTCACCCACAAGCTTAGCTTTGGTCATGATTCTACATTTCCTTGTGAGCCAAGCTTCCTGAAAAAACAGTCTTCACTCCCACTGCCTCCAACTCCTTTTTCCCCAATTATTCCTCTCAGTACACATGAAATCTGGTTTTTGCTCCTCCCATTCCATTATTTTTTTTAATAGCAAAAGTCCCCAATTATTTTGTTACTATAAAATTAAATGTTCCTCTTTTCTGCATTTTACATGCAGGCCACAGCTTCCTTCTTGAAACATCTAGTCCCTTGGATCCTCCTACTTTCCTAACCACTACTTCTTAGTCTTAATAGCAGGTTCCTCTTAATCCTCTTAACTCTTGAATACTGGTTTTCCCCCATAGTTTGACACTTGGTTTTTGTTTTTCCCACCCAAAAGCCATTTTGAGTGATCTTACTCTCATAAAATAATAATGACCACAAATCTTTTTCTCTAGCCTAGTATTTCATTTGAGCTTTATATTCATACTCAATAGCCTATTAGACATCTCTACTGGCATCCTCAAGGAGCCCTGGTAGCGCAAATGGTTAAGCACTGAGCTCCAAACCAAAAGTTGGCAGTTGGAACCCAACCAGCTGCTCTATAGGAGAAAGACCTGGCAATCTGCTTTCATAAAGATTACAGCCAAGAAAACCCTATGGAGCAGTTCCACTCTGTTGCATGGGTTACTATGAGTTGAAATCAATTGGATGGTACCTAACAACAATAACAACACCAGCATCTCCAGCCTTCTCAAACTCAACATGTGCAAAATGGAATTCATCATCTTCCTTCTCTCCGCATCCCATATTCATATTCCACCTCATCTATTCGATGTCTCAATCAATAAACTCAATCAGCCAACCCAGAAATTTAGGGTACCATCCAAGACCCCCTTCCCTGCCTTGCTCTACATGTTTAACCAGTCATCAAGCTCTGTCAATTTAATCTTCTTAAATATTTCTTTAATGCTTCTCCTTGGTACCATTCCTGGACTGGGTTGAATATTGTCCCACAGAAATTCATGTCATTCCTGGAAACTCAGAATGTGACCTTAATTGTAAATAGGGTCTTTGCAGATGTAATTAGTAAAAATGAGGTCACACTGGAGTAGACCAAAAAAAAAAAAAAAAAAAAAAAAACCATTGCTGCTGAGTCAATTCTGATTCATAGCAACCCTATAGAACAGAGTAGAACTGACCATTATGGTTTCCAAGGAGTGCCTGGTGGATTCAAACTGCTGACCTTTTGGTTAGCAGCCAAGCTCTTAACCACTATGCAACCAGGGCTCCTGTTGGAGTAGGGTGGGCTCTAAATCTGGTATGGCTGGAGTCCTTGTAAGAGGAGAAGAAACACAGAGACAGACAAACACACAGGGAAGATGGTTGTGTAAAGACAGAGGCAGAGACCGGAGTGACGCATCTACACGCCAAGGATTGCTGGCAACCACCAGAAGCTAGAAGAGGCAAGCAAAGTTCCTTCTCTAGAATCTGCAGAGACAGAATGGCCCTGCTGACACCTTGAAGAATAGGCTGAGAAAGGCTGCAGAGCATCATGCAGGCCTGACACTTAGGAAAGAAGAGGGGAAGTAGGAGGATTGGGTTGGAAGAATCTCAGACCAAAGTACCATTGTAAGAAAAGTCCAGCCAGACCAATGGGAAGTTCTCGAGCTAAAGTTGTCCATTAGAGGATTTCTACATCCTTCAGTAACAGGCCAGCACTAGAACTCAGTCATTGGTTTGAGAGTTCACTTAGATATAAAAGTATAGGTTCAAATTTCCTTCTTAAAAAATATTTTCAAAATAGTACTCTAAGGTTGCTGTTGAAAAGTTAGATGTGAATTTGATTCTTTTCTAGATGGCTTGCTTTTTTTCCTCTGGAAAAATTTCACTCTAATGTGTCAAAGTGTTGCTATTTCTCCATTTATTTCTCTTGTTTGGTACAGAATAGGTCCATTCAATCTTTCTTCAGTTGTGGGAAATTTTCAACTAGTAGTTCTTCAAATAGTTAACTTCCTTTTGTTTATTTTTCTCTCTCCTAGGACTACTATTAATCAGATGTTTATACTTTTATCTTTCATATCCTTTCATTTTTCTCTCATTTTTCAATTCTTTATCCTTTCCTAATGCTTTCTGGGAGCATCTCAAAACATGTTACATCTCACTAATTCATTCATGAACTGTAGTCGTTCAACCCATATATTATTTCTACCTACTATCTCTGATTGGTTCTATTTTATAACTCCTTGTCCAGTGGTACCACAGAAGGCAGCCCTGGCAAATCTGCTTCTGTAAAGATTGCAGCCAAGAAAACCCTGGAGCAGTTCTACCCTGTAACACACGGGGTCACCGTGAGTTGGAATTGACTCAGTGGCAACGGGTTTGGTTTTGGTCCTTGTTTCATATTTCCAGTGTCCTCCTGTACATCTTTGAGAATATGTATTAGGATTATTGTAAATTCTAGTGTTTCCCTAGCTCATTAGTTCTTCTCTCTCTGAAATTAGTTGGTCAGTTGTGGTTTTTCTTTCCAGAGCTGACATCTGTGTTCCTTGGATGTCTCCTTATTTTTCCCATCCCCTTGGGAGTATCACCTATGGTTTTTATATTAAGTTCCATTCATCTCCCACTTGCTTCTGAGGCATTCCCAGAGTTAGATTCAAAGGCGGAAGCACACAATTGCTGTTCGTTTCCCATTTTGATTCTTCCGTATCATAAACTAGACTTAAGGTCCTCAAGATTTAGCCTGATTTGACTGGGTTATCTTTTCATATTCAGTGGAATTAGACCACATCACAGAATCACCAAACTAGTTTATGGAGAGTTCTACTTTTTTAGGCACAGGGAACAGACAGTAATACGTGAAATGCCAAATAACTATGGGAAATGTAATCATTTCCAAAATTTGTTAGAACTGTAATAGTTTGATTTTTATAATGGAATCTTATTTTCCTTCCACCTCTCCATAGACCTCCTAAAAAGTATGTCCTGTATGATATATTTTTTTAATTAAAAAGTTATTAAAATTTCATTTTGAAGATTTCTTAACTGAACCTTAACTGACCCCAAGGTATCTGGAGAAGCCTCTTGGATTTTACAAAACCACTTCGGATATCACTGGTCTTAAAACATAATAGAAAGTTGTTTGGTATGTTCTGTGGAGTCACTTCTGTTCTGGCTCCGTATTCTTTCTATATCATTATTTGTCTCTGACCAGACACCTTTACAGATAGCTAGCCTTTTCTTTAGATCTCACATTCATTTATCCAACAAATATTTGTTGAACACTTAGCATGCTACTATTCTAGATTCTAAGTGCCCAGCAAGAAAGACACAGTCCCTGCCCTCATGGAGCATGACGGTCTAACAGGGAATCCAGTTTGAATGTAGGTTCTATTAGAGCAGGGATTTTTTTTTTTTTCCTGTGTTATTTGCCAGTGTATCTCAGCATATTGGTTGAATATTAAATGAGTAAATATTGAATACTAATTACAAGTGTGTTGTGTGCTATCAAGGCTCAGGTGTTGTGGAGTATGTAAACAGGAGGCCTAATCTACTCTCGGGGATCATGTAAAATTAGTTCTCCAGCAAAAGAACCAACAGCTCATAAAGCCACACATTTAGAGTGGTTTGCGCAGGAAACAATCAGTCCTTTTCTATTCAGGTTGCCCTCCTATTGCTCTTGGGTGCTTGGATCACCTTGGATTTTTCAGTATTGAGTTCCATAAAATGAGAAGTTAGATGAATTGCTTAATAATACTACATGTTTATAGAAACAAAAACCACATTTTAACAATGCTGATTCGTGTTTCTGGCTTCCTCCCTGCCCACTCTCCCACCCTATTTTCTTTTCCTACCTGCAGATGAAGGAGCTTCTATGTACCCTTGTGATGACACGTACTGCGGACCTTTCCCAGAGTCTGAGCCAGAAGTGAGAGCTGTAGCTAACTTCCTCCGAAAACACAGAAAGCACATTAGGGCTTACCTCTCCTTTCATGCCTATGCTCAGATGCTGCTGTATCCCTATTCTTACAAATATGCAACAATCCCCAATTTCAGCTGTGTAGTAAGTATTTGACTTTGTACATGTGTCTTGGGCTTCATGCTTCCTTTCTAATGCTAAGAGGTTTTTAAGTAGTAATAGTCATTGCAAACATATATGGTGTTTTACATATATTAATTCATTTATTCTTGATAACAATCTTATGAGGTAGCAACTGTTACCATCCCCAGTTTACAGATGAGGAAACTGAGACCCAGAGAGATCAAGTAATGAGACTAAGAACACAGAATTACTAAGTGTCGTTATAGCCAGGACTCAGCACCAGGTCTAGCTCCAGAGTTGTTGCTTTTAACCACTGTGCTTTCCTGCCTCACATATGCAAGTCATTTCAAACCTATTTACATTCTTACCACAGGTTACACTGAAAAGGTCAGGATGGATTTGATTAGTATTACAGCTTCGGTCACATACGCAGGGCTATAATTAACTTTATTGAGTAAATAATTATTCATAGATTATAGTCTGACTCTCATTAATTGAAAGCAAGTTTTAATTTATAAGCCCTATTTGCTTACTGCTATTAAGTCTCTAGGCATGTATCTGACAAGTTAGCTGCTGAGAGTGTAAGATTACCTGAAAATGAAAAAACGCAGAGCTCCTTTATCTCCTTATCTCAGAAACCCTACAAGCTATCCACCATAGGGCATAATTCATGGTAAAGTGAGTCTCTAGCATCTAACCCTGCTCCCTGGATAGCGCTAACAATTCAGCACTCGACTGCTCACTGAAAGGCTGGCAGTTGGAACCCACCCAGAAGTGCCTTAGAAGACAGGCCTAGCGTTCTGCTCCCGAAAGGTCCTAGCCTTGAAAACCCTATGGCGTAGTTCTACTTTGTACACATGGGGTCACCATGAGTCCGAATCGACTCCATGGCAGCAAACAACAGCATAGCATCTAAAGGCCTATAAAGTTTAAAACCAGGCAAAACTAATAAGTAGTGTTAGAAGTCAGGCTAGTGATTACCTTTGGGGAGGGGGTAGTGACTGGAAGAGGGCACAGGGGCCTCCTGGGTTGCTATTAATGTTCTAGTCATTGACCTGAAGGATGTTTACCTGGGTGTATTCAGTTTGTGGTAATTCATTGAGCCATAAATTTAAAACTTGTGCACTCTTCTGTATGTGTTATACTTGAATAAAAAGTTTTTATAAAAAAGAAGCATCCCCTTTCTCACTATACTTTGAACCCCAAATCCTCACCAATGACTTGGGGTTTTAGGAATTCCTAATCTAGATGTCCAAGATAGAAGAAATGGAAAGAATTGGGGAGGGGGGACACAAGAGGGCCTGGGAGAAGGCTTTTCTTCTGTCCAAAAGGGGGGGCTTTGTTCTCAGCAGTCCATGCAAGAATTCTGAGCAAATCTCCCTCTTTTTAGAAATATCGTAAAGGTGGCAGTTATAGCCCACTGTGCTGTTCTTCAGCTGCTCTCTGGGTCAAACAGGCTTTCCTTGTTGTTGTTGACCTGATACCCTAACTACCTTGTATTACAGTGTTTCTATAGGCAAATCTTCAGCCCATTCTAAATTGGGAACAGTGTCTATTTATATTCTCACAACAGATTATGTGGAATATACAATATATAAAAACTATTACATGAGAATATTCTCCATATTTTAAGTGTATCTTCCCACCGAGAGCTAAGCCTGTTTGCCGCTTGTCTTGGATTGGATCATATGGGATAAGAATAGGTCAGTGGTTGACAGCTGAGGGTGAGTTTGCCCCCCAGAGAATATCTGGCAATGTCTAGAGACAGTTTTCATCACCACGACCGGGTAGCGGAATGCTACTGGAATCTAGTGGGTAGAAGCCAAAGATGCTGCAAAACATCCTACAATGCACAGGACATCTTCAAAACAAAGAATTATCTGACCCAAAATGTCAACAATGCTGAAGTTGGGAAATTCTGGTTTCAACTAAATGGAAAAAAAAAAAAAAAACAAGATTACAATTTCAGAAACTGGGCAGTCTGTAATATTAACCGGAAACTATTCCATTAAAATAGTTCACAAATCTTCCATTGATGTGGAGGAGTCTGTGTTTCCGCTAACATTTTTAAAAAGTCATTCTTTAAGTTACTTTACGTCCCTGGGTGGCACAAATGGTTTGTGCTTGGCCGATAACCAAAAGGTTGGCAGTTCGAACCCACACAGTGGCACCTTGGAAGAAAAGGCCTGGCCATCTACTTCCATAAAGATTACATTCAAGAAATCCCTACGGAGCGGTTCTACTCTGTGACACATGGGGTTGCCATGAGTCAGAATCAACTCAATGGTACAAGACAACAACAACAAATATGGTAATATTTAAATTTAAAAAATATACTTCTGACTTAGCTGACGACTACTAAGTAAGGCCTAGGTCCTTTTTAGGCATACACCTGGGTGGTGCTAACAGTTAAGCATTCGGCCACTAGCTGAAAGGTTGGCAGTTCAAACCCACCCAGAGGCACCTCAGAAGACAGGCCTGGCAATCTGCTTCTGAAAGGTCATAGCCTTGAAAACCCTATGGAGCAGTTCTCGACAGCAACCACCAACAACAACAGATCCTTCTTGAGTTCCTGGGTGGGGCAAACAGTTTACACTAGACTGCTAACTTAAATTTGGCAGTTCAAACCCACCCACTGGCACTGCAGAAAAAAGCAGGCCTAGCAATCTGCTTCCATTATGATTACAGCCAAGAAAACCCTATAGAGCAGTAACACATGGCGTCTCCATGAGTCAGAATTGACTTGACGGCAACTAACAACAACAAGGTCCTTCCTGGACAGCTGGAAAGAAGAAACAGTAGAGAAAGAAGTCACTTAAGTAAAGACTTTCAGATAGGTTTCTAGCTGTGCCGTTCTGGAAAATAATCCTTAGAAAATTTGACGGTGTTTTCACTTTCTGTGGAAGAATTACATCTGAACCTCTTATATCCACACACTCTCCCCCAAGTGGCCGAAGTGCAGTAAGCCCAAAAGTTTAAAACTAAGCATATGCTTTGTTTAAATAGGCAAAATGGTTTTCTTTCGTTTTTCTTAATAGATGTTTTTGAGGTTTAGTCAGTCATCCAAAATGATGAGGAACAAAGGTCTTCTCACCAGCCAAATGCAGTAATCTTCTAAATGTAGAAATCTCTGTCCTTGCCATGTAAGATTGCTGACACTGTTGGAGAAAATGCTAAAATCTTAGAACATTCTTGATGAAGACACCTCATTATGGTGTTTACATTCCTCTTCTGTTGGCTTCTCTGAGGAGAATGTCATCATCAATGAGATCAATAATAAATAGTCTGCCAGGTTCTGGAGCCAGGTCCCCAAATACCCACAAAGGGTAGCACTTGCTGCAAACATTGCCTTCTGCATCCCCGAGGTGAATGAGGACAGCCAGCTGAAGCTCATTCCAACGTGCTCCGCCATGTTGCCCAGAGCACTTCAATTTAAGTATTAAATTATTCATAGGCAAATTGAAATGGGAGAGTTGTATACTGGTTTCAACATACTTCTTTTCCTCTCACTTGTCATACAATACTTCTCTAACTCCTCGCTGAAACTAGTGTTTTGATACCATTAAAAAAAAAATAATTAAAGGATAGTCATATCATTCTAATTCACGTTAGAATATTTCCCTTGTTGTATTTTGATTGTATTTAGTATCTTCCTGATTTTTGGCATTGGTAGGCAGACTTCCAGCTCAGAATTTCTACATCATAGGCATACCTGGCTGAGCTCTGTCAGAGGCATGTATAACCTTAGAAGTCATACAGCATTCTGAAATTGTTGTTCCCAATCTAGAATAATTCATTCTTACTGAATTCTAGTGCTTCTTAATTGACCCAGTTGTATTTGAAATACCATGCACATTATCCACTAAAGTATGTACTCAAGAGTCAATAAGATTATCTTGGTACTTTTGCAAATCTGTGCTAATTCAACATTCATGCTGGAAATACTGATTAAGCATCTATTATACACAGGCACATTACTAAGTACTGGGTATATAGCTATAAATAAAATTAACATGGTCCCTGCCCTTTCAAATACTTTGTAATTTATAGAAACTGGTATCCCTGAAATAAATGAAGTGGACAGAACACTAAATCAGCATCAGAAGATACAGGTACTTATCCCACATCAACCACTCCTGGCTGTGTAATTCTAGTTTACCCATTTAACCTCACAGAGCCTTTCTTTTCTCATCTGTAAAATAGAAACATTATCTGATCACTGACTCATTGTGAGGATCAAAGCAAGTGTAATAATGTGCTTTAAAATGTGGTAAAATACAGCATGTGGTATAAGAGTAATATAACAGTATTATTAAGATATGTTAACTAATACATCCATTGCTGTTTTCTGTGTTGATGACCAATAAGGCTCAACAACATCCCAATGTTTTTGTTTTTTGTTTTTTTTATTTCAATGCAACAATATAAGGAATATCATTTCTCCATCTCCCCCCACAGGAATCTGCAGCTTACAAAGCAGTTAATGCACTTCGGTCGGTATACGGGGTACAGTATAGATATGGACCTGCCTCCAGCACGTTGTGTAAGTTTCCTGTGTGCATTGTGTTAGAATCATCTCTTGAACCAACATCCTGCATAAGGACTTCCTTTCAGAAAGGAGAAAGTATGTTCCCCTTACAGTGAAATTTTTGACTATCAAATTAGCCAAGGAAGATGGAGGGAGTTTATATCTAGTTAGTTTTACAGAGCTTGACAAAAATCACTGCACCAATTTAAACACTATTCTAAGCAGAGAATATTCTAAGAATGCAGTAATGACTAGAAGTTGAATTAACATCTTATGACCATAGAAAGTACCAAAATGGGCTCCTTGAGCAATTTGAACAACTGTAAGGGTGGAAACTGGTCTTGAGAAGATAATGAAGTAAATGTTTCAGGCCTAGAAGAGATGAGCTTCCCTTTTAATCCTTACCTCCACCATTCTTGTTATGAACTTCTATTTCTCATGTAGTACCTTCAGCTGAATTTTTCCTTAAAAGTAAAGAGTATTTTTTTCCCTTATATGAAATAAGAGCAACTGGGTGTATGGAAAGAACTTCGGCAAAGAATCAGGAGACGTGGATTCTAGTCCTAATTCTGCCACTAGCTATGTGTATAATGATCCTGGCCAAGATATGTATTAGTCCTGGACTTTGGTTCCCACCGCTGTAAAATGGGGAATTGCACTAGATCATTTCCAATGGCCTTTCACACTCTAAAATTCATTTGACAGAGTTGACAGTCCCTTCTAGAAACTCTCTCCTTTTGGCTCTTATGACCTCATGCTCTCCACCTTTTTAGCACAGAGCTGGAAAACACAGGCCTTAGCTTCTGGTGTTGGCTTGGGTTGTAAGCTGATTCTACCACCTGACTTCTCTGTGCCTCACTCCTCTTTTGAAAACTTGGAAATTCTAGTCAGAAATCATATATATCTGAGTGTCTAGGTATGTAAATAATGAGCCCTGGTGGTGGAAATGGTGAAGCGCTCTACTGCTCACCAAAAGGTTGGTGGTTCATACCCACCCAGTGGCTCCCTGGGAGAAAGACCTGGCAATCTACTTCCATAAAGATTGCAGCCAAGAAAACCCTATGGGACAGTTCTACTCTGTCACATGGGGTCACTATGAGCTCGATCTGTCACATGGGGTCAGTATGAGCTGGAATTGACTCAAAGACATGTAACAACAACATCATGTATGTCTATGAAGGTACATGTACATGTGGGTATAAATAAACTAAAACCAAACCCACTGCCATCGAGTCAATCCCGACCCATAGTGACCCTATAGGACAGAGTAGAACTGCCCCATAGGGTTTCAAAGGTTAGAAATCTTTACAGAAGCAGACTGCCACATCTTTCTCCCATGAAGCGGATGGTGGGTTCCAACTGCCAACCTTTCAGTTAGCAGCCAAGTGCTTTAAGAGGGTATAAATAGTGACATCTTATTATGCTTCTCAGAGGCAGCAAATTTCACCTTGACTTCTTTAATCTACCATTCATCATATTCCTAATGTCTCACCACTCAATTTCTTCAGCCTTCAGAAGAAAAGCTTGGTCTATCAATTGACACTGCTTGTCAAATAAATTTATCCCAATAATTGAGAACGTGACATTATCAATAGATTTATTTTCAAAGACCACAATCATCACTTTAATGCTGACCTTTTTAGAACTGTTTTTCAACAGAGCTACCCTGAAAGGAGAAATATGATATTAAAGAATCACCTTACCAATTAATACCAATGTAATACATATTAACAATTTTGAAACATTAATTTTATAAGATCTTACTCACAGTTTACCTTTTCATCTGGTATCAAGGCACAGTCATATTATATTTACCAAGAACAATGTTGCCATAGGAATGAGGCTGTCACATAACCGTGATGTAGTTGTTGGCACGTACTGTCTCTGGCTTTGGCTACTAAGACTACTATTTGCAATCCCTGTGTATTCTAACCTAGGGAGGGACACTGAAGCCACAACCTATCCTCTGTACTTAATTAAAGCAAGGAGAGTCTGAGAAACAGCAGAGTCATTTAATTGTCCTCTTCACGTAAACCTTGTACCTCTAACTTTGTCCTGGCAAAAACAGCATAAAAAGTAATATTATTTGTGTAGATGAAGAATCTCTGGAAATTTTTTACAAAACACTAATAATAGTATATGTCAAGCTGGATTATGTAGATTTCAGAAAAAAAGTATATAAAGATTCTTCCAGGTAACTATGCATTCAGTAAATAATTTTTAAGAGCCTATTATGCTAAAATCTATATTCTAGGCACTTTGGGTTATAAAGATGAAAAATAGTAACAGCTAACATATCCTGAGCAGTTTTAAGCAAGTTATTATTTCATTTAATCCTCATAACAACCCTAGGAGATAAGTAGTATCATCCCTTTTTTCAAAAGAGGAGTGAGGCACAGAGAGGTCAGGTGGTAGAATCAGCTTACAACCCAAGCCAACACCAGAAGCTAAGGCCTGTGTTTTCCAGCTCTGTGCTAAAAAGGTGGAGAGCATGAGGTCATAAGAGCCAAAAGGAGAGAGTTTCTAGAAGGGACTGTCAACTCTGTCAAATGCTGTTGAGAAGTTGAAAAGGGGATCTGAGGGGAGAGAAATTAAAAAGGAGATTAGGTCCATGGTCATTGGTGACCTTCAAAAACAAAGTTTTAATGAACCGGTAGAAAATGCAAGAATTAATTAGACAAACGTGGTAAAACCAGAATAGACTGGTAGAGGCAAGAACAAGATTGAAAGTGGTTAAGGATGTAGAAGCAACATAGATTCTCTTTAGGGCTCTGAAGCAAAAGGAAGGGGAGAAAAAGAGGATGGTAATCAAGGGTATATATAGCAGGATCAGGAAAAGGAAGGAATTACTTAAGGAAAGGAGTGCTTGAGCCTTGTGGTCAATGAAGATAGAAGGGAAAGAGGTTCAATTAATGAAACAGGTCCCAGAGAAGAGACCCTCTCACTACCAGAGAGACACAGTGAACAGGATCAAGGGATAACACATGTAAAACACGAGCAACACTTCTTCCCCTGAGCTGTGAGAGAGAGGTCAGATGGCTATGATGTCAGTCAGGGAGGTGATGAGATAATCCTCGGGGAGTCTGGGGGACAGTGATGAAGTAAGGAGTGGGGTTTGAGGAGAAAAAGAATGGTTTAGTAAGTAAAGGTCTATAAAAAGGAGCATAGGGCAGCAGTGGGAGCTGATAAAGACGTCGTGATTAGTTAGACAACATGAATTTTTAGGATATCTAAGGCCTGGAGATCTGCTTCAAATGGTCACAGCCTTGAAAACCCTATGGAGTGGTTCTACTCTGCACACATGGGGTCACCGTGAGTTGGAATCTACTCTATGGCCACTAACACCAACAGCTTTCAGCAAAGACTTTCTCTAGCTCCGTCACAGACCAGAAGTGAAAGCTGAGAAACTGGGCTAGCAAAGGCAGAAGAGGATGGGGATGAGGCATTTGGAGGTTGTGGTGAGAAATTTAGTAAAGTAATTGACCATGCCCCGGTGGAAAGTCAAATAAAACTTCAAGGCTGATAGAACGTGGAAACTAGAGATTTAAGTAAAGGGCAAAGAGTTAAAATAAGGGAAGTAGAAGAAATGAGGTTTTTTGGGAATTTCAATATTCTAGATGCTGGAAGTAAAGAAGAACTATGTAATTTTTTAAAAGTCCACAGTGAGGGTTTGTTTATTGGTGAACAAGTGAGGGTTGAGATGAATGTTATGAGAATTGAGGTTGAGAAATTTTGAGGCCATCATACTGAAAAGGCATTAATTCTTAGACTAGATCTTCAAAAGTTCTAACAGAACTACTGTTAAATAATTCATATTGAAATGGTATTTAATTGGAGGATTTAGAATAACTCAGTAAAAAAGTACTAGGTACACATTTTGAAAATTATACAGACTTTTTAATGAGGCTTTTTTTTTTTTAACTTTTAGATGTGAGCTCTGGTAGCTCAATGGATTGGGCCTACAAAAATGGAATACCGTATGCATTTGCTTTTGAACTACGTGACACTGGACATTTTGGATTTTTACTCCCAGAGATGCTCATAAAACCCACCTGTACAGAGACCATGATGGCTGTGAAGAATATCACAATGCACCTGCTAAAAAAGCGTCACTGAGGGACCCCATATTCAATCGCCAGAGAGAGAGTAGATTCTGAGCAGTGGCTACTTGAGGTGTGGATGGAAATTGTTTTTAAAGAGAAGGGAAATTTCTTAGAGTGAATATATCTGTGGACTTTAAAAGGACTTTTTCATGCAATTCGACTCTGACAAGAGAAAATGATAAAAATTAGGGCATAGCCTAGTGTGTTGTAAAAGAAAGCATCCATCTTGTATCCCTTTGGAGTCTTTATTTAGGTAAGGGGTAGGGATGTTTTCAAGTCTTTTTTTGTCTCAAGAAATGTACAAATTAATCAAGGGTTTCACTTCAATAAACCTCATGCCATCAGTTCAGATCTAGGCTACTAATGATATTTAATCACTTGGTTCTTACTTGAAGCAGGAATATTTGAAATGGAAAGAACCAACCGTATTTCTTAATACAATAAATACACAAGTTATTAAGACCTTAGCTTATTCACCCCATGGCATAAGTACTATAGCAAAGTAGAAAAACTCACACTCAGAACTCTAAGCATGTCACTTCAAAAAAAAAACAACAAAAAAGCGTGACCATTGAGATGCCAGACACAAAATTAAGAGCTTAACACTAATAATCACACTTAATCCTCACAATACTATGAGGTGGATACTATTGTCCCCAGTTCTCAAATGAGGAAATTTTGATGTTTAGAAAGATGATGTAGATTTCCATTTCCAGGAATATGACAGGACAGATATCTGGACTGCTGGAAATAATTATAATTTCTGCATAAAATATATTTTCTAAATCTTCTTAAAAACATCAGACAGAAAGCAAGGAAATCTCAGGCCAGACATTAAGTGATGGCAGGAACCTAGAAAGATAAGTGGTACACAGTTCTCCTGAGAACATTTGTCAAACCAGGTCAGCAAAGACCTTGGTTTTCACAGCATTTTGGGAAATGGGGCTAAAGAACAAAGCCCAGGGCTACTCCAAGATGGGAAGTCTAACAACAGATTCTTCTACCAGAATGCCGGGATCCCAAAGGGCTATGCCTTTAATATAAGGGTAAATTAGGAATAAAATCCCACATTACCTCCAATGGACTACAAGAAAAATTGACTATGTCATATTTTAGCAAGAGGAGAAATTGTCACTGAGAATTTGGAACCACAAGTCAGCCCTTACACAGGTGTGCAGCCCAAATTCAGACTACCTGAGTGATTTGCTAAACCTCTAGCCACGGATTTAATTCATATTAATTGGAAAATTAGTAAAATGCCAAGCATTTGACAGAAACAAATACAAATACTCTCAGAAGAAACCCATCTACATTTCATACTCAGAGAGTTCCCATGCAATAAAATTCCAGGGCAGCTGGAATTGGCAGCTGATAGTCAAGACTAAACAAGCTGGATGAAAGGCACCTAAGTGAGAACAGAAAGCATCAAGAACTTACAAGAACTTGCGAAAACTGAAATTATTAAACATAGACTATAAAATAACTATGTTTAATATGTTGAAAGAAAGAAAACAAAAGCTTGACAATTGGATTAGGGTAAATTAATCTATAAAGAATGACTGAGTCATTATAAAAAATTTAGAAATGAAAAATATAATCAAAATATATAATAATTAAATACTTGAAATTGAAAACAAAAGCTCAATGGATGGGTTTTACACACAATAGACAGAGCTAAAGCGAGTGAACTGACTGATATATCTGAATAAATTTTACAGAATAAACCTCAGAGAGCAAGGACAGGTTAAGAGACATAGAGGATAAAGTCGGAAGGTTTAATGTATATACAATTGGGGTCCCAGAAAGAAAAGAGAGAAGAATGTGGCACAGAGGCAGTAATTGAAGGGCCAATAGTTAAGAATTTTCTAGAACAGAATAAAGAGTTCAACCTACAGATTAAAGTAGACAAATGAATCCCAAGTCCGTACTCAAACACATCACAGTGAAATTATGAAGCACAAAAGAGACAATATTTTAAAGAAAGACATGTTGCCTTCAAAGGAACTTAATTAGACATTTTATCAGCACCTAGAAATGCCAGAAAATGGAATCAATGTGCTGAGGGAAAATATTTCCAACCTAGAATTCTACACCCAGAAAACATATCCTTCAAGAATGAGAGAAAAATAAAACAATTTTAAGGAAAACAAAGTTGAGTTTGCAACTAATAAACCGAAAATCAAACCCGTTGCTGTCAAGTCAATTCCAACTCATAGCAACCCTACAGGACAGAGCAGAACCGCCGCATTGGGTTTCCAAGGCTGAAATCTTTACGAGAGCAGACTGCCACATCTTTTTCCCACAGTGCAGCTGGTGGGTTCAAACCACTGACTTTTCAGTTAGCAGCCTAGCACTTAACCACTGTGCCACCAGGGCTTCTTTTGCAACTAATAGACCCTCTTTAAGAAAATTCTAAAGGATGTACACCAGGCAAAAGAAAAGTGATCCCAGATGGAAATTTTAAGAAAAAATAAAAAGAGGTAAAGATATGGGTAAACAGACACAAAAGTTGACTGTATAAGACATAATACTTCATGGAGTTTCCATTAAGATACAAGACAAAAAATACAATATAAATCAGGAACAAAAGAAGAAGGTAGAATGTTCTAGGGTCCTTTTATTATTCAGAATGAAGGTAGAGACTTTTAGTCTTTAAAAAAAATTAAGAATGTATGCTGTAACCTTAGAATATATACTAAAAGAATAGAATAGAAATGCTCGAACTAGTAGAGGGGGAAATTAAGAAGAAAATATGAATCAAAAGATACATGAAAGTTAAACATCGATAGTGATAAGTCATGTTATAGTATGTACATTGATATGATATGAGGAGCATGATGCTTTACTCTGTGGTCGTCTTCCCCAAAACCCATAACCTCAGTCTAATAGTGAGAAAAACATCAGACAAATCCTAATTGCAGGATGTTCTACAAAATGCCTGACCAGTCTCCTCAAAACTGTCTAGGTCATCAAAAACAAGCAAAGTCAAAAACTGTCATAGCCAAGAAGAGCCTAAGGAAACATGACAACTAAATGTTTCATGGCATCCTAGATACGACCATGGAATAAAAGGACATTAGGCAAAAACTAAGGAAATCTGAATAAAGTATGGACTTTAGTCAATTAAAACGTATCAATAATGGTTTATTAATTGTAACCGATGTACCATACTAATGTAAGATGTTAAAAATAGAGGAAATTGGGTGTGAGGTATATGGAAACCCTCTGTACTATCTTTACAATTTTTCAGTAACTCTAAAATTGTTCTAAAAATAAAGCTTACTTAAAAAAAGATGCACAGACGAGGTAACACAATATAGAACAGGTGAGACAAATAGAACACACAAAATCAGATAAAAGATAACAATCCAAGTATATCAGTAACTATAATAAATGCAGGAGCCCTGGTGGTGTAATGGTTAAGAGCTTGGCTGCTAACCAAAAGGTCGGCAGTTCAAATCCACCAGCCACTCCTTGGAAACCCTATGGGGCAGTTCTCCTCTGCCCTATAGGGTCACTAAGAGTTGATGGCACCTAACAACAACATAATAAATGTGAATGTTATCAATGTACCAGATAAAGCAAAGGTTGTCAGACATTGTTTAAAACAAAATCAACTACTGAGCTTCTATTAAGGCTGATGGAAAGAGCTGGAATGGATAATGGCGATGGTTGCACAACATGATGACTACAATTAATGTCATTAAACTGTACATGTGAAGAATGCTGAATGGCAAGTGTTTTGTTACATACATATTTACCACAATTTTTAAAAAGATTTAAAAAAAAAATTAACTGTTCTCTTTAAGAGAGATACGTAAAACTTGTTAGTTGCCATCAAGTTGACACCAACTCATGGCGACCATATATGTGCAAAGTAGAACTGCACTCAATAGGATTTTCAAGACTTGACTGCTCAGAAGCAGATCCTCAGGCTTTACTTTTGAGGCACCTCTGTGTGGGTTTGAACTGCCAACCTTTCAATTAGTAGTCTAGCACTTAACCATTTTTGTCACCCAGGGACTCCATGTAAAACTTAAGGATATGCAAAAGTTAAAAGAATGGGAAACGATGTAGATCTAAAACAGCCATGTACTAACTGTTAGAAAGCTAGTAGAGCTACATTAATGTCAAACAAAATAGATTTCAACACAAAAATCATTATTTGTGATGAAGAAATTTACTTCATAATGATAAAAGCTTTAATTCTCTAGGAAAATATAACTTTTATGGGGTTTTAAAAGCTTGTGAGCGGCCATCTAAGACACTCCACTGGTCCCACCCCATCTCGAGCAAGGGAGAATGAAGAAAACCAAAGACACAAGGGAAAGATTAGTCCAAAGGACAAATAGACCACAACTACCGCAGCCTCCACCAGACTGAGTCCAGCACAAATAGACAGCGCCCGGCTCCCACCACTGACTGCTCTGGCAGGGATCACAATAGAGGGTCCTGGACAGACTTGGGGAAAAATGTAGAACAAAATTCTAACTCACAAAAACAGACCAGAATTACTGGTCTGACAGAGACTGGAGAAACCTCAAGAGTATGGCCTCCAGACACTCTTTTAGCTCAGTAATGAAGTCACTCCTGAGGTCCACCCTTCAGCCAAAGATTAGACAGCCCCATAAAACAAAATGAGACTAAATGGCCACACCAGCCCAGGGGCAAGGATGAGAAGGCAGGAGGGGACAGGAAAGCTGGTAATGGGGAACACCAGGTCGAGAAGGGGAGAGCGTTGACATGTCATGGGGTTGGCAACCAATGTCACAAAACAATATGTGTATTTTTAATGAGAAACTAATTTGCTCTGTAAACCTTCATCTAAAGTACAATAGAAAAAAGAATAACAAAAAAAGAAAATAAAACTTTTAAACTATATGTACCTAAAAATATAGCTCCAAGTATATAAAGCAAAAATAATTAGAATTACAAGACAAATAGTAAAAAAAAATCCACAATCAGAATGGAAGATGTTTATATGCCTCTCTCAGGTATAGATAAAACCAGAATACAAAAGGAAAAGAAATTGATTATAGAGATGTGAAAAACACAACTAATAAAATATACCTAATGAACATGCATAGAATAGTGCACCCAGCAACTGTAGAAGACACACTCTTTTCAAGTACACATAGATCATAAAGCATATCTCAAATGTCAAAGAATTAAAATGTAATTAAGATAGAAATCAATAACAGAAAGATATACTTCAAATGTCTGGAAAGTTAAGCAGCACACTTCTAAATCTAGAGTTTAAAGAAGAAGCCAAAATGGAAATTAAAAAATATTTAGAACTGAGTAACAATGAAAATATTGTATATCAAAACATGGGATGCAGGGCAAATAGTACTTTGGAGGCAACTTTTTTATCTGAAATGATTTGCCTGGGCTGAGATTTGAACCCAGAAAGAGTGGATACTTAATCCATTCAGCAATTATGGTCAGAGCTCCCTGACTCTGAAAACTGAAACCCAGAGAAGACACTGCCTCGGTGTTAGTGGACCACATAATCTACATTCGATGGGGATCTCAAGAGGGCCCCACTGCTAGGTACATTTGTGGGCAAAAAATAGCGATGTCTAATTAGAGCTAACTTGTCTTTCAGGTCTCTAATAACCTTGTATCAGCATTATAAATGCAACTATGTTCAAATCTTACAGCTGATGATAAAACCTAATATGTTTTCCTTGAATTATAGAGCAAACAATTTTGTTTTTAATCCATAAAACAAAACCCACTGCCGTTGAGTTGATTTTGACTCCTAGCGACCCTATAGGACAGAGTAGAATTGCCCCCATGGGACTTCCAAGGTTGTAAGTCTTTATGGAAGCCAACTGCCACATCTTTCTCCCACAGAGCGGCTGGTAGGTTCGCACCACAGACCTATTGGTTAGCAGCTGAGCACTGTAACCACCCCACCACCAGGGCTCCCTGAAACAATCCATAGCAGGTAGTAAACCTGTCACACCTTAAGAAAGCTTTGGAGTCAAACAGTCTAAGATCTAATTCCAGCCCCAGCATATACCAGCTGTAAAAATCACATAAACTTCATGAGACTTGGTTTTCTACTTTAAAAAAAAAAAAAATTAAGATAATGCCTAACTCGTACTTATTGAAAACAGACGTTTATTTTAACCTCCTGAAGCTCCTCTAAAATGACAATAAAGATATGAAAGAAAAGACATACACTGACAATTAAGAATGAGAGAGGACTCAATAAATGAGAAGAAATATAAACAAAGTTTTGGAACTAGAAAACCGGTGGAGAACTGGCAACTGGCTTAGACCAGAGAGAACAGAGACCTACCCTGCCGGTGGGAGTCTACAAAAAGCCAACTAATTAAAGTTCTGAATCCCCCCAAAAAAGTTAGAGAACTGATGAAGTTATGAGAAAAAGAGAATAGGTTGAAAGTCTTCAAAGGAGCAGCAACACCTCAGATCTGCAACTGTACCACAGCAGCCAAGTAACTGTGCCTCGCCTACCGTGAACTAAGGAGTCCCTGGGTGGGGCAAACAGTTAACATGCCCAGCTGCTAACCCAGAGGCTGAAGATTCAAGTCTGCCCAGAGATGCCTTGGAAGAAAGGCCTAGCGATCTACTTCTGAAAAATCACCCACTGAAAGCCCTACGGAGCACAGTTCTCCTCTGATACACATAGGGTCATTATGAATCAGAATTGACTCAACAGCAGCTGGTGGTGGTACCATGAACTCGGCAGCAGTGAGTCAATGGTAGAATTCTCACCTTCCATGCTGGAGACCTGGGTTCGATTCTAGTCAATGCACCTCATGGGCAGCCACCACTCGTCTGTCAGTGGAGGTTTGCATGTTGCTATGATGCTGAACAGGTTTCAGCAGAGCTTCTAGACTAGATAGACTAGGAAGAAAGGCCTGGTGATCTACTTCCAAAAATCAGCCAGTGAAAACCCTATGGATCACAACAGTCCAACCATTGTGCATGGAGTCGCCATGAGTCAGTGAGGTGTAATGGATTGCTTTTTGTGTGGCCTTTCTAGCATGGTCTTGTAACTCCCACCCAGGTGATTGGGTGGGATAAGGTAACTGTGGCCCACTAAGGGGATTGGTCAGTTTTGCCTTAAAAAAGAGCCAATTCCAGAGCAAAGAAGAGAATACCAGCACCACCAAGGAAAAACAGCCAGGAGTCAGAAAGTCTTCGGACCTGGATTCCTGCTTTGAGGAGCTCCTAGACCCAGCAGACAGAGAGCGAGCTATAACCTTGAAGACGGTGAGAAGCGGTGGCAGGAGAGACCTGGCAGCAAATGACAGCATGGTGGGCTTCCCAGTCCATGGAGAGAGAAAGCTGAGTGCCTTTGGGCAGAGGCCAAAGGCTAGAGAGAGGCGTGCCTGCGAGCACTGTTGGGAAGAGGCTGTCCTGATGGAAGAACTATATCCTTGAATATTCCTGAGCCTGAACTGTAACCTGTTACTTCCCTAATAAACCCCATAATGATGAATATTGTTCGTGAGTTCTGTGTAGCCATTGCAATGAATTATCAAACCCAGCAGAAAAGTAGAGGGTGCTGGGGGAAGGACGCTTGGTGTCAGAATTGGTAAAGATGGCAGAGAGAGGAGGCATATCTGACCCCCTCCTTTCCCCCTGTCAAGTTAGAGGAGGTCAGACACTGCCCCCAAGCCACTTTTACAGTCACATACTGACCTGACAGGCAGCTAACAATCACCACAAACTAAGTGCTTTGCTCTTTCAAAGGTTAAATCAGAGAGGATCTGGAGTCTGAGACACCAGACACCCAACAGAAAACAGGAGCATTAAGTGAAAAGGAGCCCTGGTGGTCCAGTGGTTAAGAGCTGGGCTGCTAACAAAAAGGTCAGCAGGTTGAATCCACCAGCTGCTCCTTGGAACCTTATGGGGCAGTTCTACCCTGTCCTGTAGGGTCACTATGAGTCAGAATCAACTCGATGGCAATGGATTTGTTTTTTTGGGTTTTTTGACATGCTAAGTGCTTTGTCCACCAGCTCTCTTCCCCTCCTCAGCTTTCAGTGTACTGTCAGCTGCGCTAATTCATCCCTTCCCTCTCAGCAGGATTTTGGAGGATTTTTCTCTTGGCAAACTAACATGGGGATATTTGAAGATAAGCCAGTGAAAGGCGCTAATTATAAAGCCTACCAGTCAATAAATGTTACCTTATCCTGACATACAGATATAGCTTCCAATCAGTATTTTAGGGCATCGTTCTTTTTTTTTTTCCAAATAATATTTTATTGTGTTTTCAGTGAAAGTTTACACAGAAAATTAGGTTCCCATTTGACAATTTCCACACAAATTGTTCATTGACATTGGTTATATTTTTCACAATGTGTCAACATTCTCTTTGATTGTGTTGTGGTTGTTCCATTTCCAGGGCTCTAGTTTCCCTGCCTCCTTATCTTCTCATCTTTGCTTATCTTCTCAACCTAAATGTTGACCTTTAGGTCTCACACAGATGGGTTTTTAGTAGAGCACCAGTCTTACTGGTAGTATTCTTTATTTTGTGCGCCACTCTGCTATTTCACTAAAAGGTGATGTCAGGGGACAGTTTTTGTTCAAGGTTTAAAGATTGTCTCAGGGCATCCTCTGATCTCAACTAGTCCCATTAGTCTGGCCTTTTTTTTTTTTTAAAGAATTTGAGTTTTGTTCTACATGTTTCTCCCATTCTATCCGGGACCATCTATTGTGACCCCAGTCAGAACAGTCAGTGGTGGTAGCCAGGCACCATCTAGTTCTTGTGGTCTCAGCATAGATGAGGTCGTGGCTCGTGCAGGCTATCAGCCTTGTAGACTTCTCTGAGATTTTGGTTACCTTCTTACTCCTTTGCTCCTCAAGAGTAGAGACCAACAGTTGTATCTTAGATGGCCGCTCGCAATCTTTTAAGACCCCAGATGCCACTCACTTCACTAGGATGCAGAACTTGGACTTTGTGAACTATATTATAAAGCATCATTCTTAACTGGACAACTAAGGATCACCAGATATTTGAGGAAAGTCTCTAACATAAAAAGCAGAAACCAAATAGAATAAAAAGCAAGCTCAGAAGAGAAATCATAGGAAGCAGGCGAAAACTTTTAAAATACAACTATAATAAATACCCTCTAAGAAATCAGAAAGAGTATTTTATACATGGAAGGAAAAAAAGAGAACTAGATAACTGGATGCTATTTAAAAAAAAAATAATACTCAGAAAACAAGAAAGAACTCCTAGATATTAAAATATAAATATAGAAATTTTAAAAATCACTAGAAAAACTGAAAGATAAAGTTGAGGAAAATACCCAGAAGGTAGTACAAAAAGACAAAGAGATGAAAAATTAGGGAAAAGACAAGAAATGATCAGTTCAGGAAAAGTCTAAGTTATGATTAATTGGAGTTTCAGAAAAGGAGTATAGAGAAAACTAGTAGGAGAGAAAATATCAAAGAAATAGTTCCAGAAAATTTCTCAAAATGAAAGGGCCTAAGTTCCAGGTTGAAAAGGCCCACCAGGTTCCCAGTTCAATGAAAGTAAAAAGACTCTCACCAAGACACATCATCAACACACTAGCCTAAAGAAATAAACTTAACAGGTTCCGGAGAGGGAAGAAGAAAAAAAGAATCACAGACAAAGGAATGAGGACTAGAGAACCATCAAACTTCTCAAGAGCAACAGTGAAAGCTTGACAATGGAGAAATAGCTTCATACGGTTGAGGGAAAATTATATCCTAAAAATCTATGCCTAGCAAAACTGTCAGTCAAATGTGAGGGTAGAATTAGACATTTTATAAAAGTCAGGCCCTAAATTATTTATCTTCCTCAAAAAACTCTTGGAGGACGAGTAAACCAAGAGAAAGATGTAAGATCCAGGAAAATAGGGAATCCAACATAGGAGAAAAGAATAGAAAAATCTCAAGATAATGATGAAGGTATAAGTCCCAGGTAACAGCTTAGAGAACCAGGTAACAGACTTAGAGAACTTAAAGAGACTTAAGAGAATTAAACTGAACTAGGAGGAGAAGAACTGAAGATTTCGGATGAACTATCTCTGAGAAAAATATGAAACAGATTACCTGTTAAGCATGTTTAGAGGCAATTTTTACGTATGTCAGAGAATCTGGGAATGATTTAGTAATAAAAGCACAGAAAACCAAGCAAACAAAAAAGGCAATTGTTAACTCGGGTGAAAACAAAAAGTCACTCTTGTGAAAATCATAGTATACTATGTGACTTAGCTATAAATAATATTTACATAGTCAAATTAATATTAGCCCTAAATATTGATTTAACCAAAAATTGTTAATATATATATATTAGAAGGATGGGAAGAAGTGAAATATATGAGGAGAGTAGATATAAGAGAGCTAAATCCTCATCTTTCATAGTAACAAGTCAGGTTTTCTCCAGTTGCTGGCAAGTTGGTTCTAGCTCATGGTGACACCTCCCCGCCCCCATATGCAGAGTACAACTGCTCCATAGGGTTTCATGGCTGTTACCTTTCAGAAGTAGATCACCAGGACTTTCTTCCAAGGCATCTCTGATTGGTTCAAACCACCAACCTTTTGGTTAGTAGCTACACTTAACCATTTGCACCACCCAGGGATAGGTATTAAACTGAAAAAATCAAGAAATAACTGGTTGTTGTCGTTAGGTGCCACTAAGTTTGTTCTGACTCATAGTGATCCCATGCACAACAGAATGAAACACTGCCTGGTCCTGTGCCATCCTCACAATCATTGCTCTTTGAGCCCATTGTTGCAGCCACTGTGTCAACCATCTCCTTGAGGGTCTTCCTCTTTTTTGCTGACCCTCTACTTTACCAAGCATGATGTCCTTCTCCAGAGGCTGGTCCCTCCTGATAACATGTCCAAAGTAAGTGAGACAAAGTCTTGCCATCCTCACTACTAAGGAGCTTTCTGGCTGTACTTCTTCCAAGATAGACTTGTTCATTCTTCTGGCAGCCCATGGTATATTCAATATTCTTTGTCATCACCATAATTCAAAGGCATAGATTCTTCTTTGGTCTTCCTTATTCATTATCCAATTTTCCCATGTATCTGAGGTGACTGAAAATACCATGGCTTGGGTCAAGCGCACCTTGGTCCTCAAAGTGAGATCTTTGCTTTTTAATACTTTAAAGAGATTTTTTGCAGCAGATTTGCCCAATACAATATGTCTTTTGATTTCTTGACTGCTGCTTCTATGGGTGTTGATTGTGGATCCAAGTAAAATGAAATTCTTGACAACTTCCATCTTTTCTCCGTTTATCATGATATTGCTTACTGGTCCAGTTGTGAGGATTTTTGTTTTCTTTATGTTGAGGAGTAATCCATACAGAAGGCTGTAGTCTTTAATCTTCATCAGTAAGTGCTTCAAGTTTTCTTCCCTTTCAGCAAATACTGGTATATGCGTGTTATTTAGAAATAAAGTGAATACTAGAAGAAATCGCTAAAAGATTATAAGTGGTCACACTAATGAGAGAATTGGGAGTAGGGAGGGATGGGCAGAGGACTGATGTTTTTAATATAAGCCTGGTCATGTTATTTAACTGGTTTTATTTTTTTTAATTATGAAATATACCATACATGCCAAAGAGCATACTCATTTTAAACGAAAATAATAATTTTAAGAACAAATTCCCAATTACCTGCCACCCAGTCTTTTTGATGCTTATAAAATGTATATGCACTGTTTCAATAAAAATCAAATCAAAATTAAATTTAAAAGAAATATTAAATGAGATAATATGTGGGGATGCCTAGTACAGATCCTAAAATATAGTAGACAGTCAGAAAATATTACAGATTTGCCTATTTTTTTAATAATCTGATCCACCTTTTTATCTTGTAGTCCTAATTATACATTTGCAGGAATGGAACTGAGGCAATTTTGATGTTCAGTCCCGCTAAGGAATAGTATACCTGAGAATTGAAGCTTCAATTCATCCCATCTAGCAGTAAGCAGACTTTTTTTGTACTAATTACTTCTACCAGTAGAACAGGCAATAGCCAAAGTATCTAGAACAATTAGGAAGGCCAGAGGTTTATGAAGACCCTCAAGAATGGGAAGGTCTCAAAGGATCTGACAAGATGTGCACCTGATGATCAACTAATACATCTGGAGGCCTTTATGACCCCCTTGATGCCAGGAAACTGGTCCCTTTGATTGGTAGCACTCTGCTGCTGCCCCCACTCTGTCCACTGTCTGTGCCCGCATCCTTTGCTGGCGTCTGTTGGGCAAACATCATCACCTATAACAACCGAACAATAATCAACTCTTGGATATTCAGGGGGAAAAAAAATTTACAGATAACCCCCAATTTTTGTTCTTTCCATTTTCCATTCTTACCACATCCTATGTAGTAAGATTTGTTAGTACACAAATGCCAAGACCTGAAATTCATATTATTTTATTTTTCCCTGCCTTTCACATAGGTGCTAAGAGACAGTGTTATTTTCAAAGTCCAAATAAGAGCAATAGAAACCACAGAATCTGACTAATCCAGGAACTAGCTGGATTATTATCCACATATAGATTCAAAATGAAATTTTGCCTTGATGAATCACATGCAAATTCTTTTCAACAATTGCTGGCACATTACAGTAGTGTTGTATATACTTTACAGCTCAGGTTCCATAAATAGGTATTTTAATATTGATAGGCTATTTTCATTTTTAAATTTTTTAAATCAAGCCACAGAATGTACTGTTGGATGATTTATGTTCAAGGCGCTCTGCTC
>NW_004443954.1:10349405-10351547 GCF_000243295.1 Trichechus manatus latirostris
GGGAAAAAAAAAAAAGGCTATTAATGGAAACAGAATGATCTACTCTTTATAGTTTACCTTAAATAATAAAATCATAGTTCAAATTATGATTTATTTTTCTTAACACAGGAAATTCATTAGTTTTACAGTTTATATTACCTTAGCTTTCATAATTAATTTGGGCTGCTGCATCATAAAAAGTATTTACAGTTAAGTTATACTAGATCAAATCTAATTGATTAAATCAGAATTCTGTGCAATGTTAATTAAAGTATGCTATAGATTAAGCACAGTAATTACATGAGTGATTGTATTTAATGGAATATTTTCATGAATCAGAATGCTGTATAATAAACCTGAAAGCAGCCACACTGAATACCTAATATATTTCACAAAACACATTGCACTGAGGATGGCTGACATATCTGAATACTGTATATGAGGATAAAGGCAGTTTGGAGCTCCTCGAAGGCAGACCCTAACTAACACCTCATTTCCAAATGAGTCACTATTCCCTCAGCCCTGTTTCTGCAGTCAGTTGTTTCCAGAACCGCTTCCTCTTTACCCACTGGATGCCCAATGGGAGCCTCTGCCAAGGCATCCATCCTTGTTCCACCAGCTAGGCTAGGCAAGGCAAGCACATCAAATAGTAACTCAGGGCACCAGAGTGTATAGGCTCTAGAGTACTATTAGTATTACAGTTTAGTTATGAGTTAAACTAACAGACCAGCAGCTGTTGTAGAAAACAATTTGGCAGTTCCTTAAAAAGTTAAACATAGAACTACCTTAAGAGCCCCCAATTCCACTCCTAGGTATACACCCAAAAGACTTGAAAGCAGGGACTCAAATAGATCCTTATACAACAGTGTTCATAACAGCATCATTCACAACAGTAGAAAGATAGAAATAACCCAAATGTCCCTCAGCAGATGAATGAATAAACAAAATGTGGCATATAAACACCAAGAAAAAACAAACCCAACTCACTGCCATCAAGTCAATTCCAACTCATAGTGACCCCATAGGGTTTCCAAGGCCATAAATCTCTACGGAAGCAGACTGCCACATCTTTCTAAGGAGCTGCTGATGGTTTTGAACCGTCAACCTTTTGCTTAGCAGTCCAGTGCTTTATCCACTGTATCACCAGGGCTCCTTATATAAACACAACGGGATGTTATTCAGCCATAAAGAAAAATGAAGTTCTGATACATGTTACAACACAGATGAACTTTGAAAACATTATACTGAGTGAAATAACTCAGACACAAAATATGGTATGACAAATATTGTATGATCCCACTCATATTAAATATCTAGAGTAGGTAAATGTGTAAAGAAAGAAAGGACATCAGTGGTTACCAGGGGCTGGAGGAAGGGAGGAATGAAGAGTTATTGCTTAATGGGTACTGAGCTTCTGTTTGGGATGATAAAAAGTTTTGGAAATAGATAATGGTGATGGTTGCAAAGCATGATCAATGTAATTAATGTCACCAAATTATACACTTAAAAATGGTTGAAACAGCAAATTATATGTTACATATATTTCACCAAAATAAAATTTAAAAAACAAAAACTAAGATGAGCCTCATGACCTATCTATATAACACTGCAACAGTATGCTGTAAATTTCAAACTGACTCAGGAGTAAACGTTTCTCCAGTCGAGAAGAATTAAAAGATACCAGGAACAACCAGCCTCATGAAAAAAGAGAGCCAACAATCCTGTGGACGTGCTCTGGAAGAAATAATTTGCAATAACCAATGACCAGTGCTGAGGTTCAATTATTGAATTTCTGTCATAGCTGTACTTTTGGTGCAAGCGTGGACTCCTGCAATCCTGGATAGAATTTCTTTAGCAATTTAAAGCTGTACTCAGTATTCTAAGGGAGACTATCTGATATCTGGCAAGCAGAAACTGTGTTGCTGGATATGTTTAGATCCAGCTGTCTATCTCAAAAAATATTGGCCTGAAATATTGTGTGAAGTTTTCATTTGGTGGCACATCAAGCATGAATAGACAGTTTAATGACTTTGTGTTGGGGTCAAGAAAATTTCATAAAAGAATGAATATGTGAAGTAAGTGTCACTGCACCTGTCACAAACTGTCCTGGGAGATATGTAAGAGGTAAGACTGAGCTAACCAGGAGTGCTAAAGAATCAACTA
>NW_004443954.1:10356908-10358877 GCF_000243295.1 Trichechus manatus latirostris
AAAAAAAAAAAGGTTGAGAAGGGAGAGGGTTGACACGTTGTGGGGTTGTTAACTAGTGTCATAAAACTATATGTGTACTACTGTTTCATGAGAAACTATTTGTTCTGTAAACCTTCACCTGAAGTACAACAAGAACAACAAAAAAAATGGCCAATACCAGTCCATTTCAGCTCACTAATGCCTAGGATATCTATTTTCAAGCATTCCATTTTTTTTGACAACTTCCAATTTTCTTAGATTTTTTCCTTGATTCCTACTTCATACATTCCACATTGTAATTATTAATTATCAAAACTAGAGAATCTAACTTTTGGAAAAATGGTCTATCAAACAAAACTAAAAATGTATGAACAACAGAAGATAAATTAGATAACTGGGACCTCCTAAAAATTAAATACTTATGTTCATCAAAAGACTTTACCAAGAGAGTAAAACGAGAATCTCCAGACTGGGGAAAAATCTTTGGCAATGACATATCTGATAAGGGTCTAATCTCTAAAACACATAGAAAACTTCAACAACTCAACAATAAAAAGACAAACAATCCAATCAGAAAATGTGCAAGGAACATGAACAGACACTTCACAAAGAAGACAATATAATACTTGCAAAGGTGCTCATGGTCATTAGTCATTGGAGAGATGCAAATCAAAACTACAATGAGATACTATCTCACCCCTGCAAAAATGGCAATGATCAAAACAACAGAAAACAACAAATGCAGGCGAGGTTGTGGGAGGGATTGTAACTCTTATATATTGCTGGTAAGATTGTGAAATATTGCAGCCACTATGGAAAACAGTATGGCACTTCTTCAAAAAGCTAAAAACAGAAATACCTTCTGATCCAGCAATCTCACTCTGAGATATACATCCTAAAGATGTGAGAGCAGTGACACAAATAAACATATGCACACTTACGTTCACTGAAGGATTATTCACAACAACAAAAAGATGGAAACAACCTAAGTGCCCATCAACAAATAAATGGATAAACAAATTGTGGTACATACATACAATGGAATACTATGCAACTATAAATAACGAGGAGTCCACAAAACCTAACATGGATGAATCTGGAGGACATTATGCTGAGTGAAATAAGTCAATTACAAAAGGACAAATATTGTCTGGTCCCATTATTATAAAAAGTCAAGAATAGAAAGAAAAAAAAAAAAAGCAAAGTTCTTTGATGGTTACCAGGGATAAGAGGGTGAGGAAGGAGGAATCACTTTCTAGACAGTAGACACTTGTTACTTTTGGTGATAGGAAAGGCAACCCCAAATATGGGTGAAGTCAGCACAACCTGACCAAGGTAAGTAAAGACCCTAAGAAGTACACAGGAAAAAGAGACAATTTCGGTAAATGCTATAACGTATACAATTTTACAACAGTAAAAACAACCAAAAAATATATGGGTGGTTACGTGAGTAGACATGGATGCATATATGTGTATAGGAAGGCATATATGAGTAAATGCACATGACTATATAGGTGTATCAGTAGGCATATGTGTGTGCTGCATACATATCTACGTATATAACAAACCACATGGGAGCACAGTTACGGAGGCTTTATAGACATATCCAAACAACTCATGGGATTGGTTTAATGGATCAAAAGGCTTGGGACCACAGTCTCAGGGGACAACGTTTGGCATAACATAGTTCACAAAGATAATGTTCTAATTCTAGTTTGGTGAGTAGCCTCTGGAGTCTTAAAGGGTTGCAATTTGCCATCTAAGATACAACTATTGGTCTCTACTAGTATGGAACAAAAGAGAATGAAGGAAATCAAAGCCTTAAAGAAGAAACTAGTCCACAGGACTAATAGCCCACACAAGCCACAAGCTCTTCAAACCTGAGAAAGAACTAGATGGCGCTTGGCTACCACCACTGACTGTTCTGTCCAGGGACACAACAGAAGGTCGCAGATAGGAGAAAATTGTAGAACAAAACCCAAATTCTTCG
>NW_004443954.1:10359752-10365418 GCF_000243295.1 Trichechus manatus latirostris
TATTAGTGCCTGCTGTCTTTCCACTTCCTCTTTACCTTTCCTTGAGGACTAAATTCTAGTTCTGCCTGCTTTAATCACTTTCCCTCAACCTCCCTCCAAGGATGGTCCTGTCTTGCCAGACCAGTTCTTGGAATGGAGGAGCTTTCCCAGGGAATTAGAGAAGAGGAGGCATGGGCAGCTACAGTTTGCAGGTCATCGGACAGGAGTGAATAGAAAGGGAATTCTAAGAATCATTGCTGAAGATTATATGTTGCTTTTGTGGTACTCAAATTTGAAATTTGGGCCTTATTCTTTTAAATACATCATTACTTTGGGATGACCTATTTGTGTCCTAGTTTTGTAAACATTAAAAGCTGTTCTGGACGTTTGTCATATTTTCTGTGTGGCTAGCACCTTTAAATGTCCTTGCAATGTCTAGGGAAAACCAAGTATTAAGAATCCTGCTTTCCCAGAGGGGACAGGAAAGCCGGTAATGGGGAACCCAAGGTCGAGAAGGGGAGAGTGCAGACATGTCGTGGGGCTGGCAACCAATGTCACAAAACAATATGTGTATTGTTTAATGAGCAACTAATTTGCTCTGTAAACTTTAATCTAAAGCACAAGAAAAAAGAAATCCTGCCTTCCCAGGTAGCCATTCAAGGTACAACAATTGGCCTCTATTAACCTGAAGCAACAAATGCAGAAGAAGAGTCAGGAATAAGAGGGAAGAAACAGAATGCACAGCTAACTGTTGTCACTTTGATCCCATATAGATAGTTCTTAAAAGAGCATAATGCTCAAGGCAGACCTTTTTTACTTGTTAAGTTAAACTATTGTTCAGTTTTAAGATTACTTCAGGGAATATTTTTGGTTTAAGGTTTAAAGATTATCTCAGGGCAATAGTTTCAGGGGTTCATCCACCCTTCATGGCTCCAGGAAGTCTAGAGCCCATGAGAATTTGAAATTCTATTTTATCTTTTCCCCCTTTTGATCAGGATTCTTCTATGGAATCTTTGATCAAAATCATCAGTAATGGTTGCTGGGCACCATCCAGTTCTTCTGGTCTCATGGCAAAGAAGGCAGTTGTTCATGAAGGCAGTTAGCCATGCATTCCATCATTCCATATCCTCTTCCTATTCCTGACTCTCTACTCCTCTGTTGCTCCAGGTGAAAAGAGACCAATTGCTGTGCCTTGTATGGCCACTTGCAATCTTTTAAGACTCCAGGCACTACACAACGAACTAGGAGGTAAAACAGAAGCACAAAACACGTTATTAGGCCAATTAACTGGGATGTCCCATGAAACACGATCCTAAACCTCCAAACCAAGGAACCAAATCCCATGAGGTGCTTGGTTGTATCTAAGAAGCCTCAGCAGTTACTCCTTTTTTTTTTTGTTTTGTTTTTGTTTTTGGTCATTGCTGTAAATATATCTATCACATAACTTTTGCCAATTCACCTTTTTACAAGTGTAGAACTTATTAATAGCTGTGGTGCAAGGGATCGGTTTTTTGTGGCCTTTCTGGCCATGGTCTTGTAACTCCCACCCGAATGATTGGGCCAGACTATGCAAATAAGATAATTGTGGCTCACCAAGGGGATTGGTCAGTTTTGCCATCCCAATAGGCTTAAAAGAACCAATTCCAGAGAGAGGATCCTACCACCACAAGGAAGAACAGCCAGGAACAGAGAGCATGTCCTTTGGACCCAGGATTCCTGTGCTGAGAAGCTCCTGGAACCAGGAGACAAAAAGAGAGAGCACTCTCAAGAAGTGGTGACAGAGAAATGATGGCAGAAGACAGCGTGGTGGGCTTCTCAGTCCACGGAGCGAGAAAGCTGAGTGCCTTTGGGCAGGAGGCTTGCTGGAGGAGCAGGGTACCTCTGAAAACTCATCGGCAGAGTTAAAAGAGCTTTGTAATACTTGTCCAAGCAGGACAGAGGCTGAGGGCCAGAGAGGCATGCCTGTGAGCACAGCTGAGAAAAAGCTGTCCTGATGGAAGAACTGTACCCTGAGGTTTCCTGAACCTGAATTGTAACCTATTATTTCCCTAATATACCCCATAACTGTGAGTATTGTCTGTGGGTTCTGTATGGCCACTGCAATGAATTATTGAACCCAGCAGAGAAGTACAGTGTGCTGGGGGAGGGACGATTGGTGTCAAAATTGGTAAAGATGGTGGAGAGAGAAGGCATGTCTGACCTCTGCCTCACAGAAATCAGCCTTCAGCTGTTGATCTTGATTCTCCTTCCCCGTTGTGAAGTTAGAGGAGGTCAGATGCCCCATGCGGCTTTTACTACAGCAATTACAATAATTGACGGTGCAACCCTACACTTAATCAATGTGATATTTCCATCACTGTTAGCCCCCACTTCCCACCCCTGGTAACCACTATAATAAACTTTGTTCTCTATACATTTGCCTTTTCTTGTCTTTTTAAGTAAGTTTAGTCGTACAATATTTGTCCTTTCGTGATTGATTAATTTCATTCAGCATAATGTCTTCCAGCTCCATCCATATTGTAGCATGTATCAAGACTTCGTTTCTCCTACCGGCCAAGTAGTAGTCCATTATATGTATGCAGCACATTTTGTTTATCCATTCATCTGTTGATGAGCATTTAGGTTGTTTCTATCTTTTGGCTATTGTAAACAGTGCTGCAAAGAACACTGGTTTACAAGTCTCTGAGTCTCTGCTTTCAAGCCTTTTAAGTATATACCTAGGAGTGGGATTGTTGGGTCACATGGTAGCTCTGAAGCCCTGGTGGCCCAGTGGTTAAGCGCTCAGCTGTTAACCAAAAGGTGGGCAGTTGGAATCCACCATCGGCTCTTTGGAAACCCTATGGGGCAGTTCTACCCTATCCTATAGGGTCACAATTAGTTGGAATCAACTCAACCACAATGGGTTTGGTTATGGTTTTTTATGGTAGTTCTATTTTTAGTTTCTACCACACTGTTTTCCACAACCAGCAATGGATAAGGGTTTTGCATTCCCACCAGCAATGAGTAAGGGTTCCAATTTCCCACATCCTTGCCAACATTTGTTATTTTCTGTTTTATTTTCTTTTTTTTTTTAATCTCAGCCATGCTAGTGGGAGTGACATGGTATCTCATTGTGGTTTTGATTTGCATCTCTGATGGCTTATGACACTGAACATCTTTTCATGTGTTTGGTGGCCATTTAAATGTCCTCTTTGGTGAAATGTCTATTCAAGTCCTTTGCTCATTTTATGATTGGGTTATTTGTCTTTTTAAGTTGTCAAAGTTTTATATATATTTTATTTATTAGATTCTTGTTGGATATACGGTTTCCAAAGATAGTCTCCCAGACAGCAGCTTGTCTTTTAACAAGGCTGTAAATCTTTAGGGAAGCAAATTGTCACATCTTTCTCCCGTGGAGCAGTTGGTGGGTTTGAACCACCAACCTTTCATTAGTAACCAAGTGCTTAACCAACTACGCAACCAGGGCTCCTTAATCAAACAAAAGTTTAGCTTAATTAGTAAAGAATGTCTGCCTTGAGCACTGAGCTCTTTTAAAGAACTACTTATACCTATCTGGGATCAAATTGACGACAGCAACTTAGGGGACAGTGAGTTTATGTTAACAGAGGAGGAACAATTCAGAAAAGGAGGGTTAGAATGATTGCACAACTTGAAGCATGTAATCATTGTCACTGAATCGTACATGTAGAACTTGTTGAATTGGTGTATGTTTTGCTATTTATACTTTCAACAAGACCAAAAATAAAATTAAAAATAAAGAACACTGCCTTTCCAAGACATTGTTTTGTTGTTTGCTGCCATCTAGTTGGCCCCCAACTCAGGATTGGACCAGATCCACCGGGTTTTCAATCGCTGATTTTCAGAAGTAGATCACCAGGCCTTTCTTCCTAGTCCATCTTAGTCTGGAAGCTCTGCTGAAACCTGTTCCAGCATCACAGCAACACTCAGACCTCCACTGACAGGCAAGTGGTGGCTGCGCTTGAGGTGCGTTGGCTGAGAACTGAACCCAGCTCTCCTGCACAGAAGGCGAGAGTTCTACCACTGAACCACCACTGCCCTCGCCTTCCCAAGACAGAACCCAGAAAATGTGATTTTTCAATCTTTTTTGCAGAGTACAAGCATGTGACTGAGACTCCCCCGATAACAGTCACCGATGCAAGCTTTCAGTTCAGATGTGAGCAAATTGAGAAAGGAGGTGCCATACCGAATCCAACTGGTGACAAGAAAGGCAGCCAAGTTCCTGCTGTAAAATGACAAGGGGGGGGGTTGCCACAGCAGAGTGTCCTTTGGTGCTTGCGGGTAGTGGTGTGGCAGTGGTTAAACTCATCAGACCAGGAATGCAGCCTGCGGTTGGGCATCATTCCTAGACTCTTAGCCTTGATCTGGTTCTCTAGTAAATACCCATATAATAAACTCCTTTTCTGCTTAATCAGTCAGCATCAATTTCTGTTGCCATACCATAGATTTTATTAAAACCCCAAATATAAGAACCATGGACCAGTTTTCCATACTTACTCTAATTTAGTCCAAATATTATTTGCTGGATAATTTTACTTGTAGATTTGTATCTGTGACTTTTAGTTCTAGACCACTAGGGAGAGGAAAATGGAAGGCTTAGTTTCCATTCATTAATGAAAATCACGAGAATAGGCCATAGCATGAGGTGATTTCAAGATTCCAAACGTGATTGTTCTCATAAAGAGAGTGCAGAATGGGACAGGAAGTACATTTGGCCTTTTATTTATAATAGAGAAAAGGTTCTGATGAGCTCTGGGCCCTAGGTCTCTGAGTCATACTACAAAGGTATTCTCCTCTAGTCTATCTATAAAATGGAGGTAACAAGACCTGTATTACAGGTGTATTCTGAGGAGTGAGGGGCAATGGTGGTTCAGAGGTAGAATTCTTGTCTTCCATGTGGGATAACCCAAGTTTAATTCCCAGTCAATGCACCTCATATGCAGCCACCACATGTCTGTCAGTGGAGGCTTATATGTTGCTATAATGCTAAATCCAATCCACAACCAATCATGGGGATGGCACAGGACAGGGCAGCATTTCCTTCACATTTCTTTCCATGGTGCATGCGGTCATCATGGGTCAGGGGCCAACTCAATGGCAGCTAACAACGTTGTGAAAAGTAAATTAGTTTACACGCGCAAAACAACAGCGGAGGGCCTGAGCCCCGTGTAGTTCATAACAACGAGGGTTTTCTAAGTTTTACAAATATATAAGAACATCGGTCAGAGGATACAGACAAATCTTTTTACTGGGGAACAAATATTAGAATCAACTCATGCAGAAATCTTCACTGATTGTGACTAAATGATCATTAGGATTCAGCCATTATCCACTTTCTCACACTCAAGACACTCAATACCTTGTGTAACAAAAGGACATTCTTTTTTTCTATAGTGGATTGTTGACAGTCAAACTTGGCAGAAAACTTTTCATCTAAAAGAAGAAGTAAAAGAACATTTAAAATGGGAGGAAATAAGCCTATTTGGGGTATGCCTTACGCTGGGTTCTCTAGAGAAGCAAAACCAGTAAAGCATATACATATATATAGAGAGAGAGAGATCTATACCAAGGAAATTGCTCATGTGGTTATAAAGGCTGGAATGTTCCAAGTCTGTGGGTCAGGATAGAGGCTTCTCCTGACTCACATAGCCAAAGGGGCTGGTGAACCC
>NW_004443954.1:10366701-10383211 GCF_000243295.1 Trichechus manatus latirostris
TTCTTCATATAGTCCAGCTTCTCTGTTAGTTTGTTGTACTGTGGGGGCCTGCATGTTGCTGTGATGCTGGAAGCTTTGCCACTGGTATGCAGATACCAGCAGGGTCACCCATGGAAGACAGGTTTCAGCTGAGCTTCCAGACTAAGACAGACTAGGAAGAAGGACCTGGCAGTCTGCTTCTGAAAAGAATTAGCAAGTGAAAACCTTGTATGCTGAGCAAATAATTCAAGAAGCTGGAAAACATTACACTGAGTGAAATAAGTCAGACACAAAAAACGTAAGACTAAGCTAGTTGCCTTTGAGTTGATTCCGACTCATGGTGACCCTGACTCCTAGCAACCCCATGTGTGTCAGACTAGAACTGTACTCCACAGAGTTTTAAATGGCTCTGATTTCTGGGGGAGCCCTGGTGGTACAGGGGTTAAAGCGCTGGACTGCTAACCAAAAGATCAGCAGTTTGAACCCACCAGCCACTCTGTGGGAGAAAGATGCAGCAGTCTACTTTTATAAAGATTTATAGCCTTGGAAACCCTATGACAAAGTTCTACCCTGTCCTATAGGGTCGCTACGAGCCGGAATCAACTCCACAACAGTGGGTTTGGTTTTTGGTGATCTTTCGGAAGTAAATTGCTAGATCTTTCTTTCAGGGAGCTTCAGGGTACACTTAAACTGCCAACTTTTCGATTAGGAGCTGAACACTTAACATTTGTGCCAACCAGGGACTCCAAAAAAAGAAAAAAAACATTGTCGTTGAGTCGATTCCAACTCATATCGACCCTACAGGACAGAGTAAAACTACCCCATAGCGTTTCCAAGGAGCAGCTGGTGGATTCAAACTGCCAACCTCTTGGTGAAGCAGCTGAGCTCTTCATCACTGAGCCACGGGGGCGCCACCTCCCAGCCTCTGTTAAGCACTAATCTTTTGTTTCAATCTATTAGTGCTTACCAGGGGATGGGGGAACAGGGAGGATTGGGGAGTTAATTAAAAAAAAAAAAAAGGGCATTAACTGGAGAAACATCTCAGCAATTAAAAAAAAAAAAAAAAAAAACCTAAACTGACAAGACTAAAAAAGTTTGATACGCTTACCATCTAGTGTCTATGGCAAACAAGAAATCTCCCGGAGAAAATCTATGTTTCAGGGGAATTTATGCGTTTATTCAACAAACTCAATAACTACTGTGTGATGGATACTGTCTCCTGCTAAGGTAATCCATCAGCAAAACTGTAAAGTTCACATCAGTACTTCTCTCTTGTCAGCCTCTCTGTTCCCTCTATATAACCAGCACTTTCTGTTGCCTCCTGCTGCCCAGAAAAACCCCATCTCCATTCCCATCCCCAGCTGAAGCACCCTCTCTGGCTTGCTGTCCTACATACTTCTCAAACTCCAAATTTCTCTGTCTTCTTCCTACTAAAACCAATCTCTCTTGCGTGCCCCCGCTAGAAATGCTCTCATCTAGTTGTCCATTCGAGGGGAAACAGCTCAAACACACCACATTATGAAAGGATTCTAGCCCTCTTTGTATGAAATGCACATTCTAGCTAGGAATAATAGCTTAATAACTATAGGAAAGAGTTTCGAAAGATTCAGGAAGTCAAGAGGCAGTCGCTCAAACAGAACGAGGAGATGCTGCATGGTTCAAAATTGGAAAAGGTGTGCAGCAGGGTTGTATTTTCACCACTTATTCAATATGTATTGCTGAGCAAATAATCCAAGAAACTGGACTATATGAAGAAGACAGCATCAGGATTAAAGGGAGACTCACTAACAGCATGCAGTATACAGATGATACAACCTTTCTTGCCAAAAATGAAGCTGACTTGAAGCACTTACTGATGAAGGTCAAAGATTACAACCTTCAGTATGGATTACACCTAAACATGAAGAAAACAAAAGTCCTCATAACTGAACCAATAAACAATATCATAATAAATGGAGAAAATATTGAAGTTGTCAGCAATTTCACTCTACTTGGATCAACGATCAATGTCCGTAGAAGCAGCAATCAAGAAATCAAACGGTATAATGTATTGGGCAAATCTGCTGGACTATATGAAGGAGGAGGAGGCATCAGGATTGAAGGAAGACTCATTAACAACCTGCGATACGCAGATGCTACAACCTTGTTTGCTGAAAGTGAAGAGGACTTGAAGCACTTACTGATGAAGATCAAAGACTACAGCCCTCCATATGGATTTATTTAAAAAAAAAAAAAAGAAACCCTTTGCCGTCGAGCCAATTCCAACTCATAGCAACTCTATAGGACAGAAAAGAACTGCCCATAGTGTTTCCAAGGAGCAGCTGGTGGATTTGAAATACTGATCTTTTGGTTAGCAGCCAAACAATTAACCACTGCTCCACCAGGGCTCTCCATATGGATTACACCTCACTGTGAAGAAAACAGAAAAAAAGTCCTCACAACTGGACCAATAAGCAACCTCATGATAAACGGAGAAAAGATTGAAGTTGTCAAGGATTTCATTTTACTTGGATCCACAATCGACACCCACAGAAGCAGCAGTCAAGAAATCAAAGGACATATTGTATTGAGCAAATCTGCTACAAAAGACCTCATCAAAGTGTTAAAAACCAAAAACGTCACTTTGAGGACTAAGGTGCGCCTGACCCAAGCCATGGTGTTTTCAATTGCCTCATATGCATGTGAAAGCTGGACAATGAATAAGGAAGACTGAAGAAGAATTGATGCCTTTGAATTATGGTATTAGCAAAGAATACTGAATATACCATGGACTGCAAGAAGAACGAATAAATCTGCGTTGGAAGAAGTATAGCCAGAATGCTCCTTAGAAGCAAGGACGGCGAGACTATGTCTTACATACTTTGGACATGTTATTAGGAGGGACCAGTCCCTGGGGAAGGACATCATGCTTGGTAGAAAGTCAACGAGATGGACTGACACAGTGGCTGCAACAATGGGCTCAAGCATAACAACAATTGTGAGCATGGCACAGGATTGGACAGTGTTTCATTCTGCTGTACTGAGGGTCGCTATGAGTCGGAACGGACCCGACAGCACCTAACAACAACAATACATAAAGTTGCCATGAGTCAGAACTAGCTCAATGGCAACGAACAACAACATCACTTATCATACGGTACTCATGTCTACCCCGGCTCCACTGGCGTGCAAGGCAGTTTCTTACCCTAGTTGGCAGTCCTTTCATTCCTCCCACTTCTTCAGCTCCAGTCAGGGATGTGCAGATGGATCACTACTCTGCTGATGACCAGGCATTGTGGTCACATTCCATTCCCCGGGGCTTCAAACCACAGGCCATTTCTGCACCTGAACCGTGCCCATGGCTTCAAGTCTACAAATAAGAAGGATGAGCTCCTCTCCTCCATTCTAGCAGAACGCCACACAGCCACGCCCAGGATTGTAATCCAAAAATTTTAAAACTGCGCATGCACACACAGAGACACACAAACTTGCATATCTTTACCCTTTACTTTTCACCTTCTTTATTTACCTGCCTTCTGGGAATTAAACACAAACGTGTCCGTGTTAAATTCTCTTACCGTGTAGTAGATACAGATGGTATTTAGACATCTTAAAGGTTGCTTTGCTTTTCCTTCAGAAATACAAAATGAGCCAAGATGTGTAAGAGATTACTTTTTTTTTTCTGTCCTATTCTCAACATAGGAGTCCAGCAGCTGCTATCTCAGCAGATACCTAACCGAAATAACTATTCTTCAAACAAAACAAAAAGAGATGTCTTTAGGAACCTTCATTTTCCTAAAGATCTGTGCTCCAAGCATTTACACTCCAAGAATTACAACAGTGGATCTTGTGATGAGATACTAAAGTGGCTTTTATTTCTTAAAGTGCATTATGCTTTTCAGTAATCTGACAACATCTCTGGGAATTTAGATAGTAACATCAGAACGCTACCTACACACTAAGCCCAGCTCAATAATCACTTGCTGGTTCATTAATTGCTAAATGATCACTTGTAAAAATTGAGGCACAAAATATTTAAGTGATTTAAGTATAGTTTCTTGTTCAATTAGAAGCAAAGCTGAGAACACAAACCAAGTCTTTAGATTTTCTTTTAACTTCTTATTATAGACATTTTTAAACACATGCAAAAGTAATACAGTGTAATAAACCCCCAGGTTCCCATCAGCTGGTTTCAACAATTAGCAACATTTTTTTGGCCCAACTCATTTAATCTATTCTCCAATTTTTTCTTTTCTCATTGCTGTACTTTAAAGGAAATCCTAGACATCATTTCACTCATAAATACTTCAGTAGATATCTCTAATAAGATAGTCTTTTGATTTTATATGTATTTGTGGTAGATCAAAAGGAGCCCTGGTGGCACAGTGGTTAAAGCACTCAGCTGCTTACCAAAACAGTCGGTGGTTCCAATCCATCAGCAGCTCCGCGGGAAAAAGATGTGGCAGTCTGCTTCCGTGAAGATTTACAGCCTTGGAAACCCTCTGGGGCAGTTCTGCTCTGTTCTATAAGGTCACTATGAGTTGAGTCGAATGGACTCGCTGGCAGCAGTTTGGTTTGGTTTGGTGATAGATCAACAATATCCAAACAGTGGCCAGGGAACCTCAGAGGCCCAGCAAAAATTTCTAGTACCCTTCTTAAGTTCTTTCCCTGACAATGTATTTTGATCCTGCGTATACCGTTTCCTCAAAAGAGGAAATCTAAATCAATTTTAATAAGTCCATAAATAGAAAAGTAAAAAAAAATAATAATCTTGATGGTAGAAATAGAAAACGTCAAACTTCTAAGTTAATTTAAATATTTAAACATTTAAATATCCTATGAATATTACCAGTTTTATGAACAGCACAAGCAAATGTCTCTTTTACCTTCTGCCATGTGGAATCTTTGGAAAAAATCATGATGTGGAAACTTTATTCTAGATACTCCCAAAATCCTGAAGTTGTATGAAGGCTGTATGTAGCCATAATTTGCTCTGGAAATTGTGGTGGTGTTCAATAAAATATAAATAGAATTCCTTACATATTTAGTATATGACATAAGAAACGGTCTCTGATATTATTATTTTATGAGTTTCTCAAAATTATAATTTCATTCTAATTTTAATATGGAATTTTAATTTCACACTCATTAACAAGCATTCCATTCACTACAGAGGCAAACAACTTACCTATAGAGTAGCCACAAAGAACAGAAACATAGGCAACTATACCTAATAAATGATTTAGTGACGTTACATTACAATACATAATATGTCTGATGTGCTGTCCCTCATTAGCAATGCATAGTTTAATGTGCTGGGCAGAAATGCAATGAACATGATACATTAACATAGCATTTCTAAAAATCCCTGCTCATGCATCTGTAATACCTCAACTCAGATCAGTAGTTCTGAAAATGTGATCCCTGGAATTAACAAGATCAGCAACACCTGGGAATGTTAAAAAATGCAAATTTTAACCTCAGCTCTACTGAATCAGAGACTCTGGATGCAACCGTCTGTGGTTTAACAAGCCCTTCAACTGATTCCCAAGACGCTTGATGAGATGGATTGACACGCTAGCCTCAGCATGGGCGCAGACATATCAAAGTTCATGCAGCTGGCACAGAAGCAAACAATACTTAGTTCTGTTATATACAGGGTCGCCATGAATCAGAGCTGACTGGGCGGCAACCAGCAACGACAACCAGGTGATTCTGATGCACGCTAACTTTTAAGAACCACAGCCTCAGTTTATTTGTATCTGATTTTTCACTGATAAAACAAAAAAAACCCGCCCTTTTAGCATACCTCCCGGGTAGGATTGCCAGATTTAGTAAATAAAAATATAGGAGGGTACCCAGTTCAACTTGAATTTCAGATAAACAGCAAATATATTTTTAGTTTAATTATATCCCATGCAAGTGTGTCTCATGCGTATACATCCCACAATTATATGATCACCCCATGCACATTGCTGTTGCTAGTTGCCGACAAGTTGATTCTGAGACTTATGGCAACCCCATGTGTGCAGAGTAGAACTGTGACCTTTAGAAAGATGTTCACCAGGTCTGTCTTCCGAGGCGCCTCTGGATAGGTTCGAACCATCAACCTTTTGGCTAGTAGTCCAGCACTTAACCATTTGCACCACCCAGGGACTCTACCCCTTGCACCCTTACACTAAAAAATGATTTGTTGGCTTATCTTACGTTCAAATTTAACTTTGCATCCTGTGTCCTGGTTTTATCCAGCAACCCTACCCAAGAGTGTTCAGATCTGGCCAGCATGCGGGACACTCCACAAGACCCTGTCATCCAACCGGTCCCTCACCACTCCGGGTCGTGAGGTGGTGCTATCTGGTGATCTCCTCTAGCCTGTCAAGTCCAGGCACTAATTAGTCTTCCCTTAGCACAGTCAAATTGGGCATAGAATCACCTATATTCCCAAACTTTGTGGCCACTCTGTAGGTAGAAACACTGAGTGTCAGCTAAAGATGAAAGCTAAAGAAATTCATACCAAATTTCATCTAACTTATTATGAATTTAGTAACTCTAAATTATGAAATGTGCAAGCAATTTTTTTTCTCTGCTCAAAAAAACCTTGTATTACACAAAGTCCTGAATTTCTAATAAGAAATAATTAACTCTGTCTAAAAATGTTTTTTAGGGCTGCATACTGATGAGAGTTTCTTTCATATCATTGCCCCTAAGTCAGAAAATTAAAACCAGTTTTAAAATCTAAATCTTGCTGTAATGATTTTTATATAGTTTTCTCCCTTTCATTTTTGAGCTCTTTGCCATTTAATTTTATCTTTTTCATTTATATAACATATAATGTATAGATTTTAAGCATACACTTTGATGAGTTTTGACAAACATATATGCCCACCTCATCAAGAACATTTCCTTCTCCAGACTTTCTGGAGCCATGGGGGGTGGGATGAACCCCTGAAACTATTGCCTTGACGTAGTCTTTAAAACTTAAACCAAAAATATCCCCTGAAGTCTTCTTATAACCAAACAATAGTTTAGCTAAACTAGTCAAAATTTTCTGCCTTGAGCATTATGCTATGTTAAGAACTATCTATATGGGATCAAAGCAACAACAGCAACTTGAAAGATTCGATAGGAATTTTAGGGGGCAGTGAGTTGATGTTAATGGAAGAGGAACAACTCAGAAATGGAGGGTGAGAATGGTTGCACAGTTCGAAGAATGTAATCAATGTCACTGAAGTGTACATGTAGAAACTGCTGAATTGGTGTATGTTTTGTTGTGTATATTCTCAACAACAACAAAATAAACTTTGAAAAAAGAACATTTCCTTCCCTTTAGAAAAGATCCTCATGCCCCTTTCCAGTCAACCCCCTTCCAGAATCAACCACTCTCCTGATTTTAATTACCATAGTTTTGTTTGTTCTAGAACTTCATGTAAATGGCATTGCTTTTGTTTTCACATATTCAAACTTCTGCCTATTTTGCTATATGGCAGGGAAAGTAACTGTATTTTTATTTACATTTTCTCTGAAATCACCTGTAAGGCCCTGAAAAATAGTATGCTACCCCTCACACTCAAGTGGAGAACAGAGCACTTACTGAGATATTTTTATGGTCTTAGAGGAGGCTTCAGAACCTGAGGAAGTAACTAGGGAAGGGACAGGAAAAAGTGCTTTAGGTTAGGGATTCCTGGACTTCATCCTCAGATGGGTCCCCAAGTCAGGAAGCCCTCAGGCCTGAGACCAAGCAAGGGATGGCTGTGAGGAGCGTCACTAGAGGGCGCTGTGCTGATGGGGAGCAACTAGCCCAACTGGTTCCACAGGGCAACAGCTTCATTGCCTTCATAGCAACAGCGTTCATGAAGCCTCTGGTCATCTAGTGATTGGAATCCCACCATCCCTCACGTGTTTCAGGATATCACGTGATGAGAACAGGATTCTGTCGCACCAAGGACCATTAAGGTAGGAAGGAAATCTTGTATCTGTATTTTGGGGGCAGACTGATACACCCTAAAATAAGAACAGAGGAGTATAGATACCTCTGTTCCAGTGAATGTAAGTTAAAAATTCATCAAGTTATTTAATATTTTCATGCTTTTTAAAGCACCCACTGGAGTAGCATCTAATTATCATTTTAAAAGTCTACTCCCGAAACAAGAACATAAAATTGAAAATGCCAACAATATGCAATATAATATCCTCTATGAAAAAAATATTTCTATGATATTCCCTTTTGCTTACATTCCTGGGGAATCCCAGAGACTACAGACCATATAAATCCAAATGGACATATTACTTATATGGTTAATTTAGGCACATACAAATGTTATCGTTTGAAACAGATTTAGAAAAATATGTACAACAGATAAAATGTATTTTTAAATGTACCCCAAAATGTTGAATCTCATCACAAATCCTCACTCCTCCTGAGTTTTTCTCTGACATCCAGAATTTCTCAAAGGCAAACTTAAGCGTAGATCCTTCGATGAAGACTCCAAAGCTACTTTAGGTCATCGTATGTAGGCTCCATCCATATCCAGCCACAGGGACCCTCGTTTGCTCCTTGTTTTAGGAGAAACCTGGAAATATCATCACAAATAATACAAAGCCTTCCTGTTTAACCTCTGTTGGAGGTTGGTTTCTCTGGAAGCAGATGCAGGCAGAGGGTTTGGGGAGCAAGATGTCTATTAGGGATCAACACCCGTGAAGAGAAGGGAGAGGGAGGTGGATTGGCCTGGGGAAGCAATTAAACTGGCATGCAGACCCAACAATGCCTCAGCCACCCAGCTGGGAGCTCTGGGGCAAGTACTGCCTGTCAGAATGTCATCCACCAGGCCAGAATGGCCGGGCCTCTACATCGCTTTCTCTCAGTTATGGGATCTGAGCTCCTGCAGGAAGGGCATGATTTTGAGCAAGGGAGGAGGCTCTCTGCAGCTGAGGCAGTCCTCAAGGAGCTGACAGCTGTAGGCTGTTGCTGAGCAAACACTTCACAGCTAGGCACCAAGTCCTTCCTAGAAGGGAGATTTCAGGACTTAGCACAACTACTCTCCTCTAACTCTGCAAGCGCTGTGTGGATTTATTCCAGTCCCTCAAAGTCTCACCACACTCACCCTTATTTTGGAGTTGTTACGTGTGCCTGGAACATTTTCCCCAACCCTCTTCATCTGGCTAACTCCCATTCTTATCCTCAGAAAGGCCTTCGCTAGCCCACTCCTTTGTGACACTCATGTCACTTGTGATCTGCTTAATGCCTTTCTTCCCTGTTAAATATCCTCCATGAGAGCAGAAACGATGTCTGACTTGTTTGTACTATATCCTCCATCTATCAATGTGCCAAACACAGAGTAAATATTCCACATGTACTTGATAAATCGATTGATTACATTTGATATACTTAGTATTTTACTTTGGGTTCCCCCAGAAGCAGACTCTAAAGCAAGGATTCTAGTGCAAGCATCTTGAGAAGTAATCCCAGGGAACACTGGTGGGAAAGTAAGGAACTGAGAGAGGAAAGGAAAGGAAGCTCATTACCACTGTGGACTAGAGCGTAATCCTTCTGGGGAACTCTGAGGAACCAAGGAAGAACATGCACCTTGAAATTATCCATTCAGGAGATGAGGGAACAGGCGGCCAACAAATACAGGAAGAGATGCTTGTGCTCATTGGCCATTACAGAGACGCACATCAAAACAACAATGAGATAGCATTTCAGCCCAGCAATAATGACAATGATCAAAAAAAAAACAGAAAACAACAAATGCTGGCGAGGGTGTGGGGAGACTGGAACTCTCATACACTGCTGGTGGGATTGTAAAATGATACAACCACTGTAGAAAACGGTATGGCACTTCCTTAAAAAGTTAGAAATAGAGATACCTTATGATCCATCAATCCTACTACTAGATATATATCCTAGAGAAAAAAGAGCCATGACACGAATAGACATATGGACATCCATGTTCATCATGGCACTGTTCACAATAGCAAAAAGATGGAAGCAACCTAGGTGCCCATCAATGGATGAAAATGGACAAACTATGGTACATACACACAGTGGAACACTACGCAACGTTGAAGAATAACGATGAATCCACGAAACACCTCACAACATGGATGAACCTGGAGGACATCTTGCTGAATGAAACAAGTCAATCACAAGAGGACAAATATTGTATGAGACCATCAGTATAAAAAGTCAAGAAAAAGTTTACACAGAGAAAGAAATATTTCTTGGATGGGAGGAGGAGGGAGGGAAAATCACTAATTAGATAGTAGACACTTATTAAGCTGGGTGAAGGAAAAGGCAGTACACAATAAGGGGGATGTCAGCACAACATGACCAAGGCAAAGGAAGACATTGGGAGGTATGTAAGAGTAAAAAGAAACAATGGTAAATACTGTTACATACACAATCCTGCAAAAACAGTAACAACAATAATTTACAAGTGGTACGGTGTTCCACGGACACCTGGTCAAAGGCCAAGGTAGCTTATCTCTGATTCCAGTCTATTCTCCACATTACCACCAGATAATAGAAAATAAAATTCAATCATGTCATTCCCCTGCTTGAAATGTTCTGAAATTGGTTCAGTTAAAATAGATCAAAAAGCCACACTCCATAATATACATGGCATGCAAAGCCCCGGATGACTGGTGGCCAGCCTAGTTGGTTAGCCTTACCACCACCATTCCAATCATGCCAGACTCTCTACTGTTCCTGAAACATCTCAGTACTCTCTCATGCGTGAGGGCCTTTGCAAATGCTGCTCCCTTTGACTGGAATGAGTCCTTCTTGCCCTCATCAAATATCTGTTCACCCTAGCCTAAGTATCATCTTCTCAGTGATCTCAGCAAAGGTTCTGCTGGGAGAAGCAATCCATCAAGGGCTCTGAGCATGCCTGCACATTCTTTCCAGGTATGCCAAGAATGCAAAGCCTCAACTCTACCCTGGCTATTTCTCAGTATTGTACTTGCAGAGAGCAATCTTGAGGGTTGAAGTAGCATCTTGCTTGCTGCTCATTGTTCTTGTTGTTAGCTGCCATTGAGTCAGCCCCCAACTCATGGTGACCCCATGCACAATGGGATCAGACTATTGTGATCTGTAGGGTTTCCACTGGCTGATTTTTCAGAAGTCGATTGCCAGGACTTTCTTCTGCTGCTCACTGTAAGGGTGGTAAATTTCCTGAACCCAGTGTTTCTTTCCTGTAATGCAAACCATGGCATGTGCAGGCATTCATCTAGGCCCACACTCATACCTCATGGGACTTAGAGGTTATAGGGAACTGGTGCCAACATCATGCTTGTGCTACTTGCTGCGCCATGAGTAATAAAGCCCTTCGTCTCTGACTCGGAGTCTCATGTCTTCTGCTGGTATCCATGAAACAGTAACAGGCTAGCTTGTTAACTTGCAAGTAAGGTAAAATCCCAGGTTCTTCTTGCCTTTGACAATCTTCTATCTCCCCAGACAGGATCTGTAGCCTCTTTTAAGGGGTTAAGAGCTATGGCTCCTAACCAAAAGGTTGGCAGTTGGAATTCACCAGCTGCTCCTTGGAAACCATATGAGGCAATTCTACTCTGTCCTCCTGAGTTGCTATTGGGTCACTATGAGTTGGAATCAACTCAACAGCAATGGTTTTTTTTTTTTAATCTGTGATCTACAATATTTGCTGAAATAAGATGTTGTTATAGTATGGCACAGGTTATGGTACACAAGGAGGCCTTGGTGATTCAGTGGTAGAATTCTTGCCTTCCATACAGGAGACCCAGATTCAATTCCTAGTCAACACAACTCATGGACTGCCACCAGCAGTCTGTCAGTGGTGGATTGTGTATTTCTATGACGCTGAACAGGTTTCAGTGGAGCTTCCAGATTAAGATGAACTAGGAAGAAAAATCTGGCAATCTACTTCCAAAAATCAGCCAGTGAAAAACCCTATAGATCCAAGAGCCCAATCTGCAACCGATTATGAGGACAGTGCAGGACCAGGCAGCTTTCGTTTCACTGTGCATGGGGTGCCATGAGGCAGAGGCTGACCCGATGTCAGCAAACAACAACGACACGTAGGAGGTATTCAGAAAAATGTCAACTACATAAAAGAAAGTATTTTCCAACCAGTAAAGATCTCTGCTCTGATAGCTACATCATTTTCCCCTAACTAAAACTAGGCCCATTGAAATAAAACAGACAAAATGAGACTGACCTTTCATTGCCATCATCCCTGAAAAGGCTAATACTCCGAAGACCTTGGAGAATCCAAGAGTGACAGTATTAGGCTCTTTCAATCTTTCCTCCTGTCGATCAAATTGGGCCAGCATGATACTGTTAATAATTCCTAGACTTAAAATAATTCCAGTTTTAAAGCAATCTTTCTCTAGTCCAGAAACATGTATATTTCCTGGCCTTAAGGGTAGAAGGTTAAGCTATATTTTGAGATTTTTTAAATAAGATTTTTTTTTGAATATTGTAAGCTGGCAGGGAAAGTTCTCAACAATTATTGAATTCTTTCCCCGGTGATTGTATCACATTTTTGCAGCCAAGAGGCATGGCAATACATTAATAAGCTAAAAAAATAAATAAATGAACAAATAAAGTCTCACTTGGTTACATGATCATGAAGAGAAATTGAGAAAATGCAAAGTAGCAAACAGAAGCAGCTGTTAGAAAGCCCCAGAAATGAGGCATTATAAAATAACAAACATCTGTTTAGCCAAAAGCAACAGGTTGGCTTTGCAAGACGGAAGCCAGGGTTATCCCATGAATAAGCTACTAAAGAAACATTTCTTCCTGCCCATGTGGTAGGGAAAGAAGGAATAACTTATTAAATTCAAAACTAGTCAAACATTTTTTTAAAGTAAGACCCGAACTCAAAGGCTCTAATATTTGAAATTGGATTTATATTGATGAAATGTGCATCATATTTTTCATTTGCATCTTGTGGGCAGGGCTGACTTCCTGCTGCAAATGGACCCTTGTTAAAGTGAGGAGGCAGATCTACCCTCTAACCCTGCTGGCACAGTGACTTGTGAAGCCACACCAAGGCTATGGGCATGCGAGTTAATATAATGCATGGCACCATTCACCTCACACCTGGCTCTAGCGCTCCGTCTGTGTGGAAAGTAAAAAAGTCAGCCAGATGTTTTGCCAAAGCATTGTGATATTTGGAATGGCTTCAAAGAACTTTGCATATTTCATTCAATCTTCGCCTGCTTTCCTTAGTTTTATCCTACATTTGAAAGTGGGAAACTGGCCCCAGGGAAATGCCACTAATCAAAGCACCAAGGGTAGAAGGGAAATTAGCCTCCTAAATTTTGGAAAACAGAATTCTACATGTTTTCACAATGCTGTCGGCTCAGCTGTGTTATACTGCCCTTATTGTGCCTCAGACAAGAATGTTTCATCTGTGCCTTGAGTTTCTAGGAGGAAGGAAGGTAGATGCTCCCTATGAGTATTACCCAGGAGTTTAGTGCTGCTTCTGCCACTACTGGAGCCCTGGTGGTGCGGTGGTTAAGAGCTCAGCTGCTAACTAAAAGGTCGGCAGTCTGAATCCACCAGCCGATCCTTGAAAACCCTATGGGGCAGTTCTACTCTGTCCTACAGGATGTCTATGAGTCAGAATCAACTTGATAGCTCTATCACTACCACAGAGGAGTGCGAAATGCAGAAAATGGTCAGGGCTCGTGTCATGGATTGAATTATGTCCCCCAAAAAATGTGTGTATCAATTTGGCTGGGCCATGATTCCCAGAATTGTGTGGTTGGCCTCCATTTTGTGATTGTAATTTTGTGTTAAAGAGGATTAGGGTGGGATTGTAACACCACCCTTACCCAGGTTACATCCCTGATCCAATGTAAAGGGAGATTCCCAAATGGCGCCAACCTGCCTTTTTACCTACAAAGCTAGAACAGCATGATACCTTCTACTTTAGTATAGTCTAAGTTTCATGTGCCAATTGTAACTCTCCACCAGAATGCTCATGATAGTTCTGGGGCCAGGAAAAGTGAAATTGTACTGAACCATTGTATGTTAGTTGCTGGTGGAGTGAACTCTGACTCATGGCAACTTTATGTACAACCAGGGCTTCCAACTGGTTAGATCTGGTTCGAACCCCTGCTGAGAATTTGCATTTCTAACAAGTTCCCAGGCAATGCTAATGTTGCTAGTTAGGGACTAATTCTGAGAACCACTAGTAAAGCAGTGGTTCTCAAAATTTATTACACATAAGAATCACCTGGGGGAAATGAGGCCAAGATGGCAGAGTAGTCAGATGCTTCCTGTGGTCCCTCTTACAACAAAGACCAGAAGAAAAAAAGTGAATCAATTATATATGACAATCTAGGAGCCCTGAACATCAACGGCAAAGTTGAGGAATCAGACTGAGTGGCAGGGGGTGGGAGAGATGGTTCAGAAGCAGTGAGGAGTTGCCAGACCTGACCTGGTCAGCACTGGCAAGCAGCAGGCTGGATTGGCTGGCATGCGCAGTGAGGCAAGCAGTGGCGCTCGGGATGCATTTTCCACATCAGGAGAGACAGAGCAGCAGAGAGGCTGCTCAACCCTCCAGAACCAGTAAGAAGCGGTGCTGAATCGGCAAAGATAAGTACATGTGTCTAACCTACCATATGGATCAAAAAAACACCTCTTTTGGGAAGAACCTCTGCCCCATTTACTGCACCATCTCCGCACTGCACCAGTCCTGGTCCAGCTTCAGCAGATGCCGCACCCCCTGGGCCAAAGCAGGACCTATCAGGTGCCCTGAGCCATTCTCCTGGCCTTGGAGAGAGAACAAATTAACAAACAGGAAAAAATAATCTACTAGCCCCCCTAAGCCAGGAACTCAGGGAAGGCACACCCCCTTTGCCTAGGCACAGGCATAACGGGTCCATGGATTTTGAATGCCTTTCACCCCTGCATAGACCTGTGTGGGCCCATTTCAACAGTGTAGGCCCTCATTAGCATAGTACGACAGGGTATATGAAGCCTATTTTCAACTATATCAGCTATAAGGGGGAGTGGCAGATTCATGACATCTGACACCACCCTGCCCATTAAGCAGGGTCCTTACCTACCCACATCAGAGGCCAGAGGACTGGTTGCTCCACCCACACCACTTAGCAACCCACAACAGAGGTCCAGGAATAAGTGGTGTCTCCCAATCCTTACAGCCAACAGCACTGGGTACCCATAATCTGGCTGCAAAACCAATCAACTACATACTCTAGGGAGCAGGGACGTGCTTTCCTCCCAGACACTCAGAGGCAGCTGTCAGCCTTGCTCGGTGCCTGACTCCGTACTTCAGCCAGATACCTATGCCTACTCCAATCACCCCTGCCCGTCTAGGCCTGTAGGTGAGAGCCTGCACCACACACTTGGTGATCGACTACCTGGATACCTCAGCTGAATCCATACAGGAAAAGTAAATGGACTCCTGGGCTCACATACCTAGTAACAAGCTCTAACAACCTGGTGACAGGATGTGAGAGCTTCAAAGACACCAATAATAAAACTAGCTCACATGAGCAGACAATTTGGGTGTATCAAAACAAGAAGCTAGGACACAGTAAACAAACATAAAATAAATAAATATAATAATTTATTGATGGCTCGGAGACAACAGTCAATATTAATCACAGAAAGAGGCAGACCATGATGGCTTCAGCAAGTGCCCAAATTAGAGAATCAAGAAACCTTCCAGAGGAAGAGAACTTTTTGGAATTACTGGAGGCAGAATTCAAAAGATTAATATACAGAGCTCTTCAAGAGATCAGGAAGGAGATTATGCAAAACACAGAACACCCCAAGGACACAGAGACAAAGCAATAGAGGATCTTAAGCAGGTTATTCAGGACCATAATGACAAATTTAATAGGCTACAAGAATTCACAGAGAACAAACAGAAATCTAAAAGATGAACAATAAAATCTCAGAATTAGATAACTCAATAGAAAGTCATAAGAGCAGAAATAAGGCAATGGAAGTCAGAATTAGTGAGACTGAAGATAAGCACTTGACACCAACTTATATGAGGAAAAATCAGATAAAAGAATTTTAAAAAATGAAGAAACGCTAAAAATTATGTGGGACTATATCAAGAGGAATAACCTAAGAGTGATTGGAGTACCAGAATGGGGGGATAACAGAAAATACAGAGAGAATTGTTGAAGATTTGTTGGCAGAAAACTTCCCTGATACCGTGAAAGATGACACGATATCTACCCAAGAAACTCAGTGACCCCACACACGGTAGATCCCAAAAGAAAATCACCAAGACATATTATAATCAAACTTGCCAAAAACAAAGACAAAGAGAGAATTATAAGAGCGGCAAGGAATAAACAAAACGTCTTCTACAAAGAAGAACCAATAAGAATAAGCTCAGAAACATCTAGCTCAATTGGCATAACACAGTTTATAAAGACAATGTTCTACATTCTACCTTGGTGAGTAGCATCTGGGGTCTTAAAAGCCTGTGCGCAGCCATCTAAGATACTCCACTGGTCTCATCACTTTGGGAGCAAGGGAGAATGAAGAGAACAGGATACAAGGAAAAGATTAGTCCAAAGGACT
>NW_004443954.1:10383843-10385735 GCF_000243295.1 Trichechus manatus latirostris
GGGAGAGAGTTGACATGTTGTGGGGTTGTTAACCAATGTCATAAAACAATATGTGTACTACTGTTTAATGAGAAACTATTTGTTCTGTAAACCTTCACCTGAGGTACAATTAAAAAAAAAAAAAAGAATAAGCTCGGACTACTCAGCAGAAACCATACAGGCAAGAAGGCAATGGGATGACATATATAATGCCTTGAAGGAAAAAAATTGCCATCCAAGAATTATATATCCAGCAAAACTGTATTTCAAATATGATGGAGAAATTAGGGCATTTCCAGATAAACAGAACTTCAGGGAATTTGTAAAAACCAAACCAAAATTACAAGAAATACTAGAGGGAGTACTCCGATTAGAAAATCAGTAACATCAGGTAACAACACAAGATTAGAACACAGGACAGAGCAACCAGATATCAACCCAGATAGGGAAATCACAAAAATAAATCAAAGCTAAAACACTGAAAATAGGGAAACAGAGACATCAATAGGTAAAAGATGATGAAATTAAAACAAAAAAGAGGGACTAAATAACGTAGTCATAGATCTTTCATATGGACAGGAAGTCAAGGCGATACAAAGAAATAAAAGATTGGTTCAAACTTAGAAATAGAGGTAAATATTAAGGTAACCACAAAGGAAACTAACAATCCTACACACCAAAATAAAAAACAAGAAAAACATAAAGACTCAGCAAATACAAAATCGACAACAATGAAAAGGATGAAAAGAAAATACACAAAGAAAAACGACTCAGCACAGAAAATTAAGTGGAACAAAGACACTGTCAACAATACACAAAAAAGACATCAAAACGACAGCACTAAACTCATACCTATCAATAATTACGCCGAATGTAATGGACTAAACGCACCAATAAAGAGACAGAGAGGGGCAGAATGGATTAAAAAACACGATCCATCTATATGCTGCCTACGAGAGACACACCTTAGACTTAAAGACACAAACAAACTAAAACTCAAAGGATGGAAAAAAAATAGATCAAGCAAACAACAATCAAAAAAGAGCAGGAGTGGCAATATTAATCTCTGACATAAAAGACTTTAAAGCAAAATCCACCACAAAGGATAAGGAAGGACAGTATATAATGATTCAAGGGTCAATACACCAGGAGGATGTAACCATAATAAGTATTTACACACCCAATGACAGGGCTCCAAAATACATAAAACAAACTCTAACAGCATTGAAAAGACAGATAGACAGCGCCACAATAATAGTAGGAGACTTTAACACACCACTTTCAGTGAAGGACAGAACATTCAGAAAGAAGCTCAATAAAGACACGGAAGATCTAAATGCCACAATCAACCAACTTGATCTCATACACATATACAGAACACTCCACCCAACAGCAACCAAGTATATTTTCTTTTCCAATACACATGGAACATTCTCCAGAATAGACCACATATTAAGCCATAAAGCAAGTCTTAACAGAATGCAAAGCATAGAAATATTACAAAGCATCTTTTCTGACCATAAAGCCACAAAGGTAGAAACCAATAACAGAAAAAGCAAGGAAAAAAAAAATCGAATACATAGAAACATGCTCAAAAACTACTGGGTTATAGAAGAAATTAAGGACAGAATAAAGAAATTCACAGAATCAAATGAGAATGAAAATACATCCTACCAGAACCTTTGAGACACGGCAAAAGCAGTGCTCAAAGGTCAATTTATAGCAATAAATGCACACATCCAAAAAGAAGAAAGGGCAAAAATCAAAACATTAACCCTATAACTCAAACAAATAGAAAGAGAGCAGCAAAAGAAGCCCTTTGGCACCAGAAGAAAGCAAATAATAAAAATTAGAGCAGAATCAAATGAAATAGAGAATAGAAAAACAAATGAAAGGGTTAACAAGACCAAAAG
>NW_004443954.1:10388165-10397814 GCF_000243295.1 Trichechus manatus latirostris
AAACACAAAATAATAAATGTTGGAGAGGTTGTGGAGAGACTGGAACACTTATACACTGTTGGTGGGAATGTAAAATGGTACAACCACTTTGGAAATCAATTTGGTGCTTCCTGAAAAAGCTAGAAATCCCACTCCATAATCCTACTTCTTGGAATATATCCTAGAGAAATAAGAGCCATCACATGAATAAATATATGCACACCCATGTTCATTGCAGCACTATTCATGACAGCAAAAAGATGGAAACAATCTAGGTGCCCATCAACAGATGAATGGATAAACAAATTATGGTATATTCACATAATGGAATACTATACAATGATAAAGAACAAAAATGAATCCATGAAACATCTCATAACATGGATGAATCTGGAAGGCATTAAGCTGAGTGAAATTAGTCAGTCACAAAAGGACAAATATTGGATGAGACCACTACTATAAAAACTCAAGAAAAGGTTTAAACACAGAAGAAAACATTCTTTGATGGTCATGAGAGTGGGGAGGGAGGGAGATGGGTATTCACTAACTAGATAGTAGACAAGAGTTATCTTAGGTGAAGGGAAGAACAACACACAATACAGTGGAAGTCAGCACAACTGGACTAAACCAAAAGCTAAGAAGTTTCCTAAATACAACCAAACACTTTGAGGGACAGAGAGTAGCAGGGTTGCGGGTCTGGGGACCATGGTTTCAGTAGACATCTAGGTCAATTGGTATAACAAAGTTTATTAAGAAAATGTTCTGCATCTTACCTGGTGAGTGGCGTCTGGGGTCTTAAAAGCTAGCGAACAGCCATTTGAGATGCATCAATTGGTCCCAACCCAACTGGAGCAAAGGAGAATGAAGAACACCAAAGACACAAGGAAAATATTAGCGCAAGAGTCAAAAGGGCCACTTAAACCAGAAATTCCATCAGCCAGACTCCATCAGACCAGAAGAAGTAGATGGTGCCTGGCTACCACCAATGACCACCCTGACAGGGAACACAACAGAGAGTCCCTGACAGAGCAGGAGAAAAGTAGGGTGCAGAACTCAAATTCTAGTTAAAAGACCAGACTTAATGGTCTGACTGAGACTGGAGGAACCCCAGAAGACATGGCCCCCAGACTTTGTTAACCCGGAACTAAAACCATTCCCGAAGCCAACTCTTCAAAGACTAGACTGGACCATAAGACATAAAATGATACTCATGAAGAGTGTGCTTCTTGGTTCAAGTAGACGCATGAGACTGAATGGGCAGCTCCTGTCCAGAGGTGAGATGAGAAGGCAGAAAGGGACAGGAGCTGGCTGAATCGACACAGGATATCTGGGGTGGAAAGGAAGAGTGTGCCGACATATTATAGGGTAGCAACTGGGGTCACACGACGATGTGTATATAAATTTTTGTATGAGAAACTAACTTGAGCTGTAAACTTTCACTTAAAGCACATTAACAAAAAAAAAAAAAAACCACCTGGGGATCTTCTTAAAATGTAGATTCTGCCCCCAGACTATGGCCTTAAGATACCCATCTGACCTGGAACTGAAGCCATTTCCAGAGACCACTCCCCAGCCCAACAATAGACAAGCACATAAGATAAACAGTAACACCCATGAAGAACGTACTCCTCAGAACAATCAATTATACGAGATCAAAAGGACAAAAGCAAAGATGAGAAGGCAGGAGAGGGTAGAAAATCAGGATGAAAGAAAATGGAGAAAAGGAGAACCCACGGTAGAAACAGGGAGAGGGCTGACACACTGTGGGTTATGAAACCAAGGTCATGAAGCACTTTATGTACAAACTATCGAATAGGAAACTAATTTGCTCTGTAAACTTTCACCTAATGCATAATAAAAAATAAATAAAAAGTAGATTCTGATTCAGTATATCTGGGGTGGAAATGCAAATTCTCTGCAGGGGTTTGAACTGGAATGAACCAATTGAAAGCCCTGTGTACAACAGAAAAAAGTCCCGTCCTGCATCATCCTCACAACTGGCAACATGTTTGAGTCCATCATTCAGCTATTGTGCCAATCCATCTCACGAAGGGTATCCCACGCCCTTGTTGGCCCTCTGCTTCACCAAACATGATGTCCTCCTCCAGAAACTGATCCCTCCTGATGATCTGTCCAAAGCAAGGAAGTCAGACAATGTTCTGTTGTGATTCATAAGTTTTTCATGGGCTAATTTTCAGAAGTAGATTGCCAGGCCTTTCTTCCTAGTCTGTCTCAGTCTGCAAGCTCCACTGAAACCTGTTCACCATGTTTGAAATACCAGTGGCATAGCTTCCAGCATCACGGCAACACACAAGTAATCACAGTACCACAAACTGATGGGTGTTGGATTGAATCACTAGCCCTTGATAATTAGATAGTCATTTAGAGCACTCTGGGTTCAGAAGTGGATGAAAGGGGGATAAATGCTGTTGAAAGCAGAAGAAACTTAGAGGGGTTAGTCTAGGGAAACTCAAGCCTCAGGAAAAGGAAAAGAAACTCTCCGGTCTCAACACCTCCTCCTCCCCCCTCCGCCCCTCCCTCTCCTGCAAGGCAGGATCCTTTGCCTCAGATTCCAAACCTGTCTCACTTGCAGATTCCCATTAACAGCTCCTGCAGGGAATATGGCTATGGTTCCACACTGTCAAGGGTGTATGTTTTGACACATTTTGTGCTGCAAACTAATGTAGTGATTTGAATGCCAATGAATCATATGCTTTGCCATCTTGGGTACCTGGCTAGTAAGATGAGGACCAATGACAAAGAAGAAGGAAAAAAGACCATCAGAGGCACCCCAGAGTGACCAGCGAATCTTAAACTCCTGGCCCTCACTTCAGCATCATAAGAAAAGCCTTTGTTGTTTTTTTTACCCAATCACTCGAGTTTGTGCTGTGTCCACTGAATTGCGGGTTTGGGTTATTTTGGTGGTTTTGTTTCTGCTTTTTCAAATTGGGAAAATAACTAATAAGTGAAAGTTGTTTTTAACTTCCTCATTTGTAGTAAGAGAAATAATTTTTTTTAAAAACCAGACTTATTACTGTTGAGTCGATTCCAACCCACAGCAACCCTGTATGTCAGAGTAGAACTGCCCCATAGCGTTTCCAAGGAGCAGCTGGTGGATTCAAACTGCTGACCCTTTGGTTTGCAGCCATAGCTCTTAACGACTGCACCACCAGGGATCCAGAGATATAATAGGGCTCAAAAATTAGAGTAACATAGTTACATTCTACTTAAACATTGCCTACTAGAAGTGCTGCTTTTCCGTGTTCCATATTGGAGGATATCTGCAGATGCCACCACGACCCCTGCCCCCACCAGGGTGGAGAGGTAGGCACCACAGAAACAGCCTTACAGATACGCATCTTGGGAGAAGTAGACTCAACAGAATTCCTAGGTTGGCAAATATACTTCAGAGCCACTAACATGCCAGGTAGCAACCCAGTCCCAGAAGGTACAGCCCCAGAACTCTCTTGCTTAAGGTTCATAAGGGTTGAGAACATTTTTTTGTATTCATAAGTTCCATAAAAGTCATAAGTAAACCTGTTTTTAAAAAACAAAACTGCATTTAAAGAGAATTCTATATGAAATACTAAGAATCAAAATACACTGATGCTATATTGGGCGATACTCTCTTTCCCAATACGAATATTCTAAAAAGACATCATTTAATGATGATGGTTGAACAACACGATAAACATATTTAATGTCACTGAAATGGCAAATGTTTTATTATTTATATATTTTCCACAATTAAAAAATGTAGAAAATAAAGACATCACTAATCTTGGCTAATTTGTAACTAACATTTAAAACTCAATTACCAAAGTCCTTGGGTGATGCAAATGGTTTGTGTCAGGTGTTAACAAAAAGGTTGTGGTTGGAACCCACCCAGCAGCACCAAAGAAGAAACAGTTCTGGCGATCTGCTTCTGTAAAGATTACAGCCAAGAAAACCCTATGGTGCAGTTCTACACTGTAACCTGTGGGGTTGCCATAAGCTACAAAACAACAACAAAAATTCGATTAACCTTGACCCACATTTCTCATATAATCCCAAATGGCTGTCATTCCTGACTATCCTATTTCTGTTAACGGCACCAATACTCTTCTATTCGCCGAGGATAAAATGTCAGATCCATCTTTGACTCCTTTTCAGGACATCCCTTTCCCATCCAATCAGTTACCAAATCTTGCACTTCCTTAGTAAAGTGGGCCCCAGTCTCACTTTCTGCTGAAGCCTAGTCTGACTCAGATTCTGCCCTTAAGTGGTCTTCTAGCTTCCTCCAACCCATTTTGCACACAGTAGCTTGATTAATCTGCCCATATCATCACTTCAGCTGTACTATTCACCTGTTTAAAAGTAGTCCCAGAATCTATTGTCTGCAGCAATGACTGTCGTCTGGTAAAATACAGCACTTGGTACCTATACCTTGCATGCTTTGCAAATATAATACCAAGTTTTGATCAATAGGTAAAATTCATTTTTGCCAGCATTCAAACTTTTAACAGCAATTTATGTCAAATAGAATGCCGATCTGAGCAACTTGTGAGGTGTTAAATAGAGTACAACTTGCTACAAGGAAGCGGTCAGAGGCTTAGAGTAACATCAAGTCTATGCCAACGGAACTATCTTGTGCTTACTGGATCTTGTGAGGACATTGCCTCTGAGTTCACTGTCTAGGAATAAATAGCACTACTCCAACAGAAACACGTGCTGAAGGTCAACCAAGTGAATAGTGCAGTAACTACGGATGCTTTTATAGACCCTGTGAGACCGTAACAATACTGTACGATTGACTGTGTTGTAATTACTGCTGGCATGTTTAGCGTTTCCAGACCTTTAATCCTTTCAATTGTCCTGCCAACAATTTTAGTATTTGAAGGCGTGCTGCAAATTCTAAAGATTGAAAATGGGTGCCAGTAAGTTTTAAGTCCAAATTCCTTAGCACAATATATGAGGCCCTTATCATTTTGACGGCAACCTTCCTTTCCAGTCTCAACTTCCAGTACTTCCTACTTGAGTCACATTGGATGACACTTTGTTCTTTGATTAAGCCAGTTCTTCTATGTCTCTGAGGAGCCCTGGTGGTGCAGTGGTTAAAGTGCTAGGTTACTAGCTGAAATGTTGGAGATTCAAACCCACCAGCCACTCCTGGGAGAAAGATGTGGCAGTCTGCTTCTGTAAAGATTACAGCCTCTGAAACCCTATAGGGCAGTTCTACTTTGTCCTATGGGGTCGCTATGAGTCAGAATCTACTCAACGGCCATGAGATTGGTTTGGTCTACGTCTCTGGGACATTGTATGCAGAGGAAATATTATGTTCTTATTTTTTCTGCACTCATCTATACTTTCATCTCCTCCCTGCTCTTTTCCCTGACTCCCCTAGGCAGAAGTAATGGTTCCCATAGTCCCTTGCACATATCTTTATCATAGCACGTATCCTCACATTTGGTGATCATCATACTACACCCATCTCCGAGGCACCAAGGATTGTGTGTCAAAGTTCCCAAAGGCATGAGGTTCACTTCATTCATCTTTGAATTTCCATCTCCTGGGATATTATAAGCCCTCAATAAATGTTTGTAGAATTATTTGTTGTTCCTTAAGGTTCATGCCACCTTGTCGTAGTTTATTAGCACTATTGTAACAGAAATACCACAGGTGGGTGGCTTCAATGAACAGAAATTTATTTTCTCACAGCTCAGGAGACTAGAAGTCCAAATTCAGGGCACTGGCTCTAAGGGAAGAAAATCTGTCTGTCCTGGGAGAAAATTCTTATCTCAGTTTCTCTAGCCCCAGGGTTCCTCGGCAATCTCCACGTGGCATCTATCTTTCCTGGGTTTGTGCTCTTTTTATAGCTCAAAAGTGACTAGGTTTAAGATGTACTGTACACTGTTATGGCCTTATTAACATGACAAAGAAAACCCTATTCCCAAATGGGGTCACCTCGACAGATATAGGGGTTAGGATTCCAACACATATTTTTGCAGGACAAAATTCAATCCATAACACCAGCGATGATCTATCACTAATAAATCTTTTCAAAATTATCTCCCACAGCTCCACTACATGTACCTTATGCTCAAACAGCAATACTTGCCATTCCTCAAATATGACTTACCCTTTCCCACATCCACACATGTACTCACATGATTCAAAGGATTTGTTTATTGTTTGGGACACTCACCCTTTCGCTATGATGTTGTTGTGTGCCATCAAGTTGATAGCAACCCTATATGACAGAGTAGAGCTGCCCCATAGGGTTTTCTAGGCTTTAAGGCAGCAGATCGCCAGGTCTTTTCTCCCATCGAGTGGTTGGCGGTTTCAAACCTCTGACCTTTTGGTTAGCAGCTGAGTGCTTAACCACTGTACCATCAGGGCTCCTCTCCATGAGAGCCACCTACAAAACTCCTACCTATACCTTCTGGCCCAGCACAAATCCATATGACCAAGAAGTTATCCCTCATACAAAGAACAGGCATTTTCTCTGAACTCTTTCATACTTTGGTTATATGGCCCTCTGGACACCTAGCACAAACTGCTCTGGAATCTCCTTGTGCCAGGAATGCCGACTTACTAATCTTTGTTGTCTCATTAGTACCTGCATAATACCTTGCACATAGTTGGTACGATTTTCCAAGTACATGAATGAATGAAATCATTCATAAATATACACCAACCAAGCAACCCATTGCCGTCAAGTCGATTCTGACTCATGGCAACCCATAGGACAGAATAAAACTGCCCCATACAGTTTTCAAGGCTATAAGCTTTACAGAAGCAGACCACCACATCTTTCTCCTGCGAGCTGCTGGTGGGTTCGAACTGCCATTCTTTCGGTTAGCAGCCAAGCACTTTAACCACTGTGCCACTAGGGGTCCTTGCATATATATAGTGCATCATAATATTCACTGTAGTCTATTTACATACGCTATCCTACAATTAAATTAAATGGTTTATGTAACGGAGGTCGTTTCAACACTTCCTTGGTACATTACGCAGTTGTTATTGTGCGTAGCAAATTCTTGTATAACACTCTCAACACCATTGCAGGCCTGTTTGCTTAATGAGACTAAAAAAAGAAAAAGAAAAAAAGAAACCTCTACACAGATGTTCTCCTCTTACTCTTGAATGTGAAAATTCTAATTTATAAAACAGATAGAGTAATGATAAGCCCTCATACAAAAGAATTCCTTTTTCTCCTTCCCCAGGCAGAGTTAATTTCTCTCTCCTCTTTGCTTCAGTTCACATATTTTTATAGCAATTATTTCTATTGCTTGGTAATTATACGTTTTCACATTTATTTTGAAATGTGATTTTGAGCTTCTCAAGGCTAAGAACCTTATCTTACATACATATATCCACCCATCATCTGTCATTATATATATATATATATATATATATATATATATTTTAGTCTGGCAATACTACCCATTCAATAAACATTATTGAAAGATGAATGGACATTTTAAGTGGTTATACTCTTATCCCTAACAATTTGTTTTCAGAACTACTAGAAGACAGAAAAAATTAAAGCAAAGATATTAAGAGACATTGGCCCCTCCAAAAAGAATAACTGAAAATAAATATAAAACATTTATGAAGTAAATAACAAAAGCCAAAGGTAAAACATGATTTCATTTTCACAGAACTTTCAAGTTTGCTCTTTTGGCCCGTAGTGTGATATTATTTAGCTGCTATAATACTGATCTTCCACTTCAATTTAGAGTAGTGTTCCTCAAACATGAGTAATGAACTTTTTAAAATATAAAAATTCTCTCAGACTCCTATAAACCAAACCAAATCCATTGCCATCAAGTCAATTTTGACTCACAGTGGCCCTACAGAACAGAGTAGAACTCCCCATACTGTTCCCAAGCCTATAATCTTTACGGAAGCAGACTTCCACATCTTTCTCCTGCAGAGTGGCTGGTGGATTCAAACTGGCAACCTTTTGGTTAGCAGCCAAGCTCTTAACCACTGTGCTACCAGGGCTCCTTCATCAACATAAAAACATGCTATTAAGTCCCCATCTTAAAAAGAAATTCTTGATCCCACTCCCTTTCAAGTTATAACCTCATTTCTCCTCTCTTTTTTACAACAAAGCTTCTTAAAAGAGTTGTTCATTCAAAGAGGAAATCACCAAATCAATACCATTTATAATAGCCCCCAAGAAGATAAAATACTTAGGAGTAAAGCTAATCAGAAACATAAAAGACTTATACAACGTAAACTACAAGACACTACTGCAAGAAACCAAAAGAGACCTGCATAAGTGGAAAAACATACCTTGCTCATGGATAGGAAGACTCAACATTGTGAAAATGTCAACTCTACCCAAAGTGATCTGCGGATACAATGCAATCCTGATCCAAATTCCAACAACATTTTTTAATGAGATGGAGAAACAAATCACCAACTTCATATGGAAAGGGAAGAGGCCCCAGATAAGTATAGCATTACTCAAGAAGAAGAACAAAGTGAGAGGCCTCACACCACCTAATTTTAGAACCTATTATACCACCACAGTAGTCAAAACATCCTGGTACTGGTACAACAACAGATACACAGACCAGTGGGACAGAATTGAGAATCCAGACATAAATTCATCCACCTATGAGAAGCTGCTATTTGGCAAAGGCCCAAAGTCTGTTAATTAGGGAAAAGACAGTCTCTTTAACAAATGGTGCTGGCATAACTGGATATCCATCTGCAAACAAATAAAACAAGACCCATACCTCACACCATGCACAAAAATGAACTCAAAATGGATCAAAGACCTAAATATAAAATCAAAAATGATAAAGATCATGGAAGAAAAAATAGGGACAGTGCTAAGAGCCCTACTACATGGCATAAACACAATACGAACCATAAGTAACAATGTACAAGCACCAGAAGAAAGACTAGATAACTGGCAGCTCCTAAAAATCAAACACTTAAACGCTCATCAAAAGACTTCACCAAAGAGTCAAAACACAAACTACAGACTGGGAAAAATTTTTGGCTACTGCAAATCCGATCAGCATCTAATCTCTAAAATCTATAAGATACTGCAAAACCTCAAGAACAAAAAGACAAATAACCCAATTAAAAAATGGGCAAAGGGTATGAACAGACACTTCACCAAAGAAGATATTCAGGCAGCTAACAGACACATGAAGAAATGCTCACCATCATGAGCCATTAGAGAAATGCAAATCAAAACTACAATGAGACACCTTCTCACCCCAACAAGGCTAGCATTGATGAAAAAACACAAAATAATAAATGCTGGAGAGGTTGTGGAGAGACTGGAACACTTATACACTGTTGGTGGGAATGTAAAATGGTACACCCACTTTGAAAATCGATTTGGTGCTTCCTTAAAAAGCTAGAAATAGAAGTACCATACGATCCAGCAATCCTGCTCCTTGGAATATATCCTAGAGAAATAAGAGCCGTCACACGAATAAATATATGCACACTCATGTTTATTGCAGCACTGTTCATGATAGCAAAAAGACAGAAACAACCTAGGTGCCTATCAACGGACGAATGGATAAACAAATTATGGTAATATCCACACAATGGAATACTACGCAACAGTAAAGAACAACGATAAAGCAGTGAAACATAACATGGAGGAATCTGGAAGGCATTATGCTGAGTGAATTTAGTCAGTCACAGAAGG
>NW_004443954.1:10398335-10427659 GCF_000243295.1 Trichechus manatus latirostris
GGAGCAGGAGAAAGGTGGGGTGCAGAACTCAAATTCTAGTAAAAAGACCAGACTTAATGGTCTGAGACTGGAAGAACCCCAGAAAACATGGCCCCCAGACTCTCTTGTCAACCCAGAACTAAAACAATTCCCAAGGCCAACTCTTCAGACAAAGATTGGACTGGACTGTGGGACATAAAATGATACTTGTGAAGAATATGCTTCTTAGCTCAAGTAGATACATGAGACTAAATGGGCAGCTTCTGTCCGGAGGGGAGATGAGAAGGCAGAGAGTGTTAGGAACTGGTTTAACAGATGCAGGAAATCAGGGGTGGAAAGGAGGAGTGTGCTGTCACAGTATAGGGAGAGCAATTGGGGTCACGTAACAGTGTATGTATAAATTTTTGTATGAGAGACTGACTTGAATTGTAAACTTTCACTTAAACTACAACAATAAAAAAATGTATTATACATAAGGAAAGAAAAAAAGAGTTGTTCACACTTGGCTTAAATGGTATTTATTATATTATTATTAAATATGTCCAAACTTAAAACAAGTTACAAAATTCTTATTCTTACAGCCCGCACAGAATTATAAATCCAAAATAAATTTACAAAATAAATTTAAACAGAAATAGAAAATGAATAAAACACAAATTTGCAACATTAATTTAATGCGATGGATTATCCTGAAACTAAATGGCCACTTTCAATGAGATGATGATACCCAAGTCTAAGGCACAGACTCCCCTCTCTTGGGTTCCTTGTGCCCTACTCTCTAAGTGTGCCTTGGCCTCAGGGACGACTTCATTATCCGACTTTCTTTATTTTCTATTCAGACATCATAATCTTCCTTCCTACAAGCAAACAATAATATAATTTGGCCTTTACTTGGTACAAATGCATCATTTATTATGGTAACCACTACTCTTCTATCATTAGCCCATGAGAATTAGAGAATTAGAATAACAAGTGCTATTTTACATCTACTCAATAGTGAATACATAGCAATCACTGTCATGAAATCACTTGGCAGTATTCTATTGTAGGACTCCTTGGGCGGTACAAACAGATAACCTGCTCGGTGCTAACCGGAAGGTTGAAGGTTTGAGTCCACCCAGATGCACCTGGGAAGAAAGGCCAAGAGGTCTATTTCCAGGACGAATATTTCCGGTTAAGCCTGATCTGCCTTCTTCACATCGACAATTGTTTCTGCACTTCTACAGGTAATCTAAGGAGCCCTGGCGGTGCAGTGGTTAAGTGCTCAGCTGCTAACCGTAAGGTTGGTGGTTCAAACACAACCCACTAGCTGCTGTGCTGGTAGTAATACAGGCTCAGTAATTAGGCCAAAAAAAAAAAAAAAAAAGCTCCCTTAGATAAGGGCCTGCAAATTCCCAGAAACATCCCTAATCTCTCTACAAATCACAAAGAAATGGAAGAGGAGGTTAGGGTGTGCTAGGCCCCAAACAAACACTTTCTCCTCCGAAGGTGTGATCGTTAAGGTTGTGTGTCAACTTGGCTGGGCCATCATTCTCAGTGGTTTGGCAGTTATGATGTAGTTTGGTAGTTGTATGATGACGTGATCACTTTCATGAGATTTGATATAATGTGATCACCTCTGTGATGGGATCTGCTGTGAATAGCCAATCAGTTGAAAAGGAGTTTCCTTGGGGGTGTGGCCTCCACTGAATATAAGTGGACTTTCTGGCAAGGCTTGTGGGCTTTTGCTCACTCTGGATCCTGTTGCTGGCTCCTGTTCGTCTGACCTCCAGTTCTTTCCACTGGAGCTAGCAGCCTACCCACTGTCTTGCCTGCCAATCTTCACACCCTGTGAGCAAGAGCCCCACTCTCTGACCTGCCAATCTTGCGCTTGACAGCCCCTGTGGCTACGTGAATCAGGCGAAGACTCCAGCCCGACCCATGGACTAGGGACTGTCCAGCCTCTATAACTGTGTGAGCCATTTCCTTGATATAAATCTCTATATAAATATATTTATATGCTTTACTGATTTTGCTTCTGTAGAAAACCCAGCCTAAGACAGAAGGAAAAAATGCTATCCACTTGAGCTGACTGGTGAGCAATAAACTAAAACAGCAAAGTGTGACTACAATGAAATGGGGTTGATTATCCCGTGACTTGGAAAAAAGACCTAGAGGCAATTCCTAAAATACTTTGGTTACTATCCACATCACTGAAATGAAAATTGTAGCCTCCTAAGCAGATCTCTGGAGCCCTGGTGGCACAGTGGTTAAGCGTTTGGCTGCTAACCAAAAGGTCTGCAGTCTGAAACCACCAGGTGCTCCTTGGAAACCCTATGGAGCAGTTCTACTCTGTCCTATAGGGTCACTATGAGTCAGAATCAACTCCATGGCAATGGGTTTGGTTGTTTTTGGTTAAGCATATCTCTAAGGAATCTCTGGGTGGCACAAACAGTTAGGTACTCCATTACTAGCCGAAAGGTTGGCAGTTCAAATGCACCCAGAGGTGTCTCAGAAGACAGGCCTGGAGATCTGCTTCTCAAAGGTCACAGTCTTGAAAATCCCATGGAGCAACTCTACTCTGCACACACAGGGTTGCCGTGAGTCAGAACTGACTCTATGGTAACAACAACACAACAACTAGAGATCTCTCCGAAGGAAGTTTCTGGTAGTTTGTTTCTTTCTTGAAAAGATTCTTTTCAATAAGACTTAGATCACATATGGACTCCTTAGGTGACACAAACAGTTAAGCTATTGACTACTCGTAAAAGGTTGGCAGCTTGAATCCACCCAGAGGCACCTCAAAGATGGGTTGAGATCTATTTTCGAAAAATCAGCCACTGAAAATCCTACGGAGTACACTGCTTTAAACCCATACTGCTACAGCCGTGAGTTGGAATCAACTCAACTGCAGCTGGTTTGGTTTGGGTTTGGGGTTTTCTTTAGATCAAATACTATCTCTTTGTAAAGCTTTCCTTGCTCTATCTTGTCAAGATTCAGTGTTCTCTTTATTATCATAAATACACCTCTTTGAAATACTTTCGATGCCACTTTGTATTATGATTAGTTGTTTAGAAATTATAATACTGTAAGACTCTTGAAAGCTGCAATTAACTTTAATTATGTTAGTATTCCCTCGAGGTCTGCGCTGGTGCCTACGAATAACAGATATTCAGTGCACGTTTGTTGATTGGACTAAAAATCAGCTAAATTGTTATTTTGGCCATTCACAGTTACAAGGGTTGTGACTCTATGTCACATTGTCTTGAAAACTAGCTATGGCAACTGAGGAGCCCTGGTGGTGCAGGGGTAAAGAGCTATGGCTGCCAACCCAAAGGTCAGCAGTTCGAATCCACCAGCTGCTTCTTAGAAACCCGATGGAGCAGTTCTACTCTGTCCTATAGGTTTGCGACAAGTCAGAGTCGACTTTTTGGCAACAGGTTTGGTTTATGGCAACTGAGAAGGTAGTCTTTCATGAGGTAATACACAGCCACTTACAATCTTTTACATATCTACCGCTTCAACTTTCAGGAAATCTTTAGAAACCTTTTATCTATGAAGTGAGTGGAAGTAACTTGTAAACTCTAAAACATTATACAGATCCTAATGTTTACTGTTAGGTTCTACAAAGAACAAAGGATGTAGTATTTCTGTGGCTCGGTAAACTAGAAATCTATTATTTGTTAAATGTGGTTATTTAAAAATAAAATGTAGTATAATAAAACTTAATTGCTATAGTGCAATCCTGATCCAAATTCCAGAAACATTCTTTAATGAGATGGAAAATCTAACCACCAACTTCATATGGAATCCAAAGAGGCCCTGGATAAGCAAAGCACAATTGAAGAACAAAGTAGGAGGCCTCACACTCTCCAATCTCAGAACCTACTCTACAGCCGTGGTAGTAAAACAGCCTGGTACTTGTACAATGACAGACGCATAGACCAATGGAACAGAATTGAGAACCCAGAAGTAAATCCATCCACATATGGCCAGCTGATCTTTGACAAAGGGTCGAATCCATTAAATGAGGAAGAGAAAGTCTTTTTAACAAATGATGGGGGCAAAACTGATTATCCATTTCAGGAAAAATGAAACAAGATCCATACCTCACAACCATACACAAAAACTAATTCAAAATGGACCAAAAACCTAAATGAAAAACCTAAAATGATAAAGATTATGGAAGAAAAAATAGGAACAACGCTAGGGGCCCTAATCCATGTCATAAATAGGATATCAAACATAACTAAAAATCCACAAGCCACAGAAGATAAACTAGATAACTGGAACCTCCTAAAAATCAAACACTTACGTTCATCAAAAAACTTCATCAAAAGAGTAAAAAGAGAACCTACAGACTGGGAAAAAAAACTTGGCTACGACATATCTGACAAGGGTCTAATCTCTAAAATTTATAGAAAACTTCAACACCTCAACAACAAAAAGATGAATGATCCGATTTAAAAGTGGGCAAAGAACATGCACAGACACTTACCAAAGAAGACATTCAAGCAACTAACAAACACATGAAGAGATGCTCACAATCATTAGGCATTAGAGAGATGCAAATCAAAACTACAATGAGATACCATCTCACCCCAGCAATAATGGCACTGATCAAAAAGCAGAAAACAACAAATGCTGGCGAGGTTGTGGGGAGATTGTACTGCTGGTGGGAATGTAAAATGGTACAATCACTATGGAAAACAGTATGATGCTTCCTTAAAAAGCTAGAAATAGAAATATCATATGATTTAGCAATCCCACTCCTAGGAATATATCCTAGAGAAATAAGAGCTGTGGTATGAATAGACATATGCACACCCATGTTCACTGCAGCATTATTCACAATAGCAAAAAGATAGAATCAATCTAAACGCCCATTAACGGATGAACGGATAAACAAAGTGCGGTACATACATACGATGAAGTGCTATGCAACTGTAGTGCAAAGAATTACTTAATATGGCCCTTTTAGCCGTAGACTTTGTGACTCACACACAATGATTGAGTGAGACTATGCAAATAAGGTATATGGAACATGTGGTGGTTGGGGCTACGTGTCAACTTTGCTAGACCATGATTCCCAGTATCGTGTGGTTGTCCTCTATTTTGTGATCTGATGTAATTATCTTCCATTTTGTGAATCCTAGTCTCTATGCCTGTGGTTGTGTTAACGAGGCAGGATTAGGACTGTATCCTGAGTCGCCACCTTCCTAGAAGGTGTGACTGAAGTCATCACTCTCACCCCAGTCACTACCCTTACTAAATAGCGTGGCTCAAGTCACTGTCTTCTCAAGTAGGGGGAGTTTCCTTGATGGTGTTTTCTGCATCAAATGAATATGAATCCTCTGGGGAAGTTCTTTCTTTATTTCTCACTCACTTGCTCCTCATTCTCACTCTGGATCCTGCATCCGGTTCATGGTCATCTGACCTCCGGTTCTTGGAGCTTCAGCCAGCAGCCTGCCATCTGACCTGCTGATTCTGGGATTCACCAGCTTCTGCAACCCCTTGAGCCTGCTGGTTTGAGTTCGTCAGCCCCAGCAGTCACATGGGTCAGAAGAAGCCTCCAGCCTGATACCTGACCCACGGATTTGGGACTTGCCAGCCTCCACAACCACGTGAGCCATTTCCTTAAGATACAGTTCAGGAGATACAGTTCTGTGAGATGTTGCAGCGAATTACGGAACCCAAAGACGGGAGAGAGAGTACTGAGGGGAGGAGGAGTAGATGATGCTAGAGATGATGGAGTAGGACAGCTGTTTAGAAAAGTTGGACATTTGGGACATCTTTAACCTCTGCCTCATAAGAACCAGCTTTGTGCTGATCCTTATAAAATAAATTAGTCATTCAGCAATGACAAAGAATAATGATGAATCCACAAAACATCTTACAACATGGATGAATCTGGAGGACATTATGCTGAGTGAAATAAGTCAATCACAAAAGAATAAACGCTGTATGAGACCACTATTTTAATAAGTCAGGAAAAAGTTTATACACAGAAAGAAACATTCTTTGACAGTTACCAGGAATGGGAGGGGAAGGCAAGGAAAATCACTAACTAGTAGTAGACACTTGTTAGCTTTGGTAAAGGGAAATAAGGGGGAAGTCAGCACAACACGACCAAGGCAAGGGAAGACACTGAGAGGTATGCAGGAATAAAAGACAACTATGGGAAATACTATAACATATACAGTCCTGCAAGGTATGGGAGGGCATAGGGGAGTACATTTACGTGCATATGTATATAGGTTTGGTTGTGGATATTTTTACATATATATTTGTATGTGCTGCATGTATATTCACATATATAACAGAGCACACAGCGGGTACAGTCGTGGAAACTTCCTAGACATAACCAAACACCTCACGGACTGAGTTACTGGGCTTAAACGCTAGGGACCATAGTCTTGGGGGACATCTAGGTCAATTGGCATAACACAGTTCATAAAGACAATGTTCTACATCCTACTTTGGTAGGTGAGTAGCGTCTGCGGCCTTAAAAGCTTACAAGCAGCCAACTAAGATACAACTACTGGTCTCTTTCCATCTGGAGCAAAGAAGAATGAAGAAAACTGAAGACTCAAGGAAGCAATCAGTCCATAGGACTAATGGACCACAGGAACCACAGCTTCCAGTAGCCTGACACCAGAAGAACTAGATGGTGCCTGGCTACTGCTACAGACTGCTCCAACTGTGATCACAATAAAAGGTCCTGGCTGGAGTGGGAAAAAAATGTAGAACAAAACTCAGATTCATAAAAAAGACCAGACTTACTGGTCCACTAGAGACTGCAGGAACCCCTGAGACTATGGCCCTTAGACACCCTTTTAACTTGGAACGGAGGCTACTCCTGGAGATAACCTTTCAGCCAAATAATAGACAGGCCGGTAAAATGAACAGAGGCATCCATGAGGATGGTGCTTCTTGGAATGATCATCTATATGAAAGCAAAAGGGCAACATCTGCCCAAAAGCAAAGATGAGAAGGCAGGAAGGGGCAGGAAAACCGGGTGAATGGAAACGGGGAACTCAGGGTGGTAATGGGGAAAGTGCTGACATACCGCAGGGACTGCAACCAATGTCACAGAACACTTTGTATATAAACTACTGAATAGGAAACTAATTTGCTCTGTAAATCTTCACCTAAACCACAATAAAGTGTTCAAAAAAAAACTTCATTGCTATGATTAACTCGTACTCCACTAAAATCACAATTTATTGCTAGGATCATATAATCCTTTGCTCTACCAATGGCAAATGGTTTTGCTAAACAAGAGACAAATAACAAGAAAGCAAGTTGTCTTCAAAGCAATATCTGTGTTGTAAAAAATTCCTTTTTTCATGAAGGCAGGTACTAAGGACCTCTACTTGCCACACTTTGGCCAAATGGAGGTGTGTCTCTATGGCTACTGTGTCTGAAACTATAAAAGCTGTGTAGCTTTAAAAACAGCTTTTTATTCACACTTTCTCTTTAGCATAATTAGTACTTATCCTCTATATAGTTTATTTTAAATTGTTATGCACACAGATTATTGGAGGATCTGGGAAATTCAAGTTATACAATAGTGACAGAACCCTTTAAAACGACAGAAAGGAACAACAACAAGAAGGAAAAAACTTCAGTTTTTGCAAACGTACCAATCAATACACTGAGTACATTTGCAGCAATCTACTGTTGTAAAACATGACATGAAATTTAAAATTTGAAGGAGTCCTATGAAATTAACAAAGGGAGTTCAGGAAGACCAAGAGTACAAGGAACTTAAACCCATACTGCTATAGTCAGAAAATCACAAATACACTGGTCTATGGAAATTTTATCAAATTTGCTGCTGTTATTGAATAGCTAGTATCTCAGAGACTTAACACTTCACCCAATGGTGAAAATCTTGAACAAAAATAATTAAGTGTAAATGCAGAATTACACAATGCTTTCAGAGCAAACATAGAGAAACGACTCATAAAAAGGTACCTGAGTCACAGATATATTCCATTGAGTCTTGGTTTCCCATTCTTCAGGTTGTATATATTGGGACTTTTAAAATGGAATGACCACAGAGATATCTTCTAATCCTGATTCAGTAAGTGAGGGAAGGCAACACAGTCAGAACCACTTCCAAAGGCTGGCACTCAAGAGGAAGAGAACTTCACTTTGGGTCCAAGAAAATATGTAAGCAAGGACATATACAAATGCAGAGAAAAGGAACATACTGTCAACATTAATTTTAAGGAATGATTCTAATGTCACATAAAAAGCAAATCTGGATTTAGTAAGGAGAGAGCTTATTCAAAAGGATTATTGAAAGGGGGTGGGAACACACTATAGGGGAAGTCAGCACAACTGGACTAAACCAAAGCTAAGAAGTTTCCTGAATACAACCAAACACTTCGAGGGACAGAGTAGCAGGGGCGGGGGGCTGGGGACCATGCTTTCAGGGGACATCTAGGTCAACTGGCATAACAAAGTTTTTTTAAGAAAATGTTCTGCATCCCACTTTGGTGAGTGGCATCTGAGGTCTTAAAAGCTAGCAAGCGGCCATCTAAGACACATCAATTGGTCCCAACCCACCTGGAGTAAAGGAGAATGAAGAACACCATGGGCACGAGGAAAGTATTAGCCCAAGAGACAGAGGGGGCCACAGGAACCAGAGACTTCATCAGCCTGAGACCAGAAGAACTAGATAGTGCCCATCTACCACAATGACCACCCTGACAGGGAACACAACAGAGATTCCCTAATGGAGCAGGAGAAAAGTGGGGTGCAGAGCTCAGATTCTAGTAGAAAAGACCAGACTTAATGGTTTGACTGAGACTGGAGGGGCCCTGGAAGACATGGCCCCCCAGCTCTCTGTTAGCCCAAAACTAAAACCATTCCAGAGGCCAACTCTTCAACGAATAGACTGGACTATCAGACATAAAGTGATACTCATGAAGTGTGCTTCTTAGCTCAAGTAGATACATGAGATTAAATGAGCAGCTTTTGTCTCAAGGTGAGATGAGAAGGCAGAGAGGGTCAGGAGCTAGTTGAACGGACGGGAAATCGGGAGTGGAAGGGAGGAGTGTGCTGTCACAGTATAGGGAGAGCAGGTAGGGTCACAAAACAATGTATGTATAAATTTTTGTATGAGAGACTAACTTGAATTGTAAACTTTCACTTAAAGCACAGCAATTAAAAAAAAAAATTTTTTTTAAAAAGCGGGGGAGTGGGGAAGGGACTATTCCAATAGAGACACAACGCTTTGACAATAAGATCTGCAAATGTCTCAAGAGTTAGACAAAAAGAATTTTTCTTTTATAGGGAAGGAGCCCTGGTGGTGCAGTGGTTAATCTGCTAACCGGAAGGTCAATGGTTTGAACCAGTTTGAACCCACCAGCTGCTTCATGACAGAAGGATGTGGCAGTCTGCTTTTGTAAAGCCTACAGTCTTGGAAACCCTGTGTTTGGCAACTCTACTCTGTCCTATAAGGTTATTATGAGTTGGAATCGATTCAACAGCACACAACAACTTTTACAGGGAGGAGTAAATGAGGGAGGGAGGTCCCCAGCTGGCACAAAAGGTTTGTGCTTGACTATTAGACTAAAGGTTGGCAATTTGAATGCACCCAGTGGTACCATGGAAGAAAGGCCTGGGGATCTGCTCCTGTAAAGATTCCATAAGCCAAGATAACTCAACAGAGCAGTTCAACTCTGTAAGGCATGGGGACGCCCTGAGTGGAAGTTTTGGTTTGGGTTTTGGAACCAAGGGAGGAGTAAACAAAGCTAGAAAGAACCAGGTGCGGGAAAGCGGGATGAAAGCCTTGATGGGACAGTAGATCAGGGAATGTTTCACCCTGAGGCCAGCCTATTTTCCAGGAAGGGTCCTTAAGGAGAGGTTGTATGCTGATTCATAGGCGTCCCGGTGGTGCAGTGGTGCAGCGTCAAGCTCTTGGCTGCTAACCGAAAGGTTAGCGGTTCAAACCTACCAACTGCTCCCAGGAGAAAGACATAGCAGTCTGCTTCCATAAAGATTACAGCCTTGGAAACCCAATGGGGCAGTTCTACTCTGCCCTAGAGGGTCACTGTGAGTCAGAATTGACTCGAGGGCAATGGTTTGTGGGTTTGGGTATGCTGATTCAGGTTGAGGGTGGGCCAAAGATCAGGGGCCTGAGGGAAGTGGAAAATCTTAACGGAAGCTGGTTAACAAAGCATTTTGTTCCCAATTGATCAGTGGGGACAAGCTCATAAGTTAATCATTCATGTGAGGCAAAGGACGGAAATTTGGAGAGTCTGTGTCTGGCCTTGTCATAGGTAAACCGAGGAAGCATCCTTGAGTTTTATCTAAGTCATATTGGGAAGGGTGGTACCTGCAGTGAGTAGCAACAAAAAGAGGGGAGGAGGGGAGGCTCTCTTTAACCATTACTGTTTTTCAAGATCGCTGGGCTCAGGTAAAATATAACAAAATTCAAATAATTGTCACTAATGTGATCATGCTTTCAATTTTTTCATTATAAATTTTATGGAATAACATTTGAAATGTCCTGCAAAAGTATTCATGTTTTGAAGTAAGCTATAAATATAACTCTTGGTAAATGAAAATGCCACATTACTGTATTTAAATGTTTTCTTTGTCAGGCCATATTCTAATCATCTGTCTAACGAACTTATTTTAATATGCTTTTTATTACTCAAGTAGAAAAACTAGGAAATATAGGTAAGCAAAAAAAAGGAAAATTTTCTATAGAGCCATTACCCAGAGGTATAAACACTATAATTTTGCTTATGTCCTTCCAGACTTTAAAAGCAAAATACATATGTTAGGGGACCCTAGAGGCTGAAGACACCTAATTAATTAGTACTCCATCGGTTATCAGGCCACGTCTAGTCACCTTCCCCACTACCTCACTCACTTCCTCTAAATCGTTTTGCAGACCCTCTGGAGAGCCCCAGATGCATCCAGATCTAACTGGCTCAGAAAGGTCAGCAATGTGCATAACAGACAAAGATGACTGACAGACGACCCTGGGCCACCACGCATACTCAGTAACACAAAAGAACTCACCTCAAGGAACCAAAAGACTCATGTCAACGAGCCAAAATCACCAGATATACATCATCAGCAGTAGCCAAGCCTACTTCGAAAGCGAAGAGTCCGTGGGCCACTTCCGGGCCAAGTCTTAGCCCCGCCTCGTAACAAATAATCAACAGAAACTATGAATAGTTAAAAGTTTCTGATCCTGCCCACTGCCTTCCTCCACCCCTAAATGAATACGTGTAAATATAAAATGTGATTTCTCACTCAAATCGAGGAACTCAATCTGAGGTCTGATACCTCTGAGTTCCCTCTTGCTAGCTTGTGAAATAAATTCTTCCTTCCTCTCAAAAACAGGGTCTGAGAGACTGGCTTCTTGCACGCTGGGCGAGGACCTATTGGTCCGGTTTCATATACTTTATATTGTAACCTGATTTTTATTCAACTATGGGGACATTATTCCATATCGATATATATGAAAAACAAAAACAAAAAACAAACCCATTGCTGTAGAGTCGATTCTGACTCACAGTGACCCTATAGGACAGAGTAGAACTGCCCCATAGGTTTTCCAAGAAGTAGCTGGTGGATTCAAACTGCCAACCTTTATGGTTAGCAGCTGAGTTTTTAACCATTGTGCCACCAGGACTCCGTATTGATACATATACATGACACCATTTTCAATGGGTTCATAGTATTATGTTGTATGGATATACCATAATTTACTTAACCAATTCTGCATCCGTAGATGTTTAGGTGGTTTTTATAAAACACTGTGATAAACGATCTATTGTCTACCCTGTACCCAGAATAATCTTTTAAAACGTAACTCACTGCCCTACTGAAAACTTCATTTTGCTCTTCTGAAAAATCCCTGCCACTCTCCATGACTTCATCCTTTTTCGGTTACTTCAGAGCACTTCTCACTGTCTGAAAACATCAAAAGTCCTTGTTTGTTGTATATGTTCTGTCACCCTTTAAGCTCCATACAAACTCCAGGAGAGCTTAGCACAGTGCCAGGCACTTAGAAGCCCCTCAACAAATGTTTGTTGAAATTAATTAGTTCAGGACAAAAACTCAGCAAATGTTGCTCCTCCTATTTTTATCAAATGATCCTTTGTTGAAATATTTTCCTTTGACAGTTTTCAGGATCTCTTTTAATAGTTCCAGAGAGTTCTCTGGCTAAAGATCAGTGCCGCATCTGTTAGGCAATGTTGACAATCTCTTCAAAAGTGATATTTCCACTGTGCTTAATGCTTTTCTGTTTCTTTCTTTCTCTGGGTGCTTCCTTGAGGCTTTGCTGATCAGGGCAAGAGGCAGAAGGTAGAACCTCAGTCTGGGCCTGTCCGTTCTGAATGGTCACTTTCACCTACTGCAATCCTTAGACCCTTCCAGTCGCCTGTTGCCTTGGCAATGTCATCACCAATCTCTTTTGGAGACAAACCCAGGGGGCCAATCTGGGCTGCCAGGCCTCACGTGGCATCAACACTGGTGCACCTCAGGTAGACAACTTTGATCTCATTGGGGTGGAACTTGCATGACATGGCAGAGGTGGCTGGCGTCGAATAAAGCCAGATGTGTACTATCAAAGAAAGTTGTACCTAAGCCTTCTCCAAGCCGACAGCCAAGAGTTGCGCTTCCTATTTTAGTTCTCTTGAAAGGCAGATTTGGCTGAGTAAAGAACATCGGCCTAGAGGTAAACCCACCTTTTCTAATCACAGGCAAATTAAATGACACCATGGAAACCTTCCTTCACACCTCACCCATTTCCACCAATACCACACCCTTCTGGATACTGCTGTGACGTTTATTACAGTCGTTAATAAGTTATTCACATCTTATTGGTTTAAAACATTTCTCCTCCTGGAGGCTGAAGCTCCAGATGGGCCAGGGTTGTGTCTAGTTTGCTGCCGAGTTCTGAGCTCAGTCAGTAACATCTGATACAAAATAAGCACACAGTATTTATCGAATAAAAGAAAATGTTAGTCTTTGTGCTGTAAATGTTACCTAGAGCAGTTCCTGTTTGGTGTGGCTTCTCGTCAATAAAGACACACCGAGGTGAGGAGGGAGGAAGAGCATTTATTGCAAATGCACAGGTAAGTAGCAAGGAGGTGTATATATCAAATCAAACTCCCCGAACAAAGGGAGGCAGAACCTGTAATACTATCTCTCACAAGAAAGTGCATACAAACATTATGGACTACATAGGTTATCTTGGCACTCAGGCACAGTAAGACAAATTGCATTTTTTTTCTTTGGCATGTAGTCTAGTAAACCGGGTTTGACTGGCCTGAGCCACACACAGCACTTTGAGGACAATGGGACTGGAGGGGGCAGGTTCTGCTTTGTCTGAGAAGCTGCTAATTGAGCCACACGCAAGGCTATCACTTAAAGTTTTGTTTGCTAATGGCGAAGCAGCTCCCGGCTACCTTGGCTATCAAGAATACTGGAATTTAAAAATAAATTACACAGGGTCAAAAATTTTATGATCTTAATAGTTGGCACCAGAATTCTTTTTCAGGGAAATACCTTGATAAGCCATTTGGAGTAAGCAAGCACCAGAGGATTGTTGGAAGGCACTGAGGCAGAAAAAGAAATGGCTGGCCAGTCTACATGACAAAACAGGAGAATTTGCTTTCTCAGAAAGGAAGGAGGAGCCCAGTTGATGGTGTGAAACTAGGCACCAGGTGAGATAAACCAGCAATGAAAATCCCCTTTGTTAAAAATTAAAATGTCCTTAGTATTAAATTTGTGTAGGAACTCACAAGTTTTATTTTTTGCAGTTCTTGAATTGAGGAAGGTCTGGTCTGGAAGTCAGACAAGAGTTCCTTCCCAAGGCAGTACAAAGAGGAAGGGTTTTTGTAAGCACAGACGCACTGGGACAAGAAGCTGTATTGGGCAAATTTTGGATTGGCTGGTAGGCATTTTCTTTCCTAATTTGGGATCAAGGGTAGATTTGGAACTAGGTTAAACTGAGCAGGCAAGTCCTAAGTGGCTAACTTAGGTTTCCATTTCAGGGAGAATCAATGAATTGATTCGGGTTTTGGCTCCTGGGAAGTTCAGGCATTTATAGGTGAGAAACGGAGTTTTAATTCTCATGAAATCCAGATTTCTGGGTTCCATGCAGGTTGATGTGACCCATTCAAGCTATCGCCCTGAGATGATCTTTGGACTTTGAACCTTAAGAATACTGGTCTCCTGCCCTGAATAATCAAAGAATTATTGAAGAAAAGAATAAAGTAGGAGACCTCGCACTACCTGATCTCAGAACCTACTATACAGCCACGATAGTCAAAACAGCCTGGTACTGATACAATGACAGACACATTGACAAATGCAACAGAATCGAGAACCCAGAAGTAAATCCATTCACCTGTGGTCAGCTGATCTTTGACAAAGGCCCAAAGTCCATTAAATGGGGAACAGACCATCTTTTTAACAAATGGTGCTGGCAAAGCTGGTGTCCATCTGTAAAAAAAATGAAATGGGACTCATACCTCACACCATACACAAAAACTAACTCAAAATGGATCAAAGACCTAAATATAAAACCTAAAACAATAAAGATCATGGAAGAAAAAATAGGAACAACACTAGGAACCCTAATACATGATATAAATACAGTACAAACCATAACTAACAATGCACAAACATCAGAAGATAAGCTAGATAACTGAGATCTTCTAAAAATTAAACACTTAGGATTATCAAAAGTCTTCATTAAAAGAATAAAAAGAGAACCTACAGATTGGGAAAAAAATTTTATCTACAACATATCCCACAAGGATCTAATCTCTAAAATCCATAGAATACTTTAACACCTCAACAACAAAAAGAGAAATAATCCAGTTAAAAAATGGCAAACAATATGAACAGACACTTCATCAAAGAAGACATTCAAGCAGCTAACCAGACACATGAGGAAATGCTCATGATCGTCAGACATTAGAGAAATGCAAATCAAAACTACAATGAGACACCATCTCACCCCGACATTACTGGCACTAATCAAAAAAACAGAAAATAACAAATGTTGGAGAGGCTGCAGGGAGATAGGAACACTTATGCACTGCTGGTGGGAATATAAAATGGTACAACCATTTTGGAAAACGGTATGGTGCTTCCTTAAAAAGCTAAAAATAGAAATACCATATGATTCAGCAATCCCACTCCTAGGAATATATCCTAGAGAAATAAGATCTGCGACATGACTAGACATATGCATATGCATGTTCATTGCAGCATTATTCACAATAGCAGAAAGATGGAAACAACCTAAACGTCCATCATCAAATGAATGGATAAACAAATTATGGTACATATACACAATGGAATATTATGCAACCATAAAGAACAATGATGAATCTGCAAAACATCTCACAACATGGATGAATCCAGAGGGCATTATGCTGAGTGAAATAAGCCTATCACAAAAGGATAAATACTGTATGAGATCTCTATTATAAAAACTCCTGAAAAGGTTTCTACATAGAAAGAAACAATCTTTGATGGTTACAAGGGAGGGGAAGATTGGGGAGGGGAAATCACTAACTAGATAGTAGACAAGTGTTAACTTTGATGAAGGGAAAGACAATATACAATATAGGGGAAGTCAGCACAACTTGAAAAAGGCAAAGTCATAGAAGTTTCCTAGACACATCCAAACATCTTGAGGGATTGATTTACTGGGGCTGAGGGTGGAGACCATGGTCTTGGGGGACATCTAGGTCAACTGGCATAACATAGTTCATAAAGAAAATGTTCTACATCCTACTTTGGTGAGTAGCATCTGGAGTCTTAAAAGCTAGCAAGCAGCCATCTAAGATACATCTATTGGTCCCATCCTGTCCGGAGCATCGAAAATGAAGAAAACCACAGACCCAAGGAAAATATTAGTCCAAAGGACTAATGGACCACATGAACCACATCCTCCACCAGCCTGAGCCCAGAAGAACTAGATGGTGCCTGGCTACCAACACCAACCTCTCTGACAGGGATCACAATAGAGGATCCCAGATACAGCAGGAGAAAAATGTAAAACAAACTTCAAATTCAACAACAACAACAAAAAAAAGACGAGACTTACTGGTCTAACAGAGATTGGAGCAACTCCCAAGACTATGGCTCCCAGACATCCCGCTAACTCAGAACTGAAGCTACTCCCAAAGTCCACCCTTCAGTGAAAGATTAGACAGACCTATAGAATAAACAATAACAACACGTGAGGAATGTGCTTCTTAATTCAATCAAGCATGTAAAACCAAATAGGCAAAAGCAAAGACGAGAAGGCAGGAAGGGACAGAAAAACTGGATAAATGGACACAGGGAACCCAGGGTAGAAAGGCAAAGGGGGAGAGTGCTGACAAAATGTGGGGATTGCAACCAATGTTACAAAACAATTTGTATATAAAATTTTGAATGACAAACTAACTTGTGCTGTAAACTTTCACCTAAAGCACAATAAAATTTAAAAAAAAAAAAAAAGAATACTGATCTCCCAAAGTCACCTTTAAGTCAAACAATTAGTCAAGACTATTTTGCTTTAGGCATTCTGTTCTTTTGAAGAATTCCCTTTGGAGAAATAGAAACTCTAAGGTCACACTGGAAGACTGTTCTGGCCCCATTTGCATGGTAATGTCGATAAGATGGGGTTTAAGAATCTTTGGAATTCTCTCTTCTTCGGAACATGTTTGACTCCTTCATAAAAATCTGGAGCCCTGGTGGTGAAGTTGTTAAGAGCTTGGCTGCTAACCAAAAGGTCGGCAGTTTGAATCCACCAGCCACTCCTTTGAAACCCTGTAGGGCAGTTCTACTGTGTCCTACAGGATCGCGATGAGTTGGAATCAACCTGTTGGCAATGGATTTTGCTTCTTTTAGTCAAAATGTTACTCTGATTTCCAAATCGTATGTTAAATAAACTTCAATCAATTTCTATTATTGACTTAATATGATCTTTGTTTTAACATAGGAAATAGAAACTCACAAGGTTTCAATTTGCTGACATGGGGCTTAGCGTAAGTGACTCTATCTTGGACCTAATATAGTCCTGTTAACACAATGAGGTGGTCACTTCCATCTACTTCAAGTCTCTAGTAAAGTCCACTTACCACATAAACTGCCTCCTGGGAATGGTGGTGGTGGTGGGTGTGTGTGTGTGTATAAAAACTGGAAAAGATCCTGATTGTGATATCTGAGTCAATGTACAGCTGAACACAAGCAAAACACGTGAAACACTAAAATAACACATAAACTGAGGAGACAAAAGTTTGGAGTCAGAGATGACTTTGAGAATGTAGATTGCCTAGGAATTTATAGAAATCATCCACAGGCCTTGGCATTGGGGGGTTGACTTCATTTTATCTAGATCTCAAGGGACAGGGAGGCCCCAGGTCACCCCAGGTTGAAAATCCGCAAGATTTTGCCTCTGAAGAAGATTCTGGAGCTAGAAGGGAGTGACTCCTCTTGCTCCTCACCCCATCTCTGGCCTTATTTGCTGCTCCTTTTCTCACCAGCTTAGAATTTGGGGTCTAAAATGATGAGAAAAATATAGAAGAGACATGAGGCAAGTTGGGATTAGAGAGCATTTTCCCCCATCCAGATAAGAGAAACTTCTCCAAATGTCTCTTCCTACCTGTATTTTAGGAGATAATATGGTAGTCTAGTGATTTGAAGTATTTGGTGGAACAGCTCTCTATAAATAGACAGCATATCCTTTGCAGTTATAATTAAGTTACTCAAAGTAAATTCCAAGTGATTTTCTTGATTGTACTTGATTACTCAAACAGATTTTGCCATTTTGAAATTTCTTCTGCGCTTTCAACTCTCTACCTAGAGAATAGTCCCTGAACACAATCCTAGAAAAATCTTTCATGATGTCTCATGAGTGACCTGCCAGGAGAAAAAATATCTGATATCAAGTATACTATTCTTTGCATTTGTGTAATCTTAGAACACTGCAGGAGGAAGGACACAAATTATTAGCGTTATGTAATATTCTAATATATAAACAGGTTTTCTTCTTTTTTGCAGAACTCAATAGGCTGAAGCATGATTAATACAAGGTTGTGTTACAAGTATGGATCTATCTGGGCTTTACTACTGCCATGGCTCTTGTTTTCACTGGAACACTCCTGATTTTTCCCAGAAAGAAGGTTTTCAAACTTTCTGGCCATGTTCTGTCAACTCATGAGTCAACACACACTAATACACCCACTTCACTTTCACTGGTTTCTGAATGGAAAGAAGAAATGAGCAGGGACCCTTAACTGACTATTCACTTTCCACTTACTGTATTCAGAGTAACTCTGTTGATTGTTAAGGAGCCCTGGTGGCAGAGTGGCTAAGTGACTGCTGCCTGAAGTTTCGTCGGTATTAACCCATCAGCTGCTCCAAGGGAGAAAGATGTGGCAGTCAGCTTCAGTAAAAGATTACAGCCTTGGACAACCTATGAGGCAGTTCTACCTTGCCCTATAGGGTCACTATGAGTTGGAATCAACTCAAAAGCAACAGGTTTGTTTTTTTGTTTTGTTTTGTTTTGTTTTGTTTTGTTGGTTATTGTTGTTGTTAGGTGCCGTCGAATCAGTTCCAACTCATAGAGACCCTATGTACAACAGAATTAAACATGCCCAGTCCTGCATCATGCCCACAATCTGTCATGCTTGAGCTCATTGTTGCAGCCACCGTGTCAATCCATCTCATTGAGGGTATTCCTCTTTTTCACTGACCCTCTGCTTTACCAAGCACGATGTCCTTCTCCAGGGACTGATCCCTCCTGACAACATGTGCAGAGTACGTAAGACGTAGTCTCACCATCCTTGCTTCTAAGGAGAATTCTGGTTGTACTTCTTCTGAGACAGCTTTGTCCATTTTTTGGCAGTCCATGGTATATTCAATATTTTTTGTCAACATCACAATTCAAAGATGTCAATTCTTCTTGGGTCTTCCTTATTCATTGTACAGCATTGCATGCATATGACACTATTGAAAATACCATGGCGTGGGTCAGGCACACCTTAGTCTTCAAGGTGATATCTTTGCTTTTCAACACTTTAAAGAGGTCTTCTGCAGCAGATTTGCCCAATGCAATGCATCTTTTGATTTCTTGACTGCTGTTTCCATGAGTGTTGATTGTGGATCCAAGTAAAGGGAAATCCTTGACAACTTCAATCTTTTCTCCATTTGTCATGATGTTGCTTATTGGTCCAGTTGTGAGGATTTTTGTTTTCTTTATGTTGAGGTATAATCCATACTTAAGGCTGTGGTCTTTGATCTTCATCAATAAGTGATTCACGTCCTCTTCACTTTGTGCAGGAAGTTGTATCATCTGCATACCACAGGTTGTTAATGAGTCTTCCTCCAATCCTGATGGCTCATTCTTCTTCATATAGTCCAGCTTCTCGGATTATTTGCTCAGCATACAGATGGAATAGGTATGGTGAAAGAATACAACCATTACGCACACCTTTCCTGACTTTAAAGCACACAGTATCCTGTTGTTCTGTCTGAACAACTGCCTCTTGATATATGTCCAGGTTCCTCATGAGCACAATTAAGTGTTCTGGAATTCCCATTCTTTACAATGTTATCCATAATTTGTTATGATCCACACAGTTGAATGCCTTTGCATAGTCCATAAAACACAGGTAAACATCTTTCTGGTATTCTCCGCTTTCAGCCATCTGACATCAGCAATGATATCCCTTGTTCCACGTCCTCTTCTGAATCTGGCCTGAATTTCTGGCAGTTCCCTGTGGATATACTGCTGCAGCCACTTTTGAATGATCTTCAGCGAAATTTTACTTGCATGCGATGTTAACGATACTGTTTCATAAATTCAACTTTCTTTTGGATCACCTTTCTTTGGAATAGGCACAAATATGGATCTCTTCCAGTCGGTTGGCCAGGTAGCTGTCTTCTAAATTTCTTGGCATAGATGAGTGAGCACTTCCAGCGCTGCATCCGTTTGTTGAAACATCTCATATGATATTCTGTCAATTCCTGCAGCCTTGTTTTTCGCCAGTGCCTTCAGTGCAGCTTGGACTTCTTCCTTCAGTACCATCGGTTCCTAATCATATGCTCCCTCTTGAAATGGTTGAAGGTTGACTAATTCTTTTTGGTATAATAACTCTGTATATTCCTTCCATCTTCTTTGGATGCTTCCTGTATCGTTTAATATTTTCCCCATAGAATCCTTCACTATTGCAACTCGAGGCTTGAATTTTTTCTTCATTCTTTCAGCTTGAGGAATGCTGAGAATGTTCTTCCCTTTTCATTTTCTATCTCCAGCTCTTTACACATGTCATTATAATACTGTACTTTGTCTTCTCGTGTGACCCTTTGAAATCTTCTGTTCAGTTCTTTTACTTCATCATTTCTTCCTTTTGCTTTAGCTAGTCGACGTTCAAGAGCAAGTTTAGAGACTCTTGTGACATCCATTTTGGTCTTTTCTTTTTTTCCTGTCTTTTTAATGAACTCTTGCTTTCTTCATGTATGATGTCCTTGATGTCATTCCGCAATTCATCTGGTCTTCGATCATTAGTGTTGAACGTGTCAAATCTATTCTGAGATGTCTCTGAATTCAGGTGGGATATACTTAAGGTCATACTTCGGCTCTCGTGGACTTGTTCTAATTTTCTTCAGTTTCAGCTTGAACTTGCATATGAGCAATTGATGATCTGTTCCACAGTCAGCCCCTGGCCTTGTTCTGACTGATGATATTGAGCTTTTCCATTGTCTTTTTCCACAGATGTAGTCGATTTGATTCCTGTGTATTCCATCTGGCAAGATCCATGTGTATATTTACCGTTTATGTTGTTGAGAAAAGGTATTTGCAATGAAGAAGTCATTGGTCTTCCAAAATTCCATCGTGCGATCTCCAGCATGGTTTCTATCACCAAGGCCGTATTTTCCAACTACTGATCCTTCTTCTTTGTTTCCAACTTTCGCATTCCAATCACCAGTAATTATCAATGCATCCTGATTGCATGTTTGATCAATTTCAGACTGCAGAAGCTGGTAAAAATCTTCAATTTCTTCATCTTTGGCCTAAGTGATTGGTGTGTAAATTTGAATAATAGTCATATTAACTGGTCTTCCTTGTAGGCGTATGGATATTATCCTATCACTGACAGCATTGTACCTCAGTTTAGATCTTGAAATGTTCTTTTTGATGATGAATGCAACATCATTCCTCTTCAAGTTGTCATTCCCGGCATACTAGACCACATGATTGTCTGATTCAAAATGGCTAATACCAGTCCATTTCAGCTCACTAATGCCTAGGATATCAATGTTTATGTGTTCCATTTCATTTTTGACAATGTCCAATTTTCCTAGATTCATACTTCATACGTTCCACGTTCCAATTATTGATGTATGTTTTTGATTATTAGCTGAGTTAAAAGTAGAGCATGATCTACTGGTCTACAGTTATTCAGAAAACTCAATTCACCATACACTTTAAAGGGGAGAAGAGCCTATATACATACATATATATACACATAGAATTATATATACACACAGGTACATATATACATACATACATATATATACACATACACGAACTTTTAAAAGATTAGAAAGTTATAGAATAAAATGTTTAGGTGACTATTTCTAAGTACAGTGATTACGGGTATAGTAGACTGAATAATGGTATCCCCCTCCCCTGAAAGATGTCCACATCCTAATCCCCAGAACCTGTGAATATGTTCCCTTACATGACAAAGAGGAACTAAGGTTACAGATGGAATTAAGGTTGCTGATCAGCGGATAGGGAGATTATTTTGGGTTATCCTTGTAGGCCCAATGTAATCACAAGGGTCATTAAAAGTGGAAGAGGGAAGCAGAAGGAGAGAGTCAGAGGGAGATGTGACTACAGAAGAATGGACAGAGACGCAGCATGGCTGACTTTGAAAATGGAGGAAGAGAGCCACGAGCAAAGGAGTGTGGGTAGCTTCTAGAAGCTGGAAAGGGCAAAGAAATGGGTTATCCCTCGAGCCTCCAGGAAAGAACACAGCCCTGCCTACGCCTTGATTTTCACCTTAGTGAGACACATGTAAGACTGCTGATCTCCAAAGCTGTAAAGATAATAAATTTATGTGGTTTTAGCTACTAAGTTTGTAGTAATTTGTAATGGTAGCCATAGAAAACTAATACAATGGATGATTTTAGTTTTTGTTTTTCCAGGGATTTTGAAGGGAAGACAGATTGCTATTTTCCAAATTTTATATAATCTACATGTATTACCTATATAATCAGGAAAACCACATTTATTACTTTTTTAAGTAATACTAAATGGTAGTGAGGGGTGTGGTAGAAACTGTTAAACATTTAGTCCCAAAAATGACAGCATGCTAGTTGCTCCTTGAAGTTTTTTTTTTTTTTTTTTGGGAAAATATACATAGTAAAACCCATTCCCATTCCACAGTTTCCAGACACAATGATCAATTCTTCACTTTGTGTTAACATTCTCATTTTTTCTGTTCTAGCTGTTTCACTTCCATTTACTTAATCTCCCTGCCCCCCAACCTTCTCATCTATGCTTTAAAATAACTGTTGACCTAATTTTTTTTAAAGTAAATCCAATACTCAAGAGTGACAATCTTTACTCTTTGGGATAAAGTGTTACTTAGTTTAAAGGTGACTTCAGGGCATAGTTTCAATTTAAAGTTTGAAGAGCAACTCAGGGCCTTAATCTCAGGGACTCCTCCAGACTCAATAGTACAGTAAGTCTGGATTCTTGAAGAATTTCAAATTCTGTTCCACATTTTTCTCCCTTTTTATCAGGATTCCTCTATTATGCTCCTGATCAGAACATTCAGTGGTGGTAGCCATCTAGACCTTCTGGTATCAAGGTGGAGACTGCAGTGGTTCATGTAGACAGTCCTGTAGTCCATTTCTTTCTCTAATTCTTGGGTTTCCTTCTTTCTCTTTTGTTCCAGATGACTAGAGACCAATAGTTGTATCTTCCATTTCTTTTTTTTTTTTTCTTTAGGTGAAAGTTTACAGTGCAAATCAGTTTCTCATTCAAAAATTTATACACAAATTGCTTTGTGACATTGGTTGCAATCCCCACAATGTGTCAGCAGCACTCTCCCGCTCTCCACCCTAACTTCCCCATGTCCATTCATCCAGTTTTCCTGTCCCTTCCTACCTTTTCATCTTTGCTCGCCTTGAAGTTCTTAAGTTCATTTATTGAGAAAAGTAATTTGTAAAGATTCACATGACAAAAAGTGGCAGAGTTTTTTAATCAAAATCTCCTAAACAATTAAAACCCAATTTAGAATGAATAAACAAAATGTGGTTTATCCATGCAATTGAATATTATCCAGCCATTATGAGAAATGAAGTTCTTACATAGGCTACAACATAAATGAACCTTGAAAACATTATACTTAATGAAATAAATCAGACAGAAAAGGGCAAATGCTGTACAGCCCCATTTATATTGGGAAAAATATACTTAGATTAGGCAAATACAGAGAGACAGACAATAGATTAGTGGTTACCAGGGGCTGGGGAGAGGGGGGAAATGGGCAGTTACTACTTAACGGATACTTAATGAACGTCACTGAATTGTACACTTATAAATTGTTAAAATAGCAAATGTTTTATGACAATAAAAATATTTTAATCAAATAATACCTTTTAAAAAAACAATTTAAAAGATATTTATTGAGGACACACAGAGAACCAGGCACTGTCTGAATCCATCAGCTAACACGTATCTTTTCCAGTGGCATCACTAAGGTTTGTGTCACCCAGTGCGGTATCTCGTGGTGTCACCCCTTCCTCCCCATGGACCTCCTCCTGCACCAGACCATACAGAATCCTTGGCAATGTTTTTTGTACTAATGTTACTCATAAATCGTAATTCCCGTATATCGCTAATGTAATGGCAATAATAGTGACATAAACAACTAGCAAAATTAAAATTACACTTTAAAGTATCATACGCAAAGCCTAACTGTATTTATATTTACGTAGTTTTGTGCGGTTAAAGTGAAATTCGGTAAGAAAACAACAGAAGTCAAAGTAAAAACATTTAAGAACCACATCAAAATTATGTTCATTTTAACATTACGCTTTACCATTACATAAGATACATTAATGCATTAGGTTTTCATAATCAATAATGGTCCAAATAATGTAGAAGTTGGAGACAAATGCATATGGAAATATATTCATAAATGAAATAATACCATAAAAATAAACAGGAACAAATATACAAGCATTTCAGCACTTGGTGAACATCTTGACTAAATCAGAACTTTCCTTTCCCGGGTTTCAAAGCTGCGAACTTGTGAATGACTTTATCGAAATCCATGCTTTCACCAACTCACTTTTTAATGTGTCACTATTTTTTTTAACCATAATTCAAACTTAAACCCTGATGACATCATTAAAGTCAGATATATGTTTACAAGACAGTGATGTTTTTAAAGAAAATTTTAAAAAACTGAATTTAAGATTTAAGTTATATTTCTAAATATGTATCAAGAAACAAAGCATTTCCCCACTTCATATTTTAAACTGTCAATTTCCCTATTTAGTTATCAAAGAGTTATGTAATCGACAAATTGTTATACATGTAAGTTTATTATCAATATTAATCATAGAATAATATGTGATAAATATATTGTAAATTGCTTAAATGTAATATTACTTAGATTATATGAATACTAACAATAAAATTGTTTTGTAAAATCTTTCAACATTGATTTACAACATTATTAGTTACAACATTACTAGTAACTAAGCAGAAACCTTTTTCAAATTTTCTCCTTCTTTTTGTTTAATTACTACCACAGTTCATTCTCAAGCAAGTTATTGATATAGGTTCACAAATACTAATTACCATAATATTGTAGCTAAAACGCCAGAAACTTTGACAAAATCAGCGACTATAAAAACGCTGGCAGCAACAAAAACAACCGCACGTGCTCCTAGCGCATGCAGACAATACCATGTGATTTAACCGTCTTTGTAATTGGGCAATACTGATAACGCTGACTGGAGCACATTAGAAGGTTCAAAAAATAAATTAGCATAGAGTTTTAACCTTCTAGGTATACTGATACATGTCAGCTGGGCTTAGGAAAATAATTTTTGTACTTATCACCGACTACAGGGATATTTTTATAAAAAATAATAAATTTCTGCTGAAACACTGTACAAAAATTTTACAGACAGTCATCGTGGTGTCACCCCCTCTGACACTGTCACCAGTGCAGTCTGCACCCCCCACATCCCCCTACTGACACCACTGATTTTTTTCTACAGAATTCTTTAATGGACAGTGATGGCATTCTCCGGCAGGACAGTATGCAGACACTTTCTGACATATTTCCTTGGCATGAGCTTACTCCCCTGTGCTTGGTGGTTATGATGGTGATGTTGGCAGTGGGGGCTGGTGGTGCTGATGCTGGCAGAGCTGGGGGAGGGGTGATGATGTAGGACTTGGTGGAGGTGGGGGTAATGGTGTTGGGGAGCTGTGAAAGAGATGGTGGCACTAGTAGGAGACGATTCTGGCAAGTAGAGTGATGGTCTATGTCACAATCAGTTAATTAGGACACTAGGACACCACAAAGATGTCCTTGTTTGTTGCAATGTGTGGATTTCCTTATTCTCCTTTGGTAATTTTTAACCAAGTCAGGTGGACCAGAGAAAAGGTGATGATATGTCTAAAAGGGGAGGTAAAATAACCACCTTTTTCTTCATTTCCTCCCAATTCCTCTGCATGTTATGTAAAGCTCCCCGTGCTTTCTCTCTAACATAACTTTCCACCTTCTGAGTTCTCTCCAAGCACCATTCACTGGAAGCACACCACCAACTCGTCAGGCCCCACCTCACTCCCAAGCATCAAAGTGTCAGGTCTTTGTATCATGCTGCTCCTTCAGCCTGGAACACACTTCTCCCCATTTTAAAAATTGTTTTGTCTTTCAAAGCTCAATTCAAATGCCAGCTGCTTCTTGCAATGATAAGTGAAACCATGTACCAGGAACTTTCACCTACACTTTATTACTTAATCCGTATCATTTTGAGTCTTGCTTTCTGTTGTGTATGTTTAAACCTGGGACCTGTCCTCTTACTGGTGCTTCTGCAGAAAACCTTCCCTCAGTTGGGACCAGCCATTACTCCGGCCTCTTTGCTTCTTTGTTATTGTTGTTGTTGGGTGATGTACAGTTGATTTTAGAGTCATAGCAACCTCATGCAACAGAGTAGAACTACCCCATAGAGTTTTCTAGGCTATAATCTTTATGGGCACTGTCATGGATTGAAAAATTTCCCCAAAAAAAATGTGTGTATCAATTTGGCTAGGCCATGATTCCCGGTATTGTGTGGGTGTTCTCCATTTTGTGATTGTAATTTTATGCTCAAGAGGATTAGGGTGGGATTGTAATACCACCCTTACCCAGGTCACATCCCTGATTCAGTGTAAAGGGAGTTTTTCTGGGTTGTGGCCTGCACCACCTTTTATCTCTCAAGAGATAAAAGGAAAGGGAAGCAAGCAGAGAGTTGGGAACATCACAACATCAAGAAAGCAGTGCCGGGAGCAGAGCATGTCCTTTGGACCTGAGGTTCCTGTGCTGAGATGTTCCCAGAACAAGGGAAGATTGATGACAATGACCTTCCTCCAGAGCTGACAGAGAAAAAGCATTCCCCTAGAGCTGATGCCCTGAATTTGGACTTGTAGTCTACTAGACTGTGAGAGAATAAATTTCTCTTTGTTAAAGCCATCCACTTGTGGTATTTCTGTTATAGCAGCACTAGATGGCTAAGACAGGCACAGATCACTAGGTCTTTCTCCCACAGAGCAGCTGGGTGGGTTGTGCCACCAGGGCTCCTTTTTCTCCCTTAGCTCTATGCTTAAATCTCCATTCTTTCACTTATTTCATCCTACTTCACAATTAGTTACTGTTTTACATGTTTGCATACTACCCTCCTGACTCCACAGTTAGCTTTTTGAGGACCGGCCCTTGTAGTGTAGTGGTTAAGAGCTCAGCTGCTAACCAAAAGGTCAGCAGTTCGAATCCACCAGCCGCTCCTTGGAAACCCTATGGGGCAGTTCTACTCTGTCCTATAGGGTCACTATGAGTCAGAATCGACTTGATGGCAATGAGTTTGTTTTTTTTATTTTTATTTCTTTGGCACCTTGTCTAGTTATCCTTATCCTTGTATGAGATGTATACTCACAGCATGCAGTATGTAAACCAGTTGCCATCAAGTCAGTTTCGACCCATGGTGACTCCACGTGTGTCAGAGTAGAACTGTGCACCATAGGGTTGTCAATGACTGATTTTTCAGAAGTAGTTTACAAGGTCTTTCTTCCAAGGAACCTCTGGCTGAACTCTAACCTCGAACCTTTTGGCTAGCAGCAGAGTGAGTTAAACATTTGCATCATCAGAAACGCTGGACTTTATGAAGAAGAACACAGCATCAGGATTGAAGGAAGAAGGGGATGGAGCCAAGATGGCAGGGTAGTAAGATGCTTCCTATATCCCTCTTACAACAAATACCTGGAAAAACAAGTGATTTGATTATATATGAATATGTAGGAGCCCTGAACAAGGCAAAGGTGAGGAATCGGACTGAGTGGCGAGGGGAGAGGGAGACGGTTCAGAAGAAGCGAGCAGCACCAGAGTGATGGCAGCAGGACGGCAACTCTTCAGCCATGCCAGGTCCGCAGTGAAGCAGGCAAACAGCTGTGCACACACTCGGAACGCAGTTTCCACATCGAGAGAGATCTGGCAGCAGAGATTCTGCTTGGACTCTCTGAACCAGTGAAAAGCAGCTCCCAAGTGGCTAAAGATAAGTACATGCATGTGGCCTTTTGCGGGGATTAAAAAAAAAAAAAAAAGCCTATTTGGGAAAAACCTCTCTCCCTTTTACCTCCTCCCTCCGCGCTCTGCACTGGGAGTCCACTGGGCTGGAAGTAGATCCCAAAAGTCACCCTGACCCATTCTCCTGGCCTTGGAGAGGGAACAAATAAGCTACTGGCTCCCCTAAGCCAGGAACACAGGGTCAGCACAGCTCCTTTGCTAGGCACAGACATAAGGGGTCCGCAGACTCTGAGTGCCTTACACCCCTGTATAGACTTGTGGGGACTGATCTCAACAGCATTAGCCCTCACTACCACAGTACAGCAGGGCAAGCATCTGAAGTTTGACTTCCACTGTTTCAGCTATGATGTGGCAGATTTGTGACCCTCGAAACAGCCCTGCCCCTTAAGTAGGCACTTTTATCAATCCGCAACAGGGGCTTGAGGACTGGCAGCTATACCTAAACCTCCTAGTCACCTGCTACAGGACTTCAAGAAAAAGTGGTGCCCTCAAGTCTTTACAGCCAACAGAGTTGGGTGCTCATAGTCCGGCTGCAAAACTCACCTACCTACTCACCCTAGAGGAGAGGGACACGTTTTCCTTTCAGATTCGCAGGAGCAGCCGTCAGTCCCCTGCCTGGCTCAGCGCGTGATCCCCTACCACAGCCAGAGTCCAGTGCCTGCACCAATCACCCATGCCTCTCTAGGACTGTAGGTGAGAGCCTGCACCACACACTTGGTGACTGACTGCCTGGTCACCTGAGCTGAACCCATATAGGAAAGCTTAATGGACTCCTGTGGGCACATACTTAGTTACAGAACTAACTACCTGGTGACAGGACGTTAGAGCTTCAAAGGTGTCAACAATCAAACTAGCGCACACAAGCAGCCTATTGGGGAATATCAAAACAAAACAAAACAAGAAGCTAGGACTCACTAAACAAATATAAAATAAAATTGTAATAACTTATTGATGGCTCAGAGGTAACAGTCAATATCAAATCACATAAAGAGGCAGTCCATGATGGCTTCAGCGAGCTCCCAAAATAAATAATCAATAAATTCTCTGGAGGAAGAGAATTTCTTGGTATTACCAGAGGCAGAATACAAAAGATTAATATACAGAACTCTCCTAGAAATTAGAAAGGAAATTCTTCATAATGCAGAAACTTCCAGGGAACATACAGACAACGTAGTAGAAGAACTTAAAAAAGTTACTCAAGAACATAATGACAAATTTAATAGGCTGCAAGAATCTATAGAGAGAGAGCAATCAGAAATCCAGAAGATTAATAATAAAATTTCAGAATCAGACAACTCGATAGAAAGTCATAGGAGCAAAATTGAGGCAGTAGAAGCTAGAATTAGTGACATTGAAGATAAAGCTCTTGATGCCAACTTATTTGAGGAAAAATCAGATAAAAGAATTAAAAAGAATGAAGAAACTCTAAAAGTCATGTGGGACTCTATCAAGAGAAATAACCTACAAGTGATTGGAGTACCAGAACAGGGGGGGATAACAGAAAATACA
>NW_004443954.1:10438355-10448700 GCF_000243295.1 Trichechus manatus latirostris
AGAAGTTAGAGGGTTAATATGTTGTGGGGTTGTTAACCAATGTCATAAAACAACATGTGTACTACTGTTTCATGACAAACTATTTGTTCTGTAAGCCTTCACCTGAAGTACAATAAAATATAAAAAAAGAAAAAAAAAAAGAAATCAAATGACAAATGGGCAAATCTGCTGCAAAAGACCTCTTTAAAGTGCCAAAAAGCAAAGAGAGATCACCTTGAGGACTAAGGTGCACCTGACCCAAGCCATGGTATTTTCAGTCGCATCATATGCATTCAAAGCTGGAAAATGAATAAGGAAGACCTAAGAAGAACTGATGCCTTTTAATTATGGTTTTGGAGAAGAATACTGAATGTTCCATGGACTGCCAGAAGAACGAACAAATCTGTTTTGGAAGAAGTTCAACCAGAATGCTCCTTAGAAGGGAGGGTGGCAAGACTTGGTCTCACATACTTTGGACAAGTTATCAGGAGGGACCAGTCCCTGGAGAAGGACATCATGCTTGGTAGAGGGTGAGTAAAAAAGAGGAAGACCCTCAACGATATGGACGGACACAATGGTTTCAACAATGGGCTTGATTGTGAGGATGGCGCAGGACTGGGCAGGGTTTTGTTCTGTTGTGCATAGAGTCGCTATGAGTTGAAATGTTTCAACAAATGAATCTGTGCTGTAGGTGCTCACTCATCTATGTCAAGAAATTTGGAAGACAGCTTCCTGGCCAACCAACCAGAAGAGACCCTATTTCTGCCCATTCCAAAGACAGGTGTTCCAACAACATGCAGAAATTATCTAACAATATCGTTAATATCACACACAAGTAAAATTTTGCTGAAGATCATTCAAAAGCAGTTGCAGAAGCACATTGACAGGGAACTGCCAGAAGTTCAAGCTGGATTCTGAAGAGGATGTGGAACAAGGGATATCATTGCTGATGTCAGATGGATCTTGGCTGAAAGCAGAGAATACCAGAAAGATGTTTACCTGTGTTTAATTGACTATGCAAAGGCATTCGACTGTGTGGACCATGACAAATTATGGATTACGTTGCAAAGAATGGGAATTCTAGGACACTTCATTGTGCTCATGTGAAACCAGTACATACACCAAAGAGGCAGTCATTTGAACAGAACAATGGGATACTGTGTAGTTTACAGTCAGGAAAGGTATGTGTCAGGGTTGTATTCTTCCACCATACATATTCAATAGGTATGCTGAGCAAATAATCTGAGACGCTGGACTATATAAAGAAGGAGGTGATATCAGGATTAGAGAAAGACTCATTAACAACCTACATTACGCAGATGACACAACTTTTCTTGTACAAAGTGAAGAGGACTTGAAGCACTTACTGATGATGATCAAAAACTACAGCCTTCAATATGGATTACACCACAGCATAAGCTACATAATATTTATATGTGTGCAAGTATGTATATATATATACATATATTACAGATCAAGGATTTCTTCTCTAGCTTCTTCCTCTACTCATGAATTTTGACAAGGTCACCAAATTTTGAGAAGGTTAGATCTTCCCCTTCCCCTTAACATGGGCAGTTCAGAGGCACTTAGCCGACTGGAGTTAGGAAATTCTCCTAACGCTGTTGTTTACCGCTACTATTTTTTAAAGCTTTTCGCTAGCAGGACCTGTTACTTAATGAAGTGGAGTAATGAACCTTGTAGAAAGGACTCGAGGATTTCGAGGTGGGGTAGGTGGATAATACCACTAGAGAGGAAGTACAGGATAATAATTAACTCCAACAAAGGGGCAGAGACCACCCCCGCCCCTCCCACGTGAACTCACCTTTGTCTTATAAAACGTGCTTGGCAGGAACTCTGGGAGACTGGTTTAACCTGTTGGCTCTGATGCCCAGACTAATAAAGTAATGGAAGTTTAAGCCACATTTGAGACTCTTTGCAAGTAGTTATTGAAGAGACTAAAGCCAGTTAAAAGAAGCATTGATATAAGTGAAACAGAGGTAAATTTCACTGAAACACTTTTGGTCATTTGAATAGCAAGTGGGTCTGGATAATTCTTAGAGGAAATAAAGTATTGATGCCTTTCAGGAATGGAATATCCCCAAATTACATTGCTAATTTGCTCCTAAATGAGACAAGACTGTACAAACTTACAAAATTTTGATAAAATAAAAATGCTAATGTAAGAAATACATAGAGATATGTTTTGCCAAAATCTCTTTGTTTCCAAAATTCAGGATTATTTTTATGCCTTTATGCTTTGAAAACATCCAATGTGTGTGCGTAAATACTTTTTCATTTATTTTACCATGTCACGTATTTTGCAAAACGACATATTTAACAAAAAAAACAAGAGAATATATTTCCTCCCAAATAAAGCTTTTTCATACTTTTTTTTTCCTCCCTGAAACAAGTGTTTCCATTAGCAGAGCCTTCTTTTTGTGGAATGTGTTTTTCCGTTGCAAATGAGATGAAAGGATAAATTTTAAAAAACCACAGTGGTTGTAGTAGAAAGTAGAAAACTACCGTTATTTTCCTCTACCCGTCTCAATGCCCTGGTTTCTTCTCCACGCAGGGAGGGAGGATTGTCAGCTTCTCCAGCATACCTCCTGGTCCGTAGCAGTGAGAAAGAAGAGGCTTAAATAACACCTGGTGCTACTTATACTGGAAGCAAACACACGTAATCTTCAACTACAAAAGTAGAAAGGAAAGGCGATCAAAAATAAACACCATCATTTCTCTTTTCCAGTCTTTCTCTCTGAAACATATATCCAGTTGCAAAAACATTAGCCTAAAACATTGCTTTAGGATATCTAGGAATTTTTTTTAAGGGGAGAGCAGATGAGGATCCATGTTATAAGCTGCAGATTTTACTTACCCTTTTCAATGGCCAACTTTGTCACTGCCGTTTAAGAATTGTGTTACAATTTCAAAGATTAAGGAAGATTTTCAGGAGTTCTGGTGAACCAGGATCCTTCTAGTTCTCATTTTAGAGAAAATATAGTCGAAAAAGAGCAGGAGGAGGGAGTGGCATTGGGGTAGTTAATTTTGCAGACACATTCTTCAGGTTAATATTTATTGACATAACTAGGCTCCAAGCCGCGGTTAACTAACCAAGCCCTAGTTAGCTGGAGTAAATTTAACCCCTTACAGCAGTGGTTCTCAAACTTTAGTGCATCAGGATCACCAGGAGGGCTTGCTAAAACACAGATCCTGAGCCCCACCCCCAGAGTCTAGGAACCAGTAGGTCTGTGGGTGGAGCCCAATAATTTGCGTTTCTAATAAGTTCCCAGGTGATGCTGATGCTGCTTTGCTGATCAGAGTTCCCAGGTGTTGCTCATCATGCTGATGCCCCACTTTGAGAAACACTGTCCTATAGCAGGACCACTGGTGGTGCAATGGTTAACAGCTACGGCTACCAACCAAAAGGTCAGCAGTTTGAATCTACCAGCTGCTCCTTGGAAACCCTGTGGGGCAGTTCTATTCTGTCCTATAAGGCCGCTATGAGTAGGAATCGACTCAACGGCAATGGGTTTGGTTTTTGGTGTTGGGTCCTAGAGCAGTTATTCTCACTCCTGGCTCTGCATCAGAAGGCTCTTGTCTGGGGCTTTTATAAAATCCTGATGTCTAGGCTCCACCCCAGATCCACTGAGACAGTCTCTGGGGTAGGGCTTGGCCATCTGTATGTTGACACAGGTTGGTGGATGATTCTAATACCAACGTTGACAAACTAACGAACTAAGCTGAGGAGACTTACAATACTAGAATGGGGTAAAGTTTGCTTGAATGTATTTCTTTCATAAGTTGTTACTAACACTTACACAACCACAAAAGCAGTTGGCAAACAGGAAAGATTTCTGCACTTTTGTATGGTGTGGACATGGAGCATTTCAGAGCAGCTGCATTTGCCTCCTAGTTTATGAAGTAACCTTGCATTCAAGTCACATGTCAAGGGAGATAAGGGACTGAGTAGTAACTGCAACGAACACCCTGAATTGTTTTTTACAATATTAAAAAAATATATACTCGGGAACATCTGACTTTTGACTATGAGAGTCAGAGTGCAAGCCCCCCCACCTTTCCTTGGCAAAGTCACCCCATACACACCCAGGGCAAATCATATCAAATGACACCTTGCAATGTAGAACGTTTGTTTAGGGAAAATGATGTTAAAATAAATGCCAAATGTAACCTTGAATGGGGTAAGAACTAAAAAAGAAACGCAGTCTGAGGGGCAATTTCTTTGGTGATTAAGGGGGATGAACTGGTTATAGAATCATTTGTTCATTCATTCGTTCGTTCGTTCGTTCATTCATTCAACAGCCTATGCCTCTTTTAGGTAATGCAGATAGGACAATAGTCAAAACGAAGCCCTAGCCTTTGAGGAGCTTATATTCCAAAGTGGGGAAAAACAGATAAAAAAAAAAAAAAAATCAAAATAATAGATAGTGTGAGAAATAGTGATATCATGCTATGGGAAAAATAAAGCAAGATAAGGTGGATAGAGAGTGGGAGAGTTGCTATTTTATGTAGAGGAGGACAGAAAAGGCTCCACCAGTAAGATAATGCTGAACAAAGACCTGAAGGAAATGAGCCACGGGGTTCTCTGGAGGAAGACAGTCCTAGGCAAAGGGAACAAGTGCAAAGACTTGTGGCAAAGCCTGGTTGACAAATTCAGGGAATGGCAAGGAGGCCAATGTGGCTGGAGCTGACCAAGGCAGGGAGGGAGGACTAGCAGGCGAGGCCAAAGAGTGACTGTGAGGCAGGGAGATTGTGTCAAGTCTTGTGGATCCTTGTTGGGACTCTGGCTCTTGTTCTGAGTAAAACAGGGAGCCATTGATGGGTGTCGAACAGATGAATGATATGATTTGCCTTCCATCTCAAAAGAATCATTCTGACTATTGGGGAGGAGGTGATGAGATTGGGGAAAGGACAGAAAGCATGGAAGACTTGGCCGAAAATGGATAAAAGTTTATCAAGAGTTTTGACTAAAGGAGTCATCCTTTGGGGTCTCCTATGATGGTTTTGTTTGTGTTCTCAAGATATTTACATATTGATATTCCTGTTGTTACCTGCCCTTGAGTTGGCCAGATTCCATGCACGATGGAAGAAAACACTACTAGGTACTGCACCATCCCCATGATCTGCTGCTGATCAAATCAGTTGTGATCCATAGAGTTTTCACTGGCTGATTTTCAGAAGTAGATCACCAGGCCTTTCTTCCTAGCCCATCTTAGTCTGGAAGCTCCACTGAAACCTGTTTCGCATAACAGCAACCCACAAGCCTTTACCAACAGATGGGCGGTGCCTGTGCATGGCTGGGAACCAAACTTTGATTTTCTGCGTGGAAGGCAAGAATTCTACCTCTGAACCACCAATATCCCCGGATTTGCATATTAAATAGAAAATACATAGCTCTTCTTTTTTTTTTAATTGTAATTAAGTGAAAGTTTACAGTTCAAGTTAGTTTCTCATACAAAAGTTTATGCACACATTATTTTGTGACCCTAGCTGTTCTCCCTATAATGTGATAGCTTTCCACCCTGGATTTCCCATGTCCATTCAATCAGCTTCTGTCCCTTTTTGCCTTCTCATCTCGCCTCCAGACAGGAGCTGCCCATTTAGGCTCATGTATCTAGTTGAGCTAAGAAGCACCCTCTTCACGAGTATCATTTTACGTCTTATAGTCCAGTCTAATCTTTGTCTAAAGAGTTGGCTTCGGGAATGGTTTCAGTTCCAGGCTAACAGAGAGTCGGGGGGCCATGTCTTTTGGGGTCCCTCCAGTCTCAATCAGACCATTAAGTCTGGTCTTTTTACTAGAATTTGAGTTCTGAACCCCACTTTTCTCCTGCGCCGTCAGGTACTCTCTATTGTGTTCCCTGTCAGGGCGGTCATTGGTGGTAGCCAGGTACCATCTAGTTCTTCTGATCTCAGGCTGATGGAGTCTCTAGTTTACGTGGACTTTTTGTCTCCTGGGCTAATATTTTCCTTGTGCCTTTGGTGTTCTTCATTCTCCTTTACTCCAGGTGGTTGGGATCAATTGATGCATCTTAGATGGCCGCTAGTTAGCTTTTAAGACCCCAGACACCACTCACCAAAATGGGATGCACAATATTTTCTTAAAAAACTTTGCTATGCCAGTTGACCTAGACGTCTCCTTAAACCATGGTCCCCAGAATCCTGCCCCTGCTACTCTGTCCCTTGAAGTGTTTGGTTGTATTCAGGAAACTTCTTAGCTTTTAGTTTAGTCCAGTTGTGCTGACTTCCCCTGTATTGTGTGTTGTCCTTCCCTTCACTTAAGATAATTCTTATCTACTATCTGCTTAGTGAATACCACTCTCCCTCCCTCCCAACCCTCAAAAGCATCAAAAAATGTTTTCTTCTGTGTTTAAACCTTTTCTTGAGTTCTTATAATAGTGATCTCATGCAATATTTGTCCCTTTGTGTCTGTCAAATTTCTCTCAGCATAATGCCTTCCAGATTCCTTCAGGTTACAAGATGTGTCACAGAATCATCGATGTTCTTTATGGTTGTGTAGTATTCCACTGTATGAATATACCATAATTTGTTTATCCATTCGTCTGTTGATGGGCACCTAGATTGTTTCCATCTTTTAGCTATTGTGAACAGTGCTGCAATGAACATGGATGTGCATATATCTATTCGTGTGATGGCTCTTATTTCTCTAGGATATATTCCAAGGAGTGGGATTGCTGAAACATACGGTACTTCTATTTCTAGCTTTTTAAGGAAGCACCAAATAGATTTCCAAAGTGGTTATACCATTTTACATTCCCACCAGCAGTGTATAAGTGTTCCAGTCTCTCCACAACCTCTCCAGTATTTATTATTTTATGTTTTTTGGATTAATGCTAGCCTTGTTGAGGTGAGATGGTATCTCAGTGTAGTTTTGATTTGCACTTCTGTAATGGCTAATGATCCTGAGCATTTCCTTATGTGTCTGACAGCCACCTGAATGTCTTCTTTGGTGAAGTGCCTGTTCATATCCTTTGCCCATTTTTTAATTGGGTTATTTGTCTTTTTGTTGTTGAAGTTTTGCAGTCTTGTAGATTTTAGAGATTAGACACTGATCGGATTTGTCATAGCCAAAAAATTTTTCCCAGTCTGTAGGTTGTCTTTTTACTCTTATGGTGAAGTCTTTGGATGAGCATAAGTATTTGATTTTTAGGAGCTCTCCATTATCTAGTTTCTCTTGTTGTGTTTGTGCATTGTTAGCAATGTTTTATATTCTATTTATGCCATGTATTAGGGCTCCTAGCGTTGTCCCTAAAATCAGGTAATGTGAGGCCTCCCACTTTGTTCTTCTTCTTCAGTAATGCTTTACTTATCCAGGGCCTCTTCCCTTTCTATATGAAGTTGGTGATTTGTTTCTCCATCTCATTAAAAAATGCCATTGGAAAAAAAAAGGTTGAGAAGTTAGAGGGTTGACATGTTGTGGGGTTGTTAACCAATGTCGTAAAACAATATGTATACTACTGTTTCATGAAAAACTATTTGTTCTGTAAGCCTTCACCTGAAGCACAATAAAAAAAAAAAGCCATTAGAATTTGGATCAACATTGTATTGTATCTGTAGATCACTGTGGGTAGAATTGACATTTTCACAATGTTGAGTCTTCCTATCCATGAGCAAGGTATGTTTTTCCACTTATGTAGGTCTCTTTGGGTTTCTTGCAGTAGTTCCTTGTAGTTTTCTTTGTATAGATCTTTTACGTCTCTGGTTAGATTTATTCCTAAGTATTTTATCTTCTTGAGGGTTATTGCAAATACTATTGATTTGGTGATTTCCTCTTGGAAGTTCTCTTTGCTGGTGTAGAGAAATCCAACTGATTTTTGTATGTTTATCTTATATCCTGAAATTTTGCTGAAGTCTTCTATTAGTTCCAGTAGTTTTGTGGATTCTTTGGGGTTTTCTGTTGTATAAGTTCATATCATCTGCAAACAGAAATACTTTTACTTCTTCCTTACCAATATGGATGCCCTTTATTTCTTTTTGTAGCCTAATTGCTCTGGCTAAGACCTCCAGCACAATGTTGAATAAGACTGGTGATAAAGGGCATCCTTGTCTGGTTCCCCTTTTCAAGGGAAATGCTTTCAGGCTCTCTCCATTTAGGATGATGTTGGCTGTTGGCTTTGTATAAATGCCCTTTATTTTGCTGAGGAATTTCCCTTCTATTCCTATTTTGTTGAGAGTTTTTATCATGAATGGGTGTTGAACTTTGTCAAATGCCTTTTCTGCATTGATTGATAAGATCATGTGTTTCTTGTCTTCTGTTTTATTTATGTGATAGATTACATTGATTGTTTTTCTAATGTTGAACCATCCTTGCATACCTGGTATGAATCCAGCTTGGTCATGGTTAATTATTTTTTGATATGTTGTTGAATTCTATTGGCTAGAATTTTGTTGAGGATTTTTGCATCTATGTTCTTGAGGGATATTGGTATGTAATTTTCTTTTTTTGGGGTGTCTTTACCTGATTTTGATATCAAGGTTATGCTGGCTTCATAGAATGAGTTTGGGAGTATTCCATCTTTTTCTATGTTCTGAAATACCTTCAGTAGTAGTGGTGTTAACTCTTCTCTGGAAGTTTGGTAGAATTCTCCGGTGAAACGATCAGGGCCAGGGCTTTTTTTCATTGGGAGTTTTTTGATTACCTTTTCAATCTCTTCTTTTGTTATAGGTTTATTTAGTTGTTCTACTTCTGTTTGTGTTAGCTTAGGTAGGTAGTGTGTTTCTAGAAATAAGTCCATTTCCTCTAGGTTTTCAAATTTGTTAGGGTATAATTTTTCATAGTATTCTGTTATGATTCTTTTAATTTCATTTGGGTCTGTTGCGATATCACCCATCTCATTTCTTACACGGGTTATTTGCTTCCTCTTCTGTTTTTCTTTTGTGGTTTGGCCAATGGTTTATCAATTTTTTTTGGTCCTTTCAAAGAACCAGCTTTTGGTCTTGTTAACTCTTTCAATTGTTTTTCTATTCTCTGTTTCATTTAATTCTGCTCTAATTTTTATTATTTGCTTTCTTCTGGTGCCTGAGGGCTTCTTTTGCTGCTCTTTCTATTTGTTCGAGTTCAGGGTTAATGTTTTGATTTTGGCCCTTTCTTTTTTTTGGATGTGTGCATTTATTGCTATACATTGACCTCTGAGCACTGCTTTTGCTGTGTCCCAAAGGTTCTGGTAGAATGTGTTTTCACTCTCAATTTATTCTGTAAATTTCTTTATTCCGTCCTTAATTTCTTCTGTCACCCAGTAATTTTTGAGCAAGATGTTGTTCAGTTTCCATGTATTTGATTTTTTTTCCTTGCTTTTTCTGTTATTGATTTCTACTTTTATGGCTTTATGGTCAGAAAAGATGCTCTGTAATATTTTGTTGCTTTGGGTTCTGTTAAGGCTTGCTTTATGGCCTAATATGTGGTCTATTCTGGAGAATGTTCTATGTGCATTGGAAAAGTAAGTATACTTGGCTGCTGTTGGGTGGAGTGTGCTGTATATGTCTATGAGATCAAGTTGATTGATTGTTGCATTTACATCTTACATGTCTTTATTGAGCTGCTTTCTGGATGTTCTGTCCTTCACTGAAAGTGATGTGTTGAAGTCTCCTACTGCTATTGTGGAGCTGTCTATCTCTCTTTTCAGTGCTGTTAAGAGTTTGTTTTATGTATTTTGGAGCCCTGTCTTTGGGTGCATAAATTTTTATTATAGTTATGTCCTCCTGGTGTATTGACACTTTAATCATTATATAGTGTCCTTCCTTGTCCTTTGTGGTGGATTTTACTTTAAAGTCTATTTTGGCAGAGATTAATATTGCCACTCCTGTTCTTTTTTTGATTGTTGTTTGCTTGATCTATTTTTTTCCATCCTTTGAGTTTTAGTTTGTGTCTTTAAGTCTAAGGTGTGTCTCCTGTAGGCAGTATATAGACGGATTGTGTTTTTTAATCCATTCTGCCACTCTCTCTTCATTGGTGTATTTAATCCATTTACATTTAGCATAATTATAGATAGGTATGAGTTTAGTGCTGTCATTTTGATATCTTTTTTTGTGTGTTGTTGACAGTTTCTTTGTTCCACTTAATTTTCTGTGCTAAGTTGTTTTTCTTTATGTATTTTCTTTTCACCTTTTTCATTGCTGTAGATTTTGTATTTGCTGAATCTTTATGATTTTCTTGTTTTTTATTTTGATGTGTAGGATTGTTAGTTTCCTCTGTGGTTACCTTAATATTTACCCCTATTTTTCTAAGTTTAAACCAGTATTTTTTTTTTTTTTATTGTACTTCAGGTGAAGGCTTACAGAACAAATAGTTTCTCATGAAACAGTAGTACACATGTTGTTTTAAGACACTGGT
>NW_004443954.1:10449035-10459938 GCF_000243295.1 Trichechus manatus latirostris
TCCCTATCACCAGCTTCCTTCTCCCCTTCTGCCTTCTGGCCCTTGTCACTGGACTACTGTACCTCGTTAGTCTCATTTGTTAAACCAATCTTTTATGTCTTTATATCGCCTTGACTTCCTCTGCGTATGAAAGATCTATGACTAATTATTTAGTCCTTCTTTTTTATTTTAATTTGTCATCTTTTCCATATTGACGTCTATGTTTCCCTATTTTCAGCATTTTAGCTTTGATTTATTTTTGTGACTTTCCTATCTGGGTTGATGTCTGGTTGTTCTGTCCTGTATTCTAGTCTTGGATTATTATCTGATGTTATTGATTTTCTAAACAGAGGACTCCCTGTAGTATTTCTTATAATTTTGGTTTGGTTTTTACAAATTCTCTAAACTTCTGTTTACCTGGAAATGCCCTAATTTCGCCATCATATTTGAGAGACAGTTTCGCTGGATATATAATTCTTGGCTGGCAATTTTTTTCCTTCAAGGCTTTATATATGTCATCCCATTATCTTCTTGCTTGCATGTTTTCTGCTGAGTAGTCTGAGCTTATTCTTATTGACTCTCCTTTGTAGATGACTTTTCATTTATCCCTAGTTGCTTTTAAAATTCTCTCTATCTTTGGTTTTGGCAAGTATGATTATAATATGCCTTGGTGACTTTCTTTTGGGATCTACCTTGTGTGGGGTTCGATCAACTTCATGGATAAATATCTTGTCATCTTTCATGACATCAGGGAAGTTTTCTGTCAACAAATCTTCAACAAGTCTCTCTGTATCTGTTGTCCCCCCCACCCCTGCCCCTTTCTGGTACTCCAGTCACTCATAGGTTATTCCTCTTGATAGAGTCCCACATAATTCTTAGGGTTTCTTCATTTTTTAAAATTCTTTTATCTGATTTTTCTTCAAATAAGTTGGTGTGAAGTGCTATATCTTCAGTCTCCCTAATTCTGACTTCCATTGCCTTGATTCTGCTCCTATGACTTCCTAATGAGCTGCCTAATTCTGAAATTTCATTGTTTATCTTCTGGATTTCTGTTTGCTGTCTCTCTATGGATTCTTGCAGCCTGTTAAGTTTGTCATTGTCATCTTATATAATCTTCTTAAGTTCCTGTATTGCTTTTTCTGTGTGTTCCTTGGGTGTTCTGGGTTTTGCCTGACCTCCTTCCCGAACTCTTGAAGAGTTCTGTATATTAATCTTTTGTATTCCACCTCTGGTAATTCCGAGAAGTTATCTTCCTCCAGAAGGTTTCTTGATTCTTTGTTTTGGGAGCTTGCTGAAGCCATCATGGTCTGCTTCTTTGTGTGATTTGATATTGACTATTGTCTCTGAGACATCAGTAAGTTATTATATTCATTTATTTTCCATTTGCTTACTGTCTCCTAGTTTCTTGTTTAGTTTTGTTTTGATATGCCCAAATAGGCTGCTTGTGTGAGCTAGTTTGATTATTGGCTCCCTTGAAGCTCTAGTGTCCTGTCACCAGGTAGTTTGATCTGTTACTAGGTATGTGAACCCAGGAATTCATTTACTTTTCTTGTATGGATTCAGCTCAGGTGTCCAGATCATCAGTCACCAAGTGTTTGGTGCAGGCTTTCAACCTATAGTCCTAGACAGGCAGGGGTGATTGGAGTAGGCACAGGTATCTTACTGCTGTAGGGGGTCATGCATGGTGCAAGGCAGGGGGCTGAGAGTTGCCCCTGAGTGTCTCAGAGGAAAGCATGTCCCTGTTCTCTAGAATGCGTAGGTGGGTGGGTTTTGCAGCTGGACTATGGGCACCCAATGCTGTTGGCTGTAATGACTTGGTGGCACCACTTATTCTTGGACCCCTGTCTTGGGTGGCTAGGTGACATGGGTGGAGCCACCAGTCCTCAGGCCCCTGATGTGGGTAGGTGAGGACTCTGTTTAATCAGCAAAGCAGTGTCAAATGTTACAAATCTGCCACTCCATCATGTAGCTGATACAGTTGAAGTTAGGTTTCAGGTATGTACCCTGTTGTAATGTGCTAATGAGGGCCTACGCTGTTGAAATGGGCCCACACAGGTCTATGCAGGGGTGCAAGGCATTCAAAGTCCTTGGACTCCTTATGCCTGTGCTTAGGGAGCTGTGCCTGCCCTGAGTTCCCGGCTTAGGGGAGCTGACAGATTATTTTTTCCCATTTGTTAATTTGTTCCCTCTCCAAGGCTGGGAGAATGGCTCCGGGCACCTGACGGTCCTACTTCTGGCCCAGGGGATGCGGCAATTGCTGAAGCTGGCCCAGGACCCAGTGCAGAGTGGGGAGGGAGCAGGTAAATGGGAGAGAGGTTATTCCCAAACGGGGTGTTTTTTGATCCATGTTTTAGGTTAGATGCATGTGCTTTCGCCAACTGAGAGCCCCTTTTCACTGGTTCTGGAGGCTTCAGTAGACTCTCTGCTGCTTGGCCTCTCTCAATGTGGAAAACGTGTCCCAAACACCACTGCTTGCCTCACTGCACATGCCAGCCAATCTGGCCTGCAGGGTGCTGGTTCCCACCAGGTCAGGTCTGGCAACTCCTCATTGCTTCTGAACCAAGTCTCCCTCCCCCTGACACTCAGTCCAATTCTGCAACTTTGTCTTTAATGTTCAGGGCTCCTAGTTGTTACATATAATCAATTCACTTGTTTTTTTTTTTTTGTGGGTCTTTGTTGTAAGAGGGACCACTGGAAGTGTCTGACTCCTCCACCATCTTGGTCTTGCCTCAGGATTTTTTATCTATACTTAAGACCTAGAATTTACCTTCTGATCTTAGCCTCTAGGGTCTTTCTAAAATTCTCTTCTGCTTCTTCAACAAACTTCACTGAAGCCTGTCCTTTGCCCTTCTCTCTCTATCTTGATGAACCATCAGTTTGCCCAATATCCTAGGGCTATTTACCATTGTCTTCATCTAACTCCACCCTGCCTATTGGAGTAGTGCTTCTCAAACTTCAAAGTGCATATAAATCACCTGTGGGGTTGCCATTAAAATGAAGATTCTGATTCAGTAGGTCTGGGGTAGGGCAGGAGGATTCTGCATTTCCTGCCAGCTCCCAATGCTACAAAAAGCCTGGGTGGTGCAGCGGTTATGCGCTCAGCTGCTAACCACTAGCTGCTCTGTGGGAGAAAGATGTGGCAGTCTGCTTCTGTAAATATTTGTAGTCTTAGAAACCCTATGGGGTCACTATGAGTTGGAATTGACTCTAAGGCAATGGGTTTTATTTTGGTTTTCCAGTGCTATTGGTCCTCTGACAACACTTTGAGTAGCAAGGTATTAGAGTACTCAAATGATCCTATGCTCTTTTGGCATATGCTTTTTGCAGAGGGAAAAAAAATCAGATAAATGTGTGCAATGATAAATTTATTCTTCAGTGCATTTCTACTGAGTTAGAATATTGGGCGCCAAGAAGGAAAACTCAATTATTGTTTCTTCTTTTCCTGGGCAATTAATTTAAAAAAATATACAGGTAGGAACTCTTTATTCAAAAAGAAAGACAAACAACAACAACATATCTGGAGTATTCTGTTCCATTTGACATATGTGCCTATCCCTTAGCCAACTCCAACCACATGGTCTTGATTATTGGAACTTTATAGTAAGTCTTAATATTGAGTATTATGATTCATCCAATTTTATTCTTTTTAAAATTTGTTATGGCTATTCTAGTTACGTTGCCTTTCCATATAAATTTTAGAATCTATAATTATTTTAGTCTGTAACTATAAATTTTAGCCTATAGAGAATTGGAATTACATCAAAACTTTAGAGCAATTGGAATCTTTACAATGTCTTCCAATCCGTGAACATGTGTCTCTCCTTGATCCCTATCATCAGCATTTTGTTGTCTTAAAATAATTATGGCACAATATTGATGAAAGAAACATTTTCAAATGGATATATACAAAGGTAGAAGAAAAAAGCCACAGAATAGAGCAATGATTAAGAGCATGAATGAACTTTGGCAAGTGTGTGGTGAAAGGAGTTCCTTTATGTGGCCTTTTGCCTTGGTTCTTTAGAAAACAGCTTGAGAGATTTTTCCCTTAAGCCCTGAGGAGCAACCTTTGCTCTATAGTTTTCCACCCCGGAGGGTTTGTTACTTTTGCCCAGGTTGACATTTCCTGGATAAGCTGTAAACAACTTGTGGTTTGATAACTTTCTGTCTGGCCCTGGGCTGCAGTCTGCCCTGTGATTGGTCTATTTTACATACCTTGCAGTGATTGGTCAGAACACTTACACGAGTGAAGTGACTATAGCCTACTATGGAAATAAAGTATCTGTGGTTAGTGAGAGGAGACTGGTCAGTTCATGGCTGGGGTGGGAGGCTATGCCTTGAAATTGACCAGGAGTTCGCATATATATGCAGCCATCCACACAGAGGTTGGCAGACAGAAGCAGAAAGAAGAGAGAAGTAGCTTACAGAGAGGATGCAAGGAACCTCCTAAAAGAGCTGTAACACAGATTGAGGACTATCACACTGAAGATACCAAGAGGCCTGGAAGGGGCCCAGCGGCGGAGTCGGTAGTGACAGCATAAACCTGCTGCTAGGAATGCAGCTGAGAGAGCTGAACAGAACTGCTACCCTGGCTATGAGCTGGGTCCGTTAGCATTGGAGAGGCCGACTACAGGGAGGCCAAAGTAAGAGAGACCTGTATGGCTGAGAGGGGGAGTGCATGGCCAAAAAGAGGCCTATCCTGAGGGGGCCAAGACAAGGTCTGTCTTCAGGGAGCTGAGAGGAGCCTGTCCTCAGGGAGCTGAGAGGAGGCCTGCACGGCAAAGAGGGGGTATGCACAGCAGAGAGAAGGTCCTGCTTGCTTGCAGAGCTGAGAGGCACTGAGAGAGCTGTCCTGTGCTGAAGAAGGGAGGGATGAGCTCTCCACTTATGGGGAGTCTTCCAGACTTGGTCTACAGGGTTCCTGCACTTGATCCTGAATTGTAGCCTGTTGATCCTGATCCTGAATTGTACCCTGTTAGTTTCTTAATAAACCACTTAAATGTAAGTATGGTCTATGAGTTCTGTGTGGCCATTGCAACAAATTATCAAACGCAACAGAGAAGTAGAGAGTCCTATGGGGAGGATGGCTGGTGTCAGAATTGCTAAAGATGGTGGCGAGAGGAGGTATGTCTGACCTCTGCCTCATAGCAATCAGCTTTGTGCTGATGGTGATTCTCTTTATCTCCCCTGAAGTTAGACAGGTTCTGAAGTTACTACTATTATTTCACAAAGTGGCAAACTTGGATTTGAACTTGGTTCTGCCACTCTGTGACCTTGGACAATTGATTTAACTTCTCTGAAAATTTTTTTCTCATCCATAAAAAGGGAATAATAATAATTACATCACCAAGTTATTGTAAGGATTAAATAAGTTAATCCTTGTCAAGTGCTTCATACAAAGTAAACACCTAGTAAGTAATAGCTATAGTGTCACTTTACAGGAAAAATTACGACAGTCCTGTGCAGGAAAGTAGAGAATAATGCTATAGATTAAAAGTGCTTTCCACCCCCTAAAGAATTACCGTACATAACTTAAAGAGTGTAAGGAAATGTAAGTGCTTATGCCTTCAACTTAATTACTCTGTAAAACATTAGTACCTCGTAGTTTATAAACTTTGTGGAAAATTCTATTATTTCCTACTTCTAGATCTAGATTTATAATTTTTTTTGCAGCAATGTTCTAATTTTTTAGATATGTCCCTTTGATGATCAAATATCACCTTATAGTCTCTTCTTCAGTAAAAATCTGCTTGTTTTTTTTCTCTTTTCTTTCCAGATCAAATTTTTCAAATCTACCATGCTCTTCCTCTGCCTGCCATGTCCAATGTATTGATACTTTCCTTGCAAGACAATAAACAGAAACTCTTGAGTTTGAAGACACACTTTGTTCATTTATTTCACTAATAAACTAGATGAAACCAAGCAGTCTGATAAAAGGAGAATATCAAATTAGCTTACAAGCCTCTTCACATGAAAAGCAAGAAAGCAGATCTGACATTCTTTGGAGATGGTCTTTCTTTCTTTTTTTTTATAATTCTGGTGTACTTTAGGTGAAGGTTTACAGAACAAATATTTTCTCATTAAACAGTTAGTCGACATATCGTTTTATGACATTGTTTACCAACCCCACGACGTGTCAACACTCTCCCTTCTCGACCTTGGGTTCCCTATTATCAGCTTTCCTGTCCCCTTCTGCCTTCTAGTCCTTGCCCCTGGGCTGTTGTGCACCTTTTGTCTCATTTTGTTTTATGGGCCTGTCTAATCTTTGGTTGAAGGGTGAACCTTGGAGGAATTCATTAGTGAGCTAAAAGGATGTCCAGGGACCATACTCTCGGGGTTTCTCCAGCCTCTGTCAGACCAGTAAGTCTCACCTTTTTTTGTGAGTTAGAATTTTGTTCTACATTTTTCTCCAGCTCTGTCCAGGACCCTTTGTTGTGATCCCTGTCAGAGCAGTCAGTGGTGGTAGCCGGGTACCATCTAGTTGTACTGGACTCAGTCTGGTGGAGGCTGTAGTAGATGTGGTCCATTAGTCCTTTGGACTAATCTTTCCCTTGTATCTCTAGTTTTCTTCATTCTTCCTTGCTTCCAAAGGGGTGAGACCAGTGGAGTATCTTAGATGACTGCTCACAGGCTTTTAAGACCCCAGACGCTACTCACCAAAGTAGAATGTAGAACATTTTCTTTATAAACTATGTTATGCCAGTTGAACTAGATGTTCTGCCAGACCATGGTCCCCACAGCCCTCAGCCCAGCAGTTCGGTCCCTCAGGGAATTTGGATGTGTCTATGGAGCTTCCATGACCTTGCTTTGGTCAAGTTGTGCTGGTTTCCCCAGTATTGTGTACTGTCTTACCTTAACCAAAGTTACCACTTATCTATTGTCTTTTTAGTATTTTTCCATCCCAAATCCTTCCCACCCTCGTAACCATCAAATATTGTTTCTTTTTGTGTGTAAACTTTTTCAAGAGTTTTTATAGTGGTCTCATACAATATTTGTCCTTTTGTGATTGACTTATTTCACTCAGCATAGTGCCCTCCAGATTCACTCATGTTAAGAGATGCTTCGCAGACTCATCATTGTTCTTTATCGTTGCATAATACACCATTGTGTATATGAACTATAGTTTGTTTATCCATTCATCTCTTGATGGGCCCTCAGGTTGTTTCCATCTTTTTGCTATTGTGAACAATGCTGCAATGAACATGGGTGTGCATATCTCTATTTGTGTAACAGCTCTTATTTCTCTAGGATATATTCCTAGGAGTGGGATTGCTGGATCATATGATATTTCTATTTCTAGCTTTCTAAGGATGGAGATGGCCTTTCTTATATTAGTGATGTCATTATTGTGGTCTCAGCAAAACTGATATTTATTTTATTAATTATTTTCTTTTACTAAGTTATGCATCTTAACATTTCTTTTTGTCTGTTCTTCAAAAATTTACAATCTGATTGAACTCTACTGTGGATATACAACTAGGTGTAAAGTGAGAGGTAGCCGATGCCGTAAGAGGATAGAGAAATAATTTCTATATAAATGGCTATTATTATTTTCATAACTATTGAGAAATTAGTTGGAAGGGCAGGGAAGGGTGAGATTATGGAATGTTTTAAAAGCTAATAGAATTCAGAGATCATGTGAAAGGCTACTGGAGGTGGCTGTAGTATCTTTAGTCAAGTGAACATGCTATTATTTTTTATGTTCACAAATACTGGCTTTTAATGCAAATCACATATGCTGAGTGTTAATTAAAATTTTATTCAGATTTTGTGTAATTTTCATGTTACATCGAAATTATATCTATATTTAAAAGGACCATGATAAAGCATATCAACCAAGACTCTATAAACCAGATCAGAGTCTTTTATTGTTTGATATTATTTGACTCTTTGGAATCAAAGTGGGAAAATTGTCCAAAGAGAAAAGCCAAGACAGCCAGTATATACCAAAGTTATAGATGAAAGGGAAGATGATGAGAGACAAACAGGCTATAGAAAGGTGAAATTGCCGACTGAGAGGCAGAATGAATTCAGGAAAGCAATCATGCATAAGAAAAGCATGTTTTAAAATTAGAGGATGATAGGCATTTCAGAAATACAGAATCTGAAGGTATCAAATGCAAGTGAATACTGAGATTTGATTTCTTGTTTCAATAGATAGGGTAAGTACCAAACAACAATAATAATAAAAAGCAAAAGCAAACACATGTACAGCACAACACACTCATCATTTTATGTAAAAATTACCTGAGCCTGGCACCCCTTGTCCCTTCCCCTATCCCCTCTATAAGCCAAAAAACAAAACCAAAAACAAAAAAACAAACCAGTTGCTGTGGAGTTGATTCTGACTTATGGTGACTCTATGTGTTTCAGAGTAGAACTGTACTCCATAGGGTTTTCATGGCTGTGACCTTTCAGAAGCAGACTGCCAAGTCTTTCTTCCAAGGGGTTTGTGGGTGGGTTCAAGCCGCCAAGCTTTCAGTTAGTAGCCAAATGCTTAACTGTTTGCACCACCCAGTGACCCCCTGTATATTTGTCAACAAAAGTCTAGTTGCTGGGTATACAGAAGTAAATGAGATGGATGAGGTCCCCGCTCTTATGGAGGAGATAAACAATGAATGAATGGACAAGAGTATTTCAGATAGTAATATGTGCTAAGAAGTAGACTGTGGCTTCTAAACGGCAGGGATGTCTGTTTGCATTTTTCATTAATGAATCTCAAGTGTATTTTTGGGATAAATCTAATTGCTAAACATAACTGAAGAGTCTATTCTGCTCACATAAAGTCTAAAACAGGTTATTTCCAATGGATGGCTAGCTCTTGTCCAAGTGGTAACTCAGGCTCCTTCTAACTTGTGACTCTGCTGTTTTTAGCTGTGGCCATAGAAGGGGAAAGAACATGGAAGATTGTTTGTGGGACATTTATTTTTAGATGGGCTAAGCCTGAATGACCACAGCTAATGGCAAGAGAGGAGTCCCTGGGTGGTGTCAATGGTATTGTGCTTGGGTGCTAATTAAAAAGTTGGAGGCTTGAGTCCATCCAGAGGCGTCTCAGAAGACTGGAGATCTACTTCTAAAAAATCAGCCACTGAAAACCCTACAGAGCACAGTTCTACTATGACACACATGGGAGTCTCTATGAGTCAGAACTGACTCAAGGGCAACTGGTTTCATGGCAAGAGAGACTGGGGAATGCAATGAAGCTCCATGCTGAGGAAAAAGAGTAAATGGATTTGGTGATCAGCTAGCACCTTCAGCAGTACCTGGCACAATACTGACATTATGAAGAAACAAAGATAAATTAGAAATGGAGTTTGTTCTCAAAAGGCTATCAGATTATAATAATCGATATTATGTCTGATCTAGGAGTATACTGAATCTCTAATTTCCAGGAATCTAGAGATAGACTTTAAAAACTATTTGTGGCTTCTTGTTTTTCATGTTTCTTCTTTAAACTTCCATAGTTGACAATGTCTGTATAAATCTGTTTTGAGAGGCATTTCTAGTTAAGTGTAAATACTGTAATTTACTTCCAAACGTTTAAAATACATTTCACATATTGGTATTACTGACATAGGTATTCATTGGTTCTCATTACTGATATTTAATTGATAAATATTTAATATCAAATCAATAAAGCAATCACAATTTTATGCTTTCTGATAGGTAGGCCTTTCATGATCATCTTTCCTGTTTTACAGATGAAACTGGCAGGCTAACTGATGTGCTCAAAATCATTCTGCTAGTAAGTGGTAGATTCAGGGCTAAAATTGTTGCATTTTCCACTCTGCTTCCCTCCTAATTGGTGCTACAGTTTGAGTTGGCTTTTATATCTATTTTTCTAATGGATATAAATATTAGCTCCATTTTGTTTTCTTTTTATTTGTAAATATATTTATATATTTGTTATTCCTTAATGAAATTAATGAATCTATTGATTCATTTTTCAGGACAAGAAAGTTTAAAACATTAACCTACTTGTCGACTTTAACTAATTCAGGGTCACCTTCAAGTTTTTTTTATATCCCATGGTTTTTAGCCTTGTCACTTCACAGCCTCACCATTCTTGGGTTTGGATGTTTGCATCAGCATCAAGTCCACAGTCAAGGCAATCAAACCAACCAAACAGTAAGAGAATTCCAACCATAAGGAAACCTGTGTGGATGAAGTTACACAAGAGCTTGGAACTTGAAAGAATAGATTTCACCTTCTCATCTAAGACTTGCCCTTAAATCACCATGTAAGTTGTCTGCACATATTTTTATGGTATTCTTTATAATTTTTGCCTTAGAATTTGAATTCCTTTTTGGTACCAAGCATACCATGGGCACATATTTGTGTGTGTGCATGTACGTATATAAGTAAATAAAGATATAAACATTTATCTACAGATCTGTTTGTATTTAAATCTCTTCCGTTCTGAAAATGCTTTTAATTTCTTGGACTGAATCTCAGTATAAAGGTATAGAAACCCTCTGAGGGACCTCATCATTTACCTGTTTGCTTAACTTCAGACTCAATTCAGAAGGGACCTGAAATCTGGCGTTCACAGGTTTACCCTGCAAGATAGAAAAGTGAAACAGTCCTGAATCTTTGTCAATTGGTTTTAGTTTACTCTTTCCAAAAGAGAATCCTCCCTGAGGTAGTCGGAGGGGCATGGTCCTGGACAGCAGTTTCACTCATTTGGGAACGAAATTTAGACTCGAGCGCGGCAGGTGGAAACAGCAGGACTCAGAATAGAAGATGCGGGTGTTTCTGTGACTCCTGTAGGGGAAGGGACTTCAACCAACTCCAGAAAGTCGGAGAAGCCGGTGCAGCATAGCCAGGAGCTCTGCTCCCTTGGCAGAAGCAAAGGCGCGAGAGGCTCCTAACCCCGCAGAGGAGTCGCTGGGAGGAGCCCAAAGCGCCCCGCGCGGCGCCGCAGGAC
>NW_004443954.1:10460115-10469510 GCF_000243295.1 Trichechus manatus latirostris
CGCCCCTGCCGCTTCCTCCTCTGTAGCCGTTCGGCCGGTGCGTGACGCGTCGTTTCCTCCCAACATGGCGGCCGGGGCAGGTCGGCGGTGATGGAGGCCAGTTCGCGGCCGCGGCGGGTGCTGATCCCCACAGTAGCTAGGGCAGCCCTGCCGTCGCCGGGCCTCTGAGCCCCCGCCACTGTCGCCGCCTCGGCCCTCAGTCCCCAGCAGACAGCCGCCGGGACCAGGTCTCTTGCCGCTGCCGGACCGGAGGGACGAGTGAGTGGGGCGGCTGGGAAGCGACCCCCGGGCCAAGAGTAGCGGAGTCCCCTCGAGGGCGCCGGCCTCTCCGGGGACGGCGAAGACCTCGCCCGCACCGCGTCTGGTCCCACTCCCCCGCTCCTTCCTGATCCTGTCTCTGCCCTGCACGCCTCCTCTCCCCCACCTCCACCCTCTCCCTTTCTCTTTTCTCTTCCTCCCCCTCTTTCTCCTCCTCCTCTCCGGCCCCTGGGAGCCGCGGGTCGGACGAGCCGCCGCCTCCTTCTCTGCGTCCATGTATGAGGGGAAGAAGACGAAGAACATGTTCCTGACTCGGGCGCTGGAGAAGATTTTGGCCGACAAGGAAGTGAAGAAGGCGCATCACTCCCAGCTGCGCAAAGCGTGCGAGGTGGCGTTAGGTGAGCGGCGAGGAGGGCCGGGGGTGGGGTGGGGTGGTTGGAGGACGGGGTTGCGGGGCGGCCGGCGCGGCGACCCCCGCGGAAGGTGGAGTCGACCCGGGAGCTTGTCCAGGGCTCGCGCCGCTGACATCAGGGAGCTCTCGCGAAGCTCTCTGCTGCCTGGTTGGAGTTGACAGTAACTCGGCTGGATGTGGGGCAGAGGCAGGGTGGCGGAGGAAGAGCACTTGGCTGGGCTCGGGGGACACGGCAGGCTTTAGGCACCTGGGTTCCAGGGATCGGCTTTGAGTGTACGAGAGGATTTTGTTGGTGAACGGTGCGGGGCGGACTGGATGCCACTCTTTGTGATGAAGCAGAAGATAAGCTGTTGTTTATTAGCTTGGAAATTGAGGTGGAGCTGATATGGCAAGATCGGGTGTTGGAAGGGTCCTGTATCGTAATTACAATAACTTTATCGTTTGGCGTGTTACTTTGGGAGGATAGACTGAAGTTGTTCCCTTGTTGACAGTCTGAGAAGGTGCAGCTCGTTCTGACATCTTTTCACCTCCGGTACAGGAAAAAACAGTAATGTAGTAATCTGACTGGGTTGACCTGGAAGAACAAGACCAGAGGTTAAGGGGTGGGGGTGGCGGTATAAGAGCAGGGAGGGAAAGGACCTTTAGATAAGCTGACTTTAGGTGACAAGAGAAGGGAGGGGTTGAAATGAGACAAATGAAAAAGACAATGACACCCACCAGCCACATGTCTGGACAGTGGCAGCTCCTTTCAAGCTTGAATTGTAATTTATAGTTCAGACAGAAGAGATCTAGTGTAATAAAGCCTGTGGCAGGGTAAATCTAAACAATACCTATAGGGAGGACATGCAGATAAGGCATTGTTAAAAGGGAGAGCACTGATAGTCTATTGCATCCATCAAAGATGAAATCGTTTAAGGAGATACCGGGACATTCAGCAGAGATGAATTCTAATGGTTAGGCATTATTTTATAGCGCTGGAGATAGACTAGGTCAAATTAAAGAGAAAATGAAGCTGGTTAAATGGGATGACAGGCTTGGAAAACAGCGTTCTTAAGGGGGTGGGGAGGAATCCAGAATAATTTCAATTTTTGCTAAAGTAAAGATCAAGGTAGTTTAAAAGCAGTTTTTCCTTTTAATTATTAGAATAAATAGAAGACTATGATTTAGCTTGCTATATGTACTATACTGTTTGTTTTCTTCTTTTTTAGATCTCTAAAATTGGTGATATTAAAAAATACTATTGCAAACCTTTCATCTTAAAATTTTTGAACCTGTAGTATAGTGGCCTTAAGTTTAGCTTTCCACCCCATTATGGATCAGAAGTTCACCTTTGGCTAGTTTTGTAGCTAACAAAAGGCTGTTTCGGGTGTATGAGAAGACAGTTGTACAGTGGTAAAAATTGAATTTATATCTGGGTCCTGAAAGGAGTAATTATTAAATTGAGGTGAACTTAGGGAGGGAGTGATTTTAGGATTTTTAAAAATATTGCCATACAGTATAGGTTTATGGATAACTTGCAGGTTTAAAAACTTGAGGTTCAAACTAAAGTTTTAGTTTTTGAGTTTATATTTTCCATGTTAGAAAATATATTTAAATATGCTGATTTATAAGTATTTGACTAAATTACTGCAGTGTGGTGTGTGTGTGTGTGTGTGTGTGTGTGTGTGTGTGTGTGTGTGTGTGTATTTATATATTTATTTTTTCCTTCCTCCCTGAAATGATAATGTAAGTAAGTGTGTTTTAATGGAGAGCTCACTGGATTGACAATCTGGGATCTTGAGTTTTAACCCCAGTTTTTTTACGTTGCAGTATTAGGCAATTCCCTGGGCAGTTCCTTCTCTGTGTAATTAGGATTGAATTTAATGATTGTAAGGTCACAGTCCATCTAGTGTGCCACAAATGTGAATGCATTGCTCACTGTTGCATTATGAGTATTCCTGTCACTTTTGCTTGGCGTCTTTAGAAGGCCTGTAACTTGATCCTTGCCGTTCATTAACATAGGAACCACTTGGTAGTTTGTGTGCCAGCTGTTACCAGGGTTATCTTCTAAATTTTACCAGTTTTTACTTTTTTGCCCCCCTTGTAGAGTTAACAGAAACTTTTTATGAGGAATGTAGCCTACCCAGTCAGGGGCTAGGCACCAGCGTACTTTCTTTCTTTGAGATGAATAAGGCGTTTTCTCATGTAATTTCATAAATGTTAGTACATTTAGCTTCCTATAAAGCAAAATTTTATTTGCTTGACCAATCTCATAATAGCTAATCCCTGATGAACTTTGGTTCCTCCCTTATAGTGATCCATCTTCATTACCACCCAAACATATGTTGATGAAGATAACTTAATTCATCTTTGCAGAAAGTATACTGCCTTACAGTAAACAGTAAACTGGTCTCCCCAAATTTGTATTGTCCCTAGAAACTGTTATAGACTTCCCCTTTCCTCTTCACTCTTGAGACCTGGGCTAGGCCTACTTTGGTCTCTTGATAACCTGTGTGGTCATCAAGCAGGATGAGAAAGTGAACTGGAATGGCCTGGTTTTGTCATGCCTGTTTTATTCGTTGTGAGTGGGTGGTGGTTGGATGGTGGTGGTATATATGCCTGCCTGCATTCATTCTCCCCTCAAATATTTATTGAGCACCTTCCATGGAGCTGAAGGGAGATGGATAGTAAACAAGAAAACATCTGGTATGTCAGACTTGCCTTTTTGTTTTTAAATCATCTTGCTAGTGTATGAGTAGAATTCAGAGTATTGGTATTTAAAATTAATTCAGCCATCTTTTAACATTACGGCCAGTTATAAATAAGTTTTGTAAATAATACTTGTGATGTCACAGCTCATCCAGTATTCTTAAGAAGACTATAAACTTCATTTTTTTATTAAAGTATACATTTTAGGAAACCTTCATCTAGGTTAGAGGAGATTTTACTTCATTAAAACAAAATCCATTCTCGAAGAAACTGTATAACGGAACTTTATTTTCCTAAAAAGAAAAAAAGTAATGAAACCTTTAAAGGATGTACAGAGTTATTTAAAACTTTTATTCAGTTACCTTATATATTGAAGTAAACAATGGTTATTTAAAAAAAAGAAACCCACATATGTACCTTGTTCACGCATGTGAAGCCCACAGGCACAGGAGCAGCTCCAGGTTGCCCTCTCATGGTACCTGCCCCAGTACAGCTTCACAGTGAACATTGAGCTTTGCAGAGGGAGGGAGTCTAGGCTCCCCTAGCTTAGCCTGATCCATTCCTGCTCTCTAGAATCCTGAATTAAAAATAGTTTAGCCATCTGCTGGCAGATGAGACAACAGCTGAGCTATTTTTAGTGTCAAAGAATTTAGGATTGTTTCGGGATTGGGCTTGAAGGTAGCATTGTTTGTCTCATGAGGAGAGTGCAGTTGGGCCGTATTCAAATCAGACCTCTTAAGTTTCAGGAGTTCCTTTGATGTTAGGACTATGACTAGTTCTACTGCTGTTTCTGACATCAGATATCAATGAAGAAACTCTGCAAATGGTAGCATGAGAGAGTTCCAGGTTGAAAGCTGGCACTGGTATAGAACAGGAACGAAAGGGGTGACCAGAAGGTTTTAGAGAGCAGGGAAGCATATAGATAGAGGCCGTGGTGAGGGTGTTCTCTGCAGTGATTTGGAAGAATGACAGAAAGGGAGGAGTTGTTAGGGAAATTTGTGAATTTGTGCTGTTAATCATATTCTAAAATGATTGTGCTGATTTAGTTTCCTTATACCATAAGAGTTTGTTACCTATAATTACAGTCCCCCCCAGAAATGTAAATACAATATTTTGACTCAAAATTTATACAGCTTACTTCCTTCTGGTTGCCCCCCACCCTTGTTGATGTTAGCTGCCTTTGAGTCACGCCTGACTCGTGGCAACCCCATACACAACAGAATCTTAGAGTTGTGATCCATAAAGTTTCCCCCCACCCATAGGGTTTTCATTGGCTGATTTTTTAGAAGTCATTGTCAGGCCTTTCCTCCTAGTGTATTTTAGTCTGGAAGCTCCACTGAAACCTGTTCAGCATCATAGCAACATGTGAAGCCTCCACTGATGGACGTGTGGTGGCTGTGTTTGAGGTGCATTGACCTGGAATTGAACCTAGGTCTCCTCCAATGAAGGTGAAAATTCTACCACTGAACCACTACTGCCCCCTTCTGGCTCCCTGCCCCTACCTGGTTGGTGTTGTAAAACCAGGGATGAAATTACTTGATTGCATTTGGCCCTGGTTTAATGCTATTTGCGGCAATCTTTATTTTTTTTTGTTTACAAAAAATGATTGACCCCCAAATGCCCTGCAGACTGTGAACATTTTTTAATTGTAATTTAAATCCACTAGCAAGTCTCCTTTTAACCCTTACTTGATGCCTAAGGTAAAAGGTGTTTTCAGTCAGCCAGCTGCTTGAATTTTTTGCGATGGCTGGGAGAGAAGAGTGTGATAAATGCAATGACTGAAGGAAAGATTTTGTTTGTGTTTGTTCTTTTCTCTCATGTTTCGGATTGGGTTTAAGATTCTTTACTCGAGGATAGGAGTCAACTCTACTATATCTAATAACAACAACTCCAGGATAGAATTGAATAACATATATGTCACAGAGCACAAGTTCTTAGAGAAGCTCTTTAAAAAAAATAAGTTTGGGAATTTATATATCTCTGTTTTGGAGAATTACAGTGTACATTAGCATAGTCGAGATTCAGAAAAGTCCCGTAGGAAAGCAACCTGCTTAATTTTATTTCATGACGTTTTTCCTGAATTTGTTTGACCTTTTTCCTGTTAATGCTGTTAACACACTTAGGAAACATTGTTCCTTGGAACTTGGAAAGAAGGACAAAGTAGATCCAGTAGCCCTAACTCACTGATGGGACTCTTCCCCAGAAGACTCTTGTGTTGGGAAAGCAGGAGTCCTATTGACAGTGTGGGAAGGAGAGGAAAGTCAGAAATAGGAATAGTTGGAATGAGTGGCATCAAGATGGAAGGACCATTTGCTGACTAGCTCTTTCTTTCCTACCCCACCTAGTGGCAGGCAACTGGTTTGCTCTCTTGATAAAATTGAACTTGTAGCAAAACTTTTGCTGATAATTGATTTTTTTTTCAAAGCAGAATAAAAATGCATTGTGAACGGGAAATAATTTGGGGGAAATACTTGCCATAAAGTCCTTCACAAAATGAAGGAGGGATATTTGAAACATGAAAAATACATGAGTAAATTACTGTTGCCATGAAACACTAGGGTACATTCTACATTCAGGTATTTGTTGAACCCCCAGTTTGAGTGCTGTTTCTAGTGCTGGGCATGCAGCAGTCAACCAAGCAAGTCTTTGATTTTGTGGAGCTTACATGCTAGTGGACAGTAAAAAACAAATTAATGTATTTCCTGTTGTCAGGTTATCTGAAGAAATAATTAAGAAGGGTAAAGGGATAGAGAATGAGTGGAGTGTTACTTTAGATAGGGTTCTCAGGAAAGCCTTCTCTGTTGAGGTGGCATTTGAGCAGAAAAGTGACAGAAGTGGGGATTCTACCTTTTAAGTACCTAGATGGCAGAGGGAACAGCGAAATGGATGTGTGCTTGTTGTAGAGAGGCTTGTGTGGCTGGACAAGAGTGAGAGGAGGGAGTGGTAGGAGAGGAGGGCAGATTTGGTTTTTTGTAAGTGTGATGGAAGCCACTGGAGATTTTTGAGCAAGGGAGTGACAGAAGTAGTTTACATTTTAAAAGGCTCACTCTGGCCAGAGATGATGGTGACTTAGTCCAGGCTGGTGGTGGTGGAGGGGTTGAGAATTGGTTGCATTTGGAATATATTCTGAAGGAGTCCACAGGATTGGCTGATGGATTGGTTGTATGACAAAGAGGATGACCTCCAGTCTTTTTTAGCCAGAGCTACAGGATGGTGGGACATTGCATTCACTGTGATGGGGCACACATGGAGGAAGCACATTTTGGGAAACAGATTTATTCATTAAAATAATTTCAGTCCTACTGTCTAGATGTACTTTAGCACTTCCTTAATGATAGAATATTTTCTACTGAAAATACTGCTACCCAAAAGATCAGCAGTTTGAATCCATCAGCTGCTCCTTGGAAACCCTATGGGACAGTTCTTCCCTGTCCTAAAAGGTTGCTGTGAGTTGGAATCGACTTGATAGCAATGGGTTTGGGTCGTTTTTTTGTTTTTCCTAGGTATTTTTCCTTTTTCTCTGACTCTTGTTTGCCTACTTGTGATATAAAATCCGTTATTTCTGATATCTTTACAAGTATGTTCCTTGTAATTTGGTTTCTACTTATCTGTAAAAACCTGTTGCTGTCAAGTCAGTTCCGACTCATGGTGACCCCATGTGTTACAGAGTAGAACTGCTCCAGAGAGTTTTCTTGTCTGTTATCTTTATGCAAGCAGGTCACCAGGCCTTTCTTCCACGGTGCCACTGGGTAGATTTGAACCGCCAACCATTACATCATCAGCCAGTTGCAAACTGCTTGCGCCACCCCGGCACCCTGTCTCTTTACCCATAAGTAGTTCTAATATATCTTTTAGATCTGTATCTAATCAAAGGGACCTTATTTTATATTGCAGTAAGAAAGAGTAGAGGAGCCCCGGTCGCACAGTGGTTAGGTGCTTGGCTGCTACCAAAAGGTCAGCAATTTGGACACACCATCCGCTACACTGGAGAAAGATGTGGCCGTCCACTTCCTTAAAGATCACAGCCTTGGAGACCCTATGCGGCAGTTCTGCTCTGACCTGTAGGGTTGCTATGAATCTAAATTAACTTGATGGCAATGTGTTTGATTTTATTTTGTTTAAGAAAGAGTAACTGTTGAAGTCAAGGTTACATCCTGTCTTCTGTCTTCTCTGTAATGTTCACATTTTCCTAGACTTTGCTGTACACACACACACACGCAGGTATCATCCCATTGCCATTTCTTGTCCATTATTCAAACCCAGTTTGAGTTCCTTTTATCCTAATTTTCCAGACTGACTTTGATTTCTTTATTTGAGCTTCCATTTATAGTGTATATCATGTTTATGTTTACACAATCAAATACTGTTTTGGATCTTCTCTGATTATTTCATAAATCTAGAAAGTAGTTATTGTGAGGCTTTAGTGTATATTAGAATCTTTTGAAAAACGTTTGTAAAAAAACACAGACGCCTGGGCCCAAGTATTTAAAAGTTTTGTATTCCACTTGTGATATTTTTGTTTTGCTCAGATCTAGGCTTGACATAAATAAATTGGTCTGTTATCTGCTTATTCAGGAAAGGTTGTAAAAAACAATCTTTAAAATACTTCATATGACTATTACTTTTGGCAGTGTCATTAGAAAACCCTATGTGAGGCAGTTAATTTTTTTTTAAATAATATTTTACTGTGTTTAAAGAGAAAGTTGAGGCAGTTAACTTTTCAGTTTCAACTTTGCATTCGAAAACACATACAGAGAAACTACATTTAATCATCTGCTTAACAACCCTTATTATCTAGGATTTCACTGAGAAATAGGAGATAATCAATAAAAATATAAACAGCCAAAGTAAATATTATGAAGATCAAGTCCTTTATTCAGAGTCCCTATGGCCTTTAGAATGTCTGCTTACTTTTAATTTCACATAATTCCAATAAATTTGGCAATTCAGTTTTTATTTTTATATAAATCTTTTTTTCAAATAAACCATATTCAAAAGCAAAACATGCAATAAAATCACCTACAATGCTATAACCATTGTTAACTTTTTCAAACAACTTTATTGAGGTGAAATTTACATACTATAAAATTTACACATTTTAAGTATATACAATTCAGTTATTTTGTAAATTTACTGAGTTGTGCAGCCATCACCATAATCCAGTTTTAGAACATTTTCATCCCTCATTGAGTTTGCTAGAACTCATTTACAGTTAATCCCCATTCTTCCCCCTAGCCCCAGGCAACTCCTAATCTTCTTTTGGTCTCTAGATTGCCTTTTCCGGACATTTCACATAAATGGAATCATACAAATGTGGTCTTTTGTGTTTGGCTTCTTTCACTTCGCATGGTTTTTTTTTTGTACTTTAGATGAAGGTTTACAGAACAAATAGTTGCTCATTAAACAGTACACAAGTTGTTTTATGTCATTGGTTAACAACCCCACAATATGTCAACAGTCTCCCCTTCTAGACACGGGGTTCCCCATTACCAGCTTTCCTGTCCTCTCCTGCCTTCTAGTCCTTGTGTCTGGGCTGTTGTGCCCCATTAGTCTTGTTTTGTCTTATAGGGATGTCTCATCTTTGGCTGAAGGGTGAACCTTGGGAGTGACTTCTTTACTGAGCTAAAAGAGTGTCCGGGGGCCATACTCTCGGGGTTTCTCCAGTCTCTGTCAGGCCAGTAAGTCTGATCTTTTTTTCTGAGTTACAGTTTTGTTCTACGTTTTTCTCCAGCTCTGTCCAGGACCCTTTGTTGTGATCCCTGTCAGAGCAGTCAGTGGTGGTAGCCAGGCACCATCTAGTTGTACTGGACTCAGTCTGGTGGAGGCTGTGGTAGTTGTAGTCCATTAATCCCTTGTTTTCTTCATTCTTCCTTGCTCCTGAAGGAATGAGACTAGTGGAATATCTTAGATGGCTGCTCACAGGCTTTTTTTTAAAAAAATTTTTTATTGTACTTTAGATGAAGGTTTACAGAACAAATAGTTTCTCATTGAACAGTCAGTACACATATTGTTTTATGACATTGGTTAACAACCCCAT
>NW_004443954.1:10470219-10492877 GCF_000243295.1 Trichechus manatus latirostris
TAGTCCTTTGGACTTACGTTTTCCTTATATCCTGTTGTCTTCATTCTCCCTTGCTCCTGAAGGGATGAGACCAGTGGAGTATCTTAGATGGCTGCTCAAAGGCTTTTAAGACCCCAGACACTACTCACCAAGGTAGAATGTAGAACACTGTCTTTATAAACTGTGTTATGCCAATTGAGCTAGATGTTCCCTGAGACCATGGTCCCAAAGCCCCTCTGTCCAGCAATTCAGTCCCTCAGGGAGTTTGGAAGTGTCTATGGAGCTTCCATGACCTTCCTTGTATAAGTTGTGCTGGCTTCCCCAGTAATGTGTACTGTCTTATCCTTCACCAAAGTTACCACTTATCTGTTTAGTTCCTCCCCCACCCCTCCCATCCCTCGTAACCAACAAAGATTGTTTGCTTTTTGTGTGTAAACTTTTACATGAGTTATACAGTAGAGGCCTCATACAATATTTGTGCTTTTATAATTGACTTATTTCACTCAGCATAATGTCCTCCAGTTTCATCCATGTTATGAGATGCTTCACAGATTCATCATTGTTCTTTATCTTTGTATAATACTTTATTGTATGTATGTACCATAGTTTGTTTATCCATTCATCTGTTGTTGGGCATCTAGGTTGTTTCCATCTTTTTGCTATTGTGAACAGTGCTTCAGTGAGCATGGGTGTGCATATGTCTATTTGTGTGATGGCTCTTATTTCTCTAGGATATATTCCTAGGAGTGGGATTACATTTTGTAGTGCTATTTTTTTTGTGGTGCTGACGTTTTCTTTGTTCCTCTTAAACCCTCCTGTGCTGAGTTCCTTTTGTTTGTGGATTTTTTATTCATTTCTTTTGTTTTTGTAGGTTTTGTTTTTACTGAGACTTTATGTTTTTCGCCTTTATTTTGATGAGTAGGTTTGTTAACTTTCTTTCTGGTTACCTTGAAATTTACCCTTATCTTCCTAGATTTGAACCAGTCTGTTATTACTTGGTATCACTTGACTTCCTCTCCATTAGAAGGTTCTATACCTACACCGTTTATTCCCTCTTTTATTGTTCTGATGCTGTTGTCATTTATAGATTAACCTCTCTGGTCCCCTTTTGTAATTCTTTTGGTTTTGCATAGTCCTTAAGAGTTCATTTCCTAGGTTGGTATCTGGCTAGTACAATTCTGTGTGCTATATTCAGCCTGTGCTCACACGCTTTTAAGACCCAAGACTCACTTAGCATGTTTTTGAGGTTCATACATATTGTAGCGTGTATACCATTACTTCATTTCTTTTTTATTGCTGAATAGTATTCCATTGTGTGGATATATCATGTTTTGCTTGTCTGTTTGTTAGTTGATGGACATTTGCGTTGAATGAATAATGGTGCTATGAGTATTTGCATGTAAGTCTTTGTGTGGTCATATATTTTTATTTCTCTTGGGTAAATACCTAGGAGTGGAATTGCTGGGTCATAAGATAAAATTATGTTTAGGTTTTTAAGAAACTGCTAAACTCTTCCAAAGTGGCTGTACCATTTTTCATTTCTACCAGCAATGTATGAAGGTTACCGTATCTCTGTATCCTCGTCAATGTTTGTTACTATCAGTCTTTTTGATTTTGGCTATCCTGCTGGGTATGAAGTGGTTTCTCATTGAACCGCTGTTAACTTTTTGAAGTATTTTTTCCGGAATATATTCTGTGCGCGCGCGCGCGCGCGCACACACACACACACACACACACGCAAGCAGATGTATTTTTCAAACAATTAGGCTATTTAATTTCTAAGGCAATAGTAGGAAGAAAAGAAATAACACGTATTGAGTGTTTACTGAGTGCCAGGTTCTGTGCCGATTGAATACTTTATTGACTTTATCTCGGTTAATTCTCAAAACAATCCTATGAATTTAGGAGCTCTTATTATTTACATTTTGCAAAGGAGGAAACTGAGGTTTCCAGTTGGTGTTGGGCAGCGCTGGGAGATGATTCAGGCAGTTTGGCTTCAGAGCCTACACAGAGCTGCTGGGGAGTTGTGCAGTACAGTGTTTTTGGCTTTATATAGCGGTTGTGGTCTGCACCCTTAACCATGATGCTGTATGTTTACAAGTGACAAATGAAAAAGGGGGAAGGGCTGCTGTAGAAAGACAGCCATTGTCATGGAAAGAAAACCATTGTCAAGAAAGGAGAAAAGGCAAACTACCTAACAACATATGACAGACAGAGAAACAAACAGTAGCTAACAGGAAAAAAATTGTTGGTCTCATTTCAGTAAATCTGGACAGCATTTATGTTAATGTGTTCATAATGGCATCCCCGAATCCATCAAGGAAAAGATCATTTTTAGTCTGTGTTCTGCTTAAGAAGTGAAGCAGATTTGTGTGTATTTTCATGTGTATCTTTCTAAGATTACCAACTAAAAATTTTAAAGTAAGGTTTTAGTAATTGAAACTATTTCGAAAATTCAACTATTGTGTAACTCTTCTCAGGGATTCTGGAACTAGCTTTTATTGTACTTGTATGCTTAACCAGCTTTTTTTTTTTTTTTTAATTTTATTTATTTTGTTGTTGAGAATATACCCAGCAAAATATGCACCAATTCAACAGTTTCTATTTGTACAATTCAGTGATACTGATTACATTCTTCGAGTTGTGCACCCATTCTCACCCTCCTTTTCTGAGTTGTTCCTCCCTCATTACTGTAAACTCACTGCCCCCTAGGATTCCAATCTAATATTTTGAGTTGATGTTGGTCACTTTGATCCCATATAAATAGTTCTTAAAAGAGCATAATGCTCTAGTTAGACTTTTTTTACTAGTTAAGCTAAACTATTGTTTGGTTTTAAGAAGACTTTCGGGGATATTTTTGGTTTAAGATCTAAAGATTATCTCAGGGCAATAGTTTTCAGGGGTTCATCCACCCTCCATGGCTCCAGAAAAGTCTAGAGTCCATGAGAATTTGATATTCTATTCTGTATTTTCCTCATTTTGGACAGGATTCTTCTATGGAATCTTTGATCAACATGTTCAATAGTGGTAGCTGGGCACCATCTAGTTCTTCTGGTCTCGTGGAAAAGGAGAGGCAGTTGTTAATGGAGGCAAGTAGCCACACATTCCATATCCTCCTCCTGTTCTGACTTTCCTCTTTCCTCTGTTGCTGCAGGTGAGTAGAGACCAATTATTGTGCCTTGGATGGCTGCTTGCAAGCTTTTAAGACCCCAGGCACTATGCAATGAACTAGGAGGTAGAACAGAAGCACTAAACAAGTTAATACGACCAGTTAACTGGGATGTTCCATGAAACCATGACCCTAAACCTCCAAACCAAGGAACCAAATCCCATGAGGTGTTTGGTTGTACATAATCAGCACTTGCTTTTTTAATTTTAAAAATAAATATATAACACATTTGCCAATTTTACATTTTTACATGCATACAATTTAGTGACATCAGTTACATTAATCATGTTGTGTAACCATTACCAATATCTGTTACCAAATTTCCATCGCCATAAATAGAAACTCTGTGCTTCCTGAGGAGTGTCCCTCTTTCCCCCTTCCTCCCACCACTGGCAACCGCTAATATAACTTTGGTCTCTTAACATTTGCCTAGTTTAGCCATTTCATATGAGTGAGATCATACAATATTTGTCCTTTTGTGATTGATTTACTTCACTCAGCATAATGTTTTCAAGGTTTATCCATGTTGTAGCATGTATCAGGAGTTCATTGCTCTTTATGGCCGAGTAATACTCCATTGTGTATACATAAACCCAAAACCAAACGCACTGCTGTCGAATTGATTCCGACTCATAGTGACCCTGTAGGACAGAGTAGAACTGCCCCATAGGGTTTCCAAGGCTGTAAATCTTTACAGAAGCAGACTGCCACATCTTTTTCCCACAGAGCAGCTGGTGGGTTCGAACCACCTACCTTTTGGTTAACAGCTAGCTGAGAGCTTTTAACTGCTGTGTCACCAGAGTATGTGTATACCACATTTTATTTATCCATTCATCTGTTAATGGACATTTAGGCTGTTTCCGCCTTTGGCATTGTTAATAGTACTGCAGTGAACATTGGTGTACATGTGTCTCTTTGTGTTGCTGCTTTTAAGTCTCTTGAGTATATAGCCAGGAGTGGAATTGCTGGATCATATGCTACTCCTGTGTTTATCTTTTTGAAGACCACCAGACTGTTTTCTGCATCACCTGTATGAGGGTTCCAATATCTCCACATCCTTGACATTTGTTTTTTGTTTTAGCTATCCTAGTCAGAGTGAAGTGGTATCCTGTTGTGGTTTTGATTTGCTCTAATTGCTTATGATATTAAGTATCTTTTCATGTGCTTGTTGGCCATTTGTATTTCCTCTTTGGTGAGATGTTTGGAAATACTCACTTGTCTTTTACCTTAATATTTTATAACATTTTCAGATCACTAAAAATTGAAATAAAAACAAAATCTTATTGCAATTATTTCTTATGGGAAATTGCAAATAACACTTTGTTTTCTAAAAATAACTAGTTGTGCATCTCAGTGGCTACTTCTAATTAAGTATATAAATGTAATTATAGTATAATTGTCAATTTTCAATTTTATGTTCTCATTATTTCATCTGCATTTTTTTATATACAGGTAGCCCCTCATTTAGTGTTGGGGTCCCATTCCAATGACTTTGCCTTAAGTCGGTTCTGACCTAAGTTGAATTTCCCTTTTTTTTTTACTTTTCATTATTATTGCCTTTTATTATCAGTATCTTTATAAATCTGATCTTTGAATATCTACAAGTGAATATGTGAGAATAACATCAGCAAATTACACGCTGCAACATTGTAGTATGTATTACTAATGATACGATGTAACTTGAATATGTCCTAAGTCCGGGACTACTGTATTTATGTTATCTCCCTGTTTAGCATTTTAATAATGTGTCATTTGTTTAAATGTTTTCAGGTTGGGGCACTTTTACATTTAAATTTCACTGTACAGATTTTTCTCTTTTTATTCTGCCAAATTCACTGAATGTCTGTTCCATAAAAAAAAAAAAACCCATTGCCTTTGAGTTAATTCCGACTCATAGTGACCCTATAGGACAGAGTAGAACTGCTCCGTGGGGTTTCCAAGCAGCAGCTGGTGGAATCCAGCTGCCAACCTTTTGGTTAGCAGCTGAACACTTAACCACTGCACCACCAGGGCTCCGAGTGTCTGCTATGTATGCAGAATTCTTTAAAAGGAACCCAGATCCCTGGGTTAGAATGTGGTCATTTATGACTCTCATTCCTTATGGAAATATTGCCATAAACTGTACAATACCTGCTCTAAATGCAAGTAAACAGCCTGGCTCTGAGGAAAACAGAGTTCTTCCTCTCTTTAGCTTTATTGGGTTTGGGTGGTTGTTTTTTTTTTTTTTAATGCAACCATTCCTTTTCATCTTTCCTTTGCAATATTGTTTTCCTGTTTCAAAAGTAAAAAGCAAACAAAAGCAAAAGGATAGGTATACTTTTGCTTTCTTACAAGTTTTATTTGATTTTTCCTTAGTTTTATTCTTGAGGCTTATTAGAGTATATGAGTTATGTATTTAATAAGTTCATTTCCTGCTTCTCAGTTCATAGCCAGGTGTTTTAGCAACAGTTTCTAAATAATCACTTCTTTTCCTATTTTTTAAAAAAATTATCACATCTTATTCTATCAGTTATTTTCAGTTTATGTTAGCATTGTACCTAATGTGGTATCTGGTAGGAATGATTAGTCTTTTCTTACTGACTTTTATTATTTTATACTGTTACTTGTTTTTCCAAATAATTTTAGAATTTTCTCTTAAGTTCTCTAATATTACCTCTTACCATCTTATTAACATAATACTTAGTTGGCGTTTATCTATTAAAGTATTATCTGTAATTCTTACATATTAGAGAAAAAGTGTTGTTTTTGTGAAGAAGTTGATTGATTTTGTCTCATCTAGTTTGTTGGATCCTCATGCTTCCATTGCCTGAGATTTGATTCTTAACCTGATGATCGAAAATGTGTTTAGTGACAAACAAACAAAAGCCTATATGTAATTTCCAGTGTGCTATATCTTTAGAAATGAGAATGAAACAGTGTGCATCTTCTGGTAATAGTGAGCTGTAGGTTGTCTGATAATTATTAACAGTTAATAATTAAGCTTTAAAAAAGTACACACCAGTAGTAAAAATAGATATGTTTGTTTTAATTAGTAGAGAAAGGAACGTTATATAGTGAATATTAGCACTGTGTCTACAACTGTTCTGCTAGTGGGTACAAGGGCAAAAATTAAAGTTAGATTATGAAACTAATTTTTTTCTAAATGCACTGATGAATCTGTGTGTTTGTATATATGAAGTGAAAGTGTTTTATTCCTTGTTTCCACCCCAAACAGAAGGTGGTATTGGGACTGTTGGAGAAGACTCTTGAATGGCAAATTAGAAGGAAAGATACTTTTGTTAGTATTAAATACAGTACGTGCTTCCCTTACAAAGTCGATGAACACGCCAGAGTATGCTGTCTTAAACTTTTGCGTGTGGTTATGTTTTCTTCATTGAGTTATTTTCATTGTGAAGCATATTTTAATTATAAATATTCTTTTATGTTTTTAAAAGCACATTTGATTGGGCAGTTAATACGCAAAATTTTGGTTTTCCTAAGATGTTAGGCCTTCAAAATCATCACTATTATAATTCTTTCTGTTTGTCTGGTTTTTCTTGGTTTGAATGAAAAATATCTTTAGGAAAGCTAGTTAGCTTTTTCTGTTTTATCACTAAATTAAAATTATATTTATGACTTTATACTAAGCAGTTTAAATTTTGTATTATTAAATTGAATATTTCCTGATTTTTTTAATACTTCCTGAAATGGTTTCCACCAATGCAGTCTCATTGCACTTTTCTATCTGTAACATTCATTAGTTGTATAATCATTAATTAATAGCAAATAAGGAACTTCGTTTGATTTTGCCATTCATGCATACCTAATGTTCTGTGTAATGAAGATATCTCTCCCCCATTTGCTTGACTGAAACTTCATAATATAAAGCTTTCATTGATTCATTAAAGTTCCCAAATATTTTGTCTAGAGTAAAAAACAAAACAAAACAAAAAACAAACCTGTTGCTGTCAAGTCGATTCTGACTCATAGCGATCTTATAGGACAGAGTAGAACTGCCCCTGTAGGGTTTCCTAGGAGCGGCTGGTGGATTTAAACTGTCAACCTCTTGGTTAGCAGCTGAGCGCTTAACCATTCTGCCACCAGGGCTCCTTGTCTAGAGTAGTTTCTGTTAATAATTTGATGCTACAGGAGGTGTATAACAAAATATTTGAGTTTGGAAATTAAATGTTGTCCAGAATGTTTGCTTTGCCTCAGTTCTTTCAGTTTATTTATTTATTCTTAGTACTTATTTTTATCCTAGATTTTTCATTAAAAAAATTCTTATTATTTCAGTTTTTTTGGAACCACTCCTTTTATGTTCCTTTCCTACCGGATTCTCTTTATGTCTCCCATTCTTTCATACCCTCAGAATCTTTATCAGCGTTGATTTATGAAAACATTCTTGATTCATAAGATATAGTTTAAAGAAATTGAGACAGTTTAAAAATAATCACTTGGTAACTTCAAGCATGTATTAGCATTTGGTTAACAACCCTTGATGTGACCTCTCAAATGATCACTAAATTACTGAAATGGAGGAAAATTCACTGTATTGTGGCAAATCAGACTGATGGCAGTCTGTTGCTAGACCCTGGGAGGAGTGAAGCTGTGTGAGAATAACTTATCTAACCTTTACTTCATAGCACATCAGACTTTGTCTCATGAAATAGAGCCTGTTGTTAAAAATGAAACGAAACCCGACACTCAGCTACCTACCCACATCTCACTTTGCTCAAAGTTTCTATCAGTCAGAAAACTTATGAACTATTTGTTTTGTCACTTCGGTACTGTTTTTTAAAGACCCCATTGTATTTTTGTTTTATATTATTTTTTTCTCCCAGAAAACGGCAGTGAAGGATGGAGGGTTGGGGAAACAGTGGGAGTAGTGGGATGACACTGGCACATTGCCTCCTGAGAGGAATGTCCCAATAAATCAAGTTCTGTTGACTGGACAATAAGGGGGAGGGGAGGGGGGGTAATCCTCGGAGCAGCACATGCTGGCTATTACAGTTTGTAGAGTTCTTCTTCCACTCAAAATATCAGCTAATAAAGCATTAGAGGGAGGGTGGGTTCCTATTAGATGATAACTTTCTTGAAACTGTGATTGGTCTGGGATTTTGCACATCAATCAGCCCTCTAGCAGTAGATCTGGAAAGATTAGCTGGCACCCAAATGGACAGAGGTGCCATGGGAAATTCACATTTTTTCAGTTGACAGTACCAAATCTGAAGACGTTTTGCCTTCTTTTAAGATAAGTAAAAGAAAAGAAACCTTTCATAGAACTAATAAAATAATAAATACAGAGGGAGGCAAAGATAATATGGTCTCGGAAGAAGGCCATAGCACTGAAAATGGTCACTACAGGATCCCGAAATAATTATCCAGGACAGTGATTGCAGTGGTGCTGAAACAGGATCAGAAACTGAGTGGGAAAATGCAAGAGAAAGGAAAAAAAAAAAAAAAAAAACAGTAGGAAGGCATGAAACTGAAGCTGAATAAAAGAAAGCAAGAAACTAATAGTACATCTACAGAATTAAAATCAACATTGGAAGCAGTAAAAGCATAATTGACTGCAGAGTCAGTGATATGAGAATATAAACTTGGTCAGCTCTTGATTCTTAAAACAAAGAAGAAGCTAAAAGGATAAGAGGCAAGATGCTAGGTATGAAAGACAGGGAACATAAAGGTATCTAACATGACAGAGTAGAAGTGCCCCATAAGGTTTCCTAGGCTGTAATGTTTAATGGGACACAAGGGTTCATTATACTATTCTCTACTTTTGAATATGTTTAAACATTTTCATAATAAAGTTTTAAAAGACCTGTTAAAAAGTGCATTGTGAAACGGACTTGAATAAGGGCTCAAGTGTAAGATAGCTTCCTCTTTTCTGAGGAATGATTTTTGAAAGAAACAAAAATCTCCTTATACTGGAGCATACATAGTATTTCAGTTACAAAGTGTGGGGATTTTTTTTTTCTGTGCTTACAGGCTTCTACATTTTAGCTTAGCTACTGAGTTACAGAATATGCATGAAATGTCATTTGTTCTCTACTGTCCACCACAGATCCTTTGTTCCAATCATGTATGTCTTTTTAAAAATATAACTTTCAGAAGACATACTTTACATACCATATAATTCATTTCAAGTGTGCAATTCATTGATTTTTTTAGTAAATTTACGGAGTTTCACAACCATCACTATAAATCAGTTTTAGAACATTTCCATCACCCCAATAAAATCCCTCTTGTCCATTCACTGTTAACCCCCATCCCTGCTCCAAGCAACCATTGATGTGCTTTCTATCTTTGTACATGTGCCCTTTCTGAACAGCGTACAGTATTAAGATCATACAATATGTGATCTTTTGTGTATGGCATTTTAACATAAAGTTTTTTTTTTTTTAATTGTGCTTTAGGTGAACGTTTACAGAACAAATTAGTTTCTCATTAAACAACTAATACACGTATTGTTTTGTGACAATAGTTGCCAACCCCACGACGTGTCAACATTCTCCCCTTTTCACCCTGGGGTTCCCCGTTTCCGTTCGTCCAGCTATCCTGTCGCTTCCCGCCTTCTCGTCCTTGCCCTGGGCTGGTGTGCCCATTTAGTCTCGTATATGTGGTTGAGCTACAAGTATTATTGTTTGTTCTGTAAGCCTGTCTAATCTTTGGCTGAAGGGTGAGCCTCAGGAGTGACTTAAGTACTGAGTTAAAAGGGTGTCCAGGGGCCATACTCTTGGGATTTCTGTAGTCTCTGTCAGACCAGTAAGTCTGGCCTTTCTTTGTGAGTTAGAATTCTGTTCTATAATATTATCCCTGTTTGTCCAGGACCCTCTATTGTGATCCCTGTTAGAGCAGTTGGTGGTGGTAGCTGGGCACCATCTAGTTGTACTGGACTCAGTCTTGTGGAGGCTGTGGTAGTTGTGGTCCATTAGTCCTTTGGACTAATCTTTCCCTTGTGTCTTTGCTTTTCTTCATTCTTCCTTGCTCCAGATGGGGTGAGACCAGTGGAATATCTTAGATGGCCACTCACAAACTTTTAGGACCCCAGACACTACTCACCAAAGTAGAATGTAGAACATTTTCTTTGTAAACTGTGTTACGCCGTTTGAGCTAGATGTCCTAGCATATATCAGTAGTTAAAAACCAAAAACCTGTTGCCACCAAGTTGATTCCAACTCATAGCAACCCTACAGGACAGAGTAGAACTGCCCCATAGAGTTACCAAGGAGCGCCTGGTGGATTCGAACTGCCGACGTTTTGGTTAGCAGCCGTAGCACTTAAGCACTATACCACCAGGGTTAGTTCCTTTTTATTGCTGAATAGCGTTTCCTTGTATGGAGCTGATATACCACGTTGTGTCTGTTCACCAGTTGGTGGACATTTAGGTTATTTCTAATTTTTGCCTATTATGAATAATGCTGACAACATTCTGACACAATTTTTTGTGTGGATATATGTGTGCATTTCTCTTGGATAGGTACCTAAGGGTGAGATTGCTGAGTCATGTATAACAAATTTATGGTTAACTTTTTAAGAAATTACCAAATTGTTTTCCAGAGTGGCTGCAGCATTTTACATTTCCTTGAGCAATTTATGAGAGTTTCCATTTCTTTCTGTCCTCACCAACACTTGTTATTATGTCTTTCTTATTATAGCTGTTCTAAGTGTATGTGGCATCTTGTGGTTTTTATTTGCATTTCCCTAATGGAGCCCTGGTGGTGCAGTGGTTAAGAGCTATCGCTGCTAACCAGAGGGTTGGCAGTTTAATCCACCAGCTGCTCCTTGGAAACCCTATGGGGCAGTTCTGCTCTGTTCTGTAGGCTCGCTGTGAGTTGGAATCGACTTGGTGGCAATGGGTTTTTTTTTTTTTTTTCCTGTAATGACTAATGATGTTGAGCATCTTCTTGTAAACTTATTAGCCATGGATATATGTTGTTTGGTATAAAGTCTATTTAGATCTTTTGCCCATTTTTTTTTATTGGGTTGTTTATCTCCTTCTTATTGAGGAGTATATATCTTTACTGACTGAACAAAACTCCATGCTCATTTTATTCTTCTACCTTGTTATTCCTTTCTTCTTCAGTTCTTTGAATAGCTCAGATGCTACCTACTTTGTGAGGGCTTTTCTGAATATGCATTGCCTACTGTTTCCTCCTAGCTCGATCGATTGTATTACTTATGTTTTGTTCCTTGAAATTTAATGTTTACTTTTTTTAAAAAAATAGAAAGCTCTTGGCATTCGTGGACTTAAAATTTACAGTTTGGACTTTTGATCTTCCTGATATGTATATAGTAATTTATAATTTCTCTGAGGCATGGATTTGAATCAGGTGTTTACTACTTTTCCTGGTTAATGTGAGAATTAAGTAACTTAGCCGATAACTGAGTTTAGCCACTGTCAAGGAACATAACAGCTTTATTTTCTCCTTGTGGGGCAAATTATTTGCTGTATACACATTTACAAATTTTAGAATTTGGTAAGGTCTGCAGACTATTCTTTATCAATTTCAGTGACCTAAATTTATCTTGAATATTTTTATTGTTTAACGTATAACCTGTACCCTTTACGAGATTTTAAGATCATTCATTCATTCAGCCAACATTTATTGAATGTCCACTGTCAGTTTAGTAATGCAGTTCAGAGCTTTGACCGTGTCACTTTGTATGTGATCTTGGGCATCTGTGCTTGTTTTCTCATGTTGTTAGTTGCCGTCAAGTCTGTTCCAACTCATGGTGACCCTATGTATGTAGAGTAGAACTGCTCCATAGGGTTTTCAAAGCTGTAGCCTTTTGGAAGCAGATCGCCAGACCTGTCTTCTGAAACTCCTGGGTGGATTTGAGCCACCAACCTTTTGACTAGTAGTCAAGTACTTAACCATTTGTGCCGCCAGGGACCCCTTTTTTTTCATGTAGACGATTAAAAACAAAAACAAAACCATTGCCATTAAGTTGATTTTGACTCATGGCGACCCCATGTGTTGCAAAGTAGAACCGCTCCATAGGTTTTTTTTTAGCTGTAATTTTTGTGGAAGCAGATTGCCAGGCCTTTCGTCTGTGGTGCCATTGGCTGAGTTCAAACCTTTAGGTTATTTGTTGTTGTTGGGTGCCATTGAGTCAATTCTGAATCATAGTGACCCTATGTGACTTAGTAGAACTGCCCCATAGGGTTTTCTTGACTGATCTTTATGGGAGTAGATTACCAGGTATTTCTCCTGCAGAGCAGCTGGGTCAGTTCTGACTGCCAACTTTTTGGCTACTAGTTGAGCGCAAACAGTTTGCACCACCCAGGGACCTCCATGTAGACAATAGGAGCAATAATAACATCTCTCATAAAGTTTCTGGAGTATCCGATCAGCTATTTTAAAGTGCCTGGCACTTGGTAGGTGCTCAGTAGATGTTAGCTATTATTATGATGTGCAACTTCTGCTAAGAACCAGAGACCCAGTGGTGAGTAAGATTGATAAGGTTCCTTTTCTTAGGTAGTTTATAACCTACTGGGAAGTACAGACACAGGACAGGTAATGAGGTAAGTAAAGAGCATTGCTAAGGGGAAATAAAGTATGCAATGGAAGTGTGCAGCAGGGTGTGACTGGTGTGTGTGTCTGTGTATGTGTATGGCGGATCGTTAAGGATGGCAGGGACTATTATGTGTCTGTATTTCTCTGTGTTACCTCAACAGGAAATGATTAGTTAATTGAGGGGATGGAGTTGAGGAACCATGGATCAAAACTCGTTTAAGTATCAAATCAGATTCCTACGGTGAAACCATTCTGTTGGGGAGTAGAGTTGTATTGTTGTTAGTGGCTGTCAAGTCGGCCCCCAGCTCATGGCTGCCGTAACAGAATCGGACCCTTGTGATCCGTAGGGTTTTCACTGGCTGATTTTTCGGAAGTAGATCACAGTATTCATGTGTTTAGCTTGTTTTTCATCATGCTTTTGAAAATTATATTAGCAGAAGTGTGGTATCAGTATGTCAGTTTGTTCAGTTAGGATATGTGAAAGTATATTTTCAAAATCTAGAATGTATTTTGGAAGGGAAATACAAAGCAATTGACTTTCTACTTTAGAATTGCTGCTTTATTATTAAGTGTCAAGCCACACCAAGAAGTGGATTTGATGGTAGTGCCTCTGGAGATTAAAATTGTCCTTGTGTGTTTATTTTAATAAATTTTGACATACTAATTTTGAGAAATGCAAAATTGATATTGTCATATGTATTTGTGATGGTTCTTCATGTAAATTATTCTTCATGGTCTGTAATTTAATCACTTGTATTCTAGATTGTAAGAAAAATTGTTTACTTCAAAATATTCAATGATGTATTGGTTATATAATTTTTATTTCTAATGTTTCTTTTAACAAATAAAAATATGTTTAATCAGAATCTTACTGGTTTATGCTAAGATACTTTTGAGATTCTTTAGAAAACGTTTCTTTTGTGTGTATTACATAATTGAAAGCACTTTCTGAAAAATTTGTAAATTGTGATTATATAATATGGGTTAATGACTACTACAAGCATAATTTATTTATAGACTAAATACATTATCAAAAATTTCCTTTTAGTGTAGATATTTGGAGGTTAAATTATTTCCCCTTCATTTTAAAATTAGAGCATCTTTTTTGGAAAAAATAGTCTTTGAAATATAAAAAAAGTCATCAAGAAATGCAGAAATTTAAAAAAGTAACATTTTAAAGAACGCTAAAATTTGAAAATTTTGTGGATTTAAAAATAATTGATAAGTACATCACAGCATTTAATATTGGACAAAACCTAAAAATATTCACCAGAATCTTTATTGCTTTGTTTACTTAATTTTTAAATTTAATTGGTTAAAGTGTGCACATAGTATGAAATTCAAAAGTTCAAAAAGATATAGGATGAAGAATAAGTTTTTCCTTATCACCTAAAAAAACAAGTAAGCAGGCAAGTAAACAAATCCTTAATTCTGACTCATGGCTACCCCAGGTGTGACAGAGAACTGCTCCATAGGGTTTTCTGGGCTGTAATCTTTTTTCTTTCCTGTTTGCCTTTTTTTTTTTTTTAATTTTAATTTTTTATTGTTGTAGTTTAAATGAAGTTTACATTTCAAGTTAGTCTCCCATGCAAAATTTTATACATACGTTGTTATGTGACCCTAATTGCTCACCCCATTGTGCGACAGCACACTCCTCCTTTCCACCCTGATTCCCCATGTCCATTCAACCAGTTCCTAACTCTCTCTGCCTTCCCATCTCACCTCTGGACAGAAGCTGTCTTGGCTGTAATCTTTGTGTGTGTGTGTTTATTGTGCTTTAGATAAAAGTTTACAGAGCAAATTAAGTTTCTCATTAAACAATCAATACATATATTGTTTTGTGACAGTTAGTTGCCAACCCCGTGATGTGTCAGTACTCTATCCTTCTCCACCTTGGGTTCCCCATTTCCATTCACCCAGCTTTCCTATCTGCTCCTGCCTTCTCATCCTTGCCCTGGGCTGTTGTGCCCATTTAGTGTTGTATATTTGGTTGAGCTACAGGTATTATTGTTCGTTTTATGGGCCAGTCTAGTCTTTGGCTAAAGGGTGAACCTCAGGAGTGACTTAAGTACTGAGTTAAAAGGGTGTCCGGGGGCTGTTCTCTCAGGGTTTCTCCAGTCTCTGTCAGACCAGTAAGTCTGATCTTTTTCGTGTGAGTTTGAATTTTGTTCTATATTTTTCTCCCTCTCTGTCAAGAACCCTTTATTGTGATCCCTGTTAGAGCAGTTGGTGGTAGTAGCTGAGCACCATCTAGTTGTGCTGAACTCAGTCTGGTGGAGGCTGTGGTCATTGTGGTCCATTAGTCCTTTGGACTAATCTTTCCCTTGTGTCTTTGGTTTTCTTTATTCTCCCTTGCTCCAGACAGGGTGGGACCAGTAGATGTGTCTTAGATGGCTGCTCACAAGCTTTTAAGACCCCAGACACTACTCTCCAAAGTAGGATATAGAACATTTTCTTTATAAACTGTGTTATGCCAGTTGTGCTAGATGTCTCCCGATACCATGGTCCCCAGCCCTCAGCCCAGTAATTTGGTCCCTCAGGGAGTTTGGATGTGTCTGTGAAGCTTCTGTGACCTTGACTGTAATCTTTATGGAAGCAGATTACCAGGCCTTTCTTCCATGGTGTTGCTAGGTGGATTCGAACTGCCAGGGTGGTAATCCAGCATGAACCATTAGTTCCACCCAGGGACCTTCCTTATCATCTAGTCATTTGATCTTCCCCCTTCTGGCAAACACTCATTTCTAGCATGTTCTTCCAGAGAGGGTTCATGCATTTATAAGTATATATGCATATGTATTTCTTTTAAAATTTCCTCTTAAGCCTACTTTAAATTGAGGCTTTCCTGCATCTCTATCCCAAACTTTCAGAAACTTGTTCTAAAAGGTTTTTACTTGCAATTGGGAAGAACTAAATATTTTATGAAATAGTATCATAAAGTTAAAGTTGAGTGTTTGGTTTACATGGGTATTTGTCATATTGTTCTGTGCACATTTTCATATTTATGCTTTTTCTTTAAAAGAACAAAACAAAAAGTGACAAACTCAGCCCCAAGCAAAGCACTTTCATGTCTTTTTGACTCTCTTAATATGCCTGTGAGATAGGCAACTAGGTATTATCATCTTCATTTCAAAAAATCTGTGAACTGAGGCCTGGAAAGGTTTATCACTTGGCCATTGTCATACAGTGACAGATCTGAGGTTTGACCCTGAAGTCTGTTTGGACTCCCGCCTACCTCTTTCCACTGTATTCTGCTTGTGCAGCCAAGTCTGAATAGAACCCAGGCCCCGACTTACAGTGCAGTATTCTTTCTGTGATCCTGTAGCTGCTGCATGTTATGTTGAGCAGAATCTATGAAACGTCTGGTTATTTTCCAGTAGGATTTAACACTTGGAACCATAACTGCGTTCTCGTTGATTTTCACTGTAGTCGCTGCAAGTTGTTGATAGTGAACAGCCGCTACATCCTTTTCTACAGTAAAATACTAAGTACTGTTATTAATTCATGATTTCTCTAGATGCTTATTTTCAACTAGTGAGTTTTCTTTAAATTTTGTTCACCTGTATTTAATACTTAAATGTTTTAGGTAGGTTCTTTGTCTAAATTCTATTGAGATTTTATTTTTTATTTTATTTAAAATATTTTTATATGCACAGAGTCTGGAATGGAAAAGAAAGTAATTGAATTGAAATACTTACTATTCAAACCACATTTCTATTTTTGGTTTTCAAAACAGCAGGATTCCTAAGGATTCTATTTCTGAGTTTAATAGGCAGCACAGCTGTTTTCTTTTTTGTTTGAACTTTTATGAGCACATTGGAAAACTAATTACGATAAAATCATTCTAAAATTAAGGTTCATAACTCTTAACAGATAAGTCATTGAAATTCAGTCAATTGATTTAGGCTTGTTTCTTATCAAAATCACACTTAATAAGAATCATTTCATACCCTTGTCATCTTGGTTAAGTTACTTCAGGTTTTTTAATCTGTAAAATGGGCATGCTGATAATGCTGTCTGCTGTTCTAAGAATTAAGATGTATGTAAAACTGCTCTGTAAGCTATCAAATGCTATACAAATAGATGTTTTTGTTATTTATTGGACTTTTTCCTACCCTTGTGATTTTGTTGAGCTTTTGGTGAGCTATTTAACAAGTTTCATCATCTTGGCAAGTATTTCCCAAGGGACAGTTTCAGTCCATTATAATTTTTTATTCCTACTTTTAAAGTTATTTAGCATGGAAAAATTATTTAAATGTTTCAAACCAAAAACCAAACCCGTTGCTGTCGAGTTGATTCCAACTCATAGTGACCCTACAGGACAGAGTAGAACTGTCCCATAGGGTTTCCGAGGAGTGGCTGGTGGATTCGAACTGCTTACCTTTCGGTTAGCAGCCAAGCTCTTAACCACCGAGCCACCAGGGCTCCTTAAAAGTACTAGAGAACACAAATGACAGATTTTGGCCAGAGATCAAGGTCTAAATTAAAAAGTTGTACTGTGACTTTCTGTTGCATGTAATTAAAAAAAAGGAAAGAAAAGAAATGTAAAATTAAATTAGACACTTTAGGTTTGAGTCATTTGTATACTATCTGTGGTTCGTATGTCTACTTTAAGTTTTAATCCAGTCACTGCCCCTTAGTTGGCTTTTGCCGTTTTACAGTGGAAACATCACTTTTCACCTTGTATTGTAAAATTTCCACTGATATTCAGACTGTTGAGGGCAATAACAATACAGTGAATGCAGTCAGAAGTTTTCACTCCACTCTGACTCATCCTCTGGCAGCATATTCTAAGATGAGGGTTTGTAGGCTTTTTTGGGGGGAAATACTGGCTTTCAAATGAAAGCCTATTCTAATTCCTTACATATTTCAGAAGATAACCAGGCCAGTGTAGCTCTATGACAGAAAAACATCTCTTTGAAATTCGGCAGGAAGTTTGGTAACCTAAGGGACTTTTCAGTTTTTTGCATTATATATGCTTTTTTCTTGGGTGGGGGGAGGGAGGGACTCAGTAAAAAATTAAATTGCATTATGTTTGCTAATAATTTTGGAAGTATTGGATTCTACTAAAAGTGCATGCAAAGTAGGTTTTCTTAAGGGAGAATTTCCATAGTTTGGTTTATGGTGCTTGTTTCCTCTTATAGATTACTATAAAATAAAATCTAGTTTAGCTCAGGGAAAAATGGTTACAAATTCATAATTAATAACACATTTTAAGTATGAGATATATGTGTTACTAAGTATTTACGTTAGTAACTGACGATTTTTACTGTAAACTAGGGAGAGATATAAAACCTTACAACATACAAATATTCACTTAACCTTTACCCTAGCATAGAAACACATTACTGTGCATTACATCCTCCTCTTCCAAAATTTTTGAAGGAGTCTTAAAAAGGATCAAAACTTAAATATTTTATCAGCTCTGTCACCATCATTTTACTACCTGGGAACATCTGTATATTCACATTAGTGAATAGTCACTGTACAAGCAACTTAGAGTTGATCCCAGCTGAGTGAGTACTTGTTCCATGCGCCCTGTTCGAAGGAGTAGCGTTTAACTTCATGAGTTTTCTGGTAAGGACCATATCTGGAAAGGAGATACATGAAGCAGAAGAAGGAAACCTAGTTCCATGCCCCCTTCATAACTCCCACTAAAATTAACTTTATTTTAAAAGAATCATTGTTATTTCTGTTTCAGAGCTGTAAAGAAACTCAAGTTAGAGACTGTTAATTTCCCCAGTGGAAGTGAATTGAAAATAAAATTTTTTTACCTTAAAAAATACTTTTGAAAATTTCTTCATGAAGCAGCAGTCACTGGTGAGAACATGAGGTCCAGAATCCAGAACAGATAATATCTTCCCCCTTCTGATTAGCACAGAGGTTTGGAGAGAAGCACAGTCTTCAGTGGGGCCAGACAGTGATCAACAGGTGTAGTTAGTACATCTCTACCATCAATTTCAGATTGATGTAGCCACACCAAGGAACCCTCTTCACTAGATCCTTTCTCCTGCCTCCCTGTTTTTATCAGAGGATTTTCATCAGTTTTTAATTTCTCTGTGCATATTCAGGACATAATAAATTATTCTGTAGTTTTGGGATGGGAAATTGCAGGCAGGTAGAAAGAAGAGAGATTATTTTCCTTTAATTGTCTGGGACCCATGCTTATCTAGCATAAAACTGCAAGCAAATGTGATTGTCTCGGCAGGGAGGTGTCTGCCATGAACCACTCTACTTGGAAACTTCATCTTTTATAACTTTTTCTGTTAGACCCGCTCATCTGATTTGTCTGGTTCCTTAATGGTTCTCCTCTTTAGAGTTCTTTGACAGCAAGACTGATGTGAATACCAAATTTTCCTCACTTGAACTGGACTGCTTTCTGGCTTGCTGGCACTTCGCCAACCATTTCATTTCATTACCAGGCTCACAAGGATCAGCTGATCCAGAAGTGGAGCCACAGTTTATTTCTTAGACCCTAAAGCCTAAACCAGAATATTTTGCACTAGTGGTCGCAGACCACTGTTACATTTTGAATTCCATTTTTGTGGGTCATAGCTAGTATTATTGTTGTTTTTAATGGAATAGAATAGAAAACGAGACTATATCCCCGATAGCAATGATAATTATTAATTAAAATTTTCCATTTATATATATGTTTTATATATATGTAGGTGTGTACTGGGTTCCAATATAAAACATTTTTTACCATGGTTTGCATTCAGGAAAAGTTTGAAAACCATTGATTGAAACCATTCACAAGGTTTTGTTTTATTTGAAGAGAATGGCTAAATAGCACCCCTGGCTTTGAGACCCTGAAGCTGACTGAGTAAAAAACTTTTTTTTTTTTCCTCCTAAACACTTGGATTTTATAGCCTGTTTTTTCTAACAAATTGTTTAAAAACACATCAATCTAAATAGAAGTTAAGCTTAGATCCAAGTGGATGGCTGTCGAAACAGTACTTACTCTCTGCCCCTGATGTTAGATTTAGATGGGCATATTGCTGCTCCACATTGTCTGGGAACTCAACTGGGAAAACTCAAATGGTAGGGTGGTGGTGGGAAGACTTGAATGATGGAGCTGGTGTCTTCTGGAGGCTTCTTCACTCATATTTTCAGTGGGTGGGCTGTGATAACTTGAAAGCTGGGCTCAGCTGGGACTGTTGACTGGCCTACTTACACATGGCCTCCGTGTGGCTTGGACTTCTCACATCAGGGCAACTGGTTTCCAAGAAGGAATGTCCAAAGAGCAAGCATTGTAAGAGAATCAGGCAGGAACTTCTTGGCCTTTTCTGCCCTAACTTCAGAAGTCTCCAGCACCACTTCCACAGCATTCTTCTGGTTGTAAATGAGTCTCTAAGGCCAGCCCAAATTCATGAGGAGGGGGATTATACTCTGTCTCTTGCTGTGGTTGTGGCAAGGTCACTTTGCAAAAGATCATGTGGAATGGGAGATACTGTATTGTCCGTCTTGGAGAATATAGTCTGCCATGCTGTCTCCTGATCTTGAAATTCATATATGTTGTTTCCTGTTAAATATCTTTACTTGACTATCTCACAGTCACTTAAAATAAAATGTGACTAAACAGAAGCAGATCACCAGGCCTTTTTTTCCACAGCACTGGGTGGGTTTGAACTGCCAACTTTTAGGTTAGTAGTCAAGTGCAAACTGTTGGCACCACCCAGAGACCTGACCAGAAGTTCTCTCTTCTTCCCTCCTGCCCCTCCCCACCCACTGCGTACATTGTCTTAATGGTACCCGTATTATGCAGCAATGCAAGCCAGCCTCCCCCTTCTTGCTACCACCCCTTTGGACCAATCATGTAGATACATGGAGATGGTTCTTCCTCCCAGATGTTCATGGAATTCACATTTACTCATACTCGTTGTCACTGCTTTAGTTAAGCCATTATCTCTTCTCTCAGTTACTTTTCAACACTTGAATTTTTAGTTAATCCTTAACTGTATGAAATGTGAATCTAAAGTCATCACACGATTGGTTTTGAAAAGTAAACCTAGCAGAATTTATACATCCAAAGTAATGTTATTTTTCAAGGTAATCTGTTACATATATGCAATGTTTTATAAATTTAAAACTGTTTTTACATTATCATAGTTGAGCCAAATTACCATTTTTAGTCTTGATTGATTCTATATCATCTTAATAGTTTGGGTTACCAGCATCTTTGGGAGCTTTCCTTAGAACACTGCTTGCACACAAGTTAAAGATGGTTCACAGAGCCACTGAAGTTAAGACCTTTTGTTTTATCATCACATACCATTCTTCAGACTTCGCTCCAGACAACTTGGATTAATTGGTAGTTAGAATCTGATTCCCTTTCTAGAGAATTTTCCTTCTGTGAGGTTATTCATTTAAAAGAAGGAGGCAGACAGGAAAGAACTGCAAATGATGAATTCCACAAATATTTTTGAATGCTGGCAGCATTATGAAAATTGATGCTTAGCCTCCCACAGCTGACTGCTTTGAAGGAGAAGACGACACTTCTTTGGATGTGTAAGTTCTCATTTTTTTTTTTTTTTTTTTTAACAATTCAATTTACTTTACGATCTTTAGATTATCAGCTTGGTTTGCTTTGAGTAGCTGGTGTTGCTGTGTAAACTATTATATGTAAGACAAAATTAATGTCATGAGAGGTAGATACAAATCATTCGTGTATAGTTAATAGAGTCTGTTGATTTCCATATAAATATTATTTAAAGTTTGTTTTGTCACTGGGGAAAAATAGCTGCTAATTAAGTTAATAATAAAAATAATAATGAGATGGAATATTTAATCTACCTAGGAGATCAGATGTATAACTTGTGTTTAATCAGTTGTTGTTGTTTTTTTTTAATCATTCTTTTCTGTTTCTTGAACAAGTCCTATGCCTTGTCAACAGTGTTAACTTGGTTGTAGTTATTGAATATATTTGAAAGGAATAGAACTTGTGTTTCTTTCAAAACATTTTAAAATCTATACTTTTTATGCTAGTTTAGAATGACCTGTTCCCTCCAATTTTAATCTTTCCTTCTGTATTTAATGCAGCAGTTTTGTTTCTAAGGTTATAAAAAAACTTATAAAAATATTTTTCAAGGGAAAGGGGATAAAACAGCTGGAGAGACAATAATTCCTGCAAGAATTTCAATAATAAATTTTTTTTTTTAAGGATTAGAAGTCTCTGGGTGGTGTACATGATTACACGCTTAACTACTAAGGTTGTTGGTTTGAACCTGTCCAGTGGTGCCTTGGATGAAAGGCCTGGTGCTCTGCTTCCAAAAGGTCTCAGCCGTGAAAACCGTGTGGTGTGTGTAGTTCTACTCTGCACATACGGGGTCACCATGAGTCGGAATTGACTTGACGGCAACTGGTTTGGTTTTTGTTTTTTATGACTGTACAGTTAAAGAACCTAAATATCACTAAACAGACATCTAGCATCTGGTTTTATCTTACTGAGAGTGATGATTTTTCTATTCTTATCACATCCAGTATTTTCTGTTTGCATTGTCTAGTGTTTCCAGAGCAGTGTTAAGAATATTTTGATGTTTGTGGTCATCCTTGTCTTGGTTCTGACTTTAGCAGGAAACTATTTCACAATTAAGTACTATGTGGGTTTTAGTTGGAGTGGGCTACTTCTTAATTTCATGCTTTAATGTATTTTTTCTCCAGGTTGGGTTTTTTATTTTATTTTTTTTATTGTTGTAATTAACTGAAGTTTACATTTCAAGTTACTCTCCCATACAAAATTTTTTTTACATACATTGTTATGAGACCCTAATTGCTCACCCCATTCCGCGACAGCACACTCCTCTTTTCCCCCCCTGATTCCTCATGACCAGTCAACCAGCTCCTAACTCTCTCTGCCTTCCCATCTCACCTCTGGACAGAGGCTGCCCATTTAGTCTCTTGTGTCCACTTGACTAAGAGGCACACTCTTCCTGAGTATCATTTTATGTCCCACAGTCCAGTCCAATCCCTGTCTGAAGAGTTGGCCTCAGAAATTGTTTTAGTTCTGGGCT
>NW_004443954.1:10496040-10497133 GCF_000243295.1 Trichechus manatus latirostris
TTATTTAGTTGTTCTACCTCTGTTTGTGTTAATTTAGGTAGGTAGTGAGTTTCTAGAAATTTGTCCATTTCCTCTAGGTTTTCAAATTTGTCAGAGTACCATTTTTCATAGTAATCTGTTATGATTCTTTAAATTTCAGAGTTTTTTTTTGTTTAAATAATTGAGAATTAGTTAGCTTATTTCTTGATTCTACTGTTGAAAACCAACCTGAAACAAACTGTTCCCAAGCCCTAATTCATTAAAATAGAAAGGTACTTTCCTCAAAATTGTGTAACTAAACATTTATCATAAGCTAAGAAAACTAAAAAGGAGTGGCTTTTTAACCTAGGCTCAAACTCTACTCTTAGAACTTTTATAGGTACAATGAGTTAAACATTCTTAGTAGTGGATAAAACTGAATTGTCTTTCACTCATTTCTTTTAATTAGTTTATGATAGTGATTCTCAGCCTTGTGTGTCAGAATTACCTTAAGGGCTGTTCAAACACACCTTGTCAGATTCTCTCTTCAGTTTCTGATTCAGTAGGTCTGCGATGGGGCCTGCTGGTTTGCGTTTATGACAAGCTCCCAGGTGCTGCTGATGCTGCTGATCCTGGGACCATGTTTTGAGAACCACTGCTTTATAATAAGTTTAACTTGATAATGGTAGAATGACCTTTTCAGATAAATTGCACCAGTAAATAGAAGGTTGCTTAGATATAGCACAATGTAGTAGGTAATAAATTAGTTTAAGACTAGGGAAACTAATTTCTGAATCACTACTTACTAGGTGCCTGACCTTAGGCCCATCATTTAACTAATCTAATCTTTAGTTTCCTTAGCCATTAAATGAGGAATTGTCTTGTGAGGAGAAAACTAAGTAATGTGTGGAAAGGTATTTTAAACCGTATATGGTTATACAAATAAAAAGTAGTATTGCATATTGTTTAAAATTTTCAGCTTGTTTGAAAATGCTATAGTATATAATGTATAAATATTGTTGCGGTATTTTGATGAATAATTATTCCCTCTACCTCCTCCATCTCACCTGCCTTTGTCCTTTTAATCTTCTTTTTTTTTTTATATATTTTATTGTACTTCAGGTGAAGGCTTACA
>NW_004443954.1:10499023-10532211 GCF_000243295.1 Trichechus manatus latirostris
TCTGTCAGTTTTCTCACTCCATTTGGTGCTTGGCTGAGTTCTTTATCTCTTCATTTGATGTTTTAGGGTTTCAGGATTGTTGTATTCTCTGTTCGGCTTAGTTTTTCGGATCTTTGCTGTGGAGAGACGGTGTGGTGCTTCTGCCTAGAGCGCCATTTTGCCTTAATCTTCTTTTACCTCTTAGTGGTAGAGTTACTGTAAGTGGTTTTGAATCCTTTTGAAAGGAAATGTATTAAACGATCATAGACAGTCCTCATGAGGCTGTAAAAATATAGGCATTTTTTTGCAGGACCATAAAGAAGTCCATGCATGCTGAAACCATGCAAGTTATCTTGTTCTTCTGTGGCCTTGAAAATTTTTGTCAAAACATTTGACACTGTGGGTTATAAATGTATGGTGAAATGGGAAAAATTAGTACACTGAAATTTAAAACATTAGAAACAATGAGAGGTAAAGAATCGAACAAAAAACTTATCAAGAGTGGTTTCAACAGTATTTGCTGCCTTGTATAACTTATACTACAGAGCAATAGTCTTTTCTATGCCTTGGTGAATTGTCTTTCTCCTTTCTAAGATTGGATTTGCTTCTAATGTTTTATCCGTTGTGTTTTCAGTGTTATGAAATATCTCTGAGAGTTCCTTCAATGTGAGGTTAACTTGCTGGCATCACTTCCTCTCGGACATCTTCCTTTTCATCACAACCATTTTCCAGTATCACTGCCAGCATTCACACTTTTGTTTTTTGGCTGCACTTTAATCTTTGTTGGCCAATTCCTTCCTTCTGTTATCCATTTTGATAAAATGTCATGTGGGTTTATCACTGTGAGACATGGAGGTAACACAACTACATTACTATCTGTGCATGAACTGAATAACAGATGGCACAGTGACCAATCACCGACAGAACTTGAAAGAAGTAATGTGATTGGTCACCGATCACAGTGTACATCTGTTACTTGTGTAGTGATTTGTGACTGAGGAGCTAGCAGTGAAGTTTGTACTTTAGGTAATTACTCACTGTTAATTTACTGGGGTAATGTAATTTTGAACCATTTTACTGAAGGACCAGTGTTAACTATGGTATCTAAAATCTGTGCATGTCAGAACTGCAAAGCAAAGTCTGTATGTTGTTTCTCTACAGAAGTTAATAAATTATTCATGGTACTTTTAGTAAAATATCACTGAGTAATATTTTCTGGGTTAAACTTATAAGAATGGAAACTGCCAATTATTTCCTTTTTGCCTCATCTTTTGTCTGCTTTATAATTTTCCCCATATTTCTAATTCGTCCCTACTTGCATGGGAAATTACAATAAGTACCCCTTCTTTGACCATGGCCTGTTAATCTGATGATATGGAAGCAACACACTATCCATAATTTTATTTTCTTTACAGTAAAATAATCACAGATATCTTCCATAGAAGTTCAGGATATTATGGTACCATCTGAATTAGCAGAGAAACATTACGTGTTGGGTACATTTTATCAGACTATTTAAATATTGGCTTTTAAAAAATAATGAACACCAAAGTGACAACAGCAACTTGAAATATTAGATAGGAACCTTAGTGGGCAGTTGATGTTAATGAGGGAGGAACAACCCAGAAACGGAGAGTGAGAATGGTTACACAACTCGAAGAATGTAATCAGTGTCACTAAATTGTACACGTAGAAACTGTTGAATTGGTGTATGTTTTGCTGTGTATATTCTCAACAACAACAAAATAAAAAATTATGGGAAAAAAATAAATGGACATTTTACCAAAGAGGATATACAAATAGCAAACAGGCCCATAAAAAGATGCTCAAAGTCATTAGCCGTTAGGGAGATGCAAATCAAAACCACAATGAGATACCACTTCACTCCCACTAAGAGACAGATTGCAGATAGGTTTTTTTTAAGTTTATTAAACTATATGTAAGTATGAGAGCTTTATGGAAATGTCTAGCCCCAGCTGGAGTTTTCTGTTAAAGGATTGGTGCTCTGGCATCTTTATTTATAGTTTTTTATATCTTTTTCTTTCTGAAAGTTTTAGATTGTTAGTTTAATGGTGATTTTCATTGTAGGAGTGGGTATCTAAAGGAACTCCTAAAAGACTGAGGGTGCATTGGCCCGTTGTGTTCTATCCATCTAGATAGGGTAATGTCCAAGCGTAAGGCTCATTACTTGGGGTTGGTCTCTTTTTAGTGGGATAATCCAGTCCTGCCCATAAGTACACATATCCATAAGGAGCATAAATTATGTTATTTCTGGTAATAATTGTGTAGAAAGGGAGTGTTTTGATTAACTTGCTTATGCCAATGTGCTGTTAAAGAATTGTTACAAATAGACAACCATCCTATCTTTAGAGGTTCCCAGAGTCTAGTATAAAGGGGGATGAGTTATTCTTTATGCAGCCAGGTAATTCCTTTGTTTTACTTGATAAAATTCCAAAGTATCCAGGGAATTCTCCATGTTGGAGCAAATAGCAAATTTGGCAAGCAACCTGAAAACCTTCATGTCTTGCAAAGCAAGCCCTTAAGCGTTCCATGGCCTGGTCAGGTGTTATGGGTCCGATTAAATTACAGCATGGTACCTGAGGTTGGGCTAACAATCCAGGAGGGTGCCATAGCCTAACATGTATGGCTCGCTTAAAGGTGATGTTGAAGTTAACGGTAACATTGGGTATAAGAGTGTGTAACTCAGTATAGGGACACTAATGGATCTGAATTCTAATGCATAGACTTTGGGGAAGGATGACACATCCAACACCGTTAGGTTACTAGTATTAGCTACTGACAGAGCTAGTTTAATAAAGGCATTCTTTTCTCAGAGCGTTAGTGGGAATTATTGAAAGCAGAAAGAGAAAACTTAAGGAGAGCTTCATGATGAAGGAAAACTATCCAAAAGTGATATAATAAAGCAAATAGCGTAAAAATAATAGCAATAATAAAGTAAGTTCTTTTAGTTACTTGCACGGAAAAAGTAGCTGAAATCATAAGACAAAATTAAAATACTTTGTTTACTAAAATAAAATTTACCAAGAAATAATCCCATGTTGATAAAAATAAAGCTATTTCATAGGCTATTAGTATTAAGCAGAGTGTAATGATGTCAATAATTTGTATTACCAGAACCACCAGGTGATGCAGCCTACTTGATGTAATAAACAGCAAATAGCATAAGAAAGCCAGTAAGCAGAAAACAAAGTCCACAGATTACAGCAACTTGAATTTGCTTGAAGTTTTGTACTGCGTTCAGGTTTCATCTGCTTCTGGCTACATGGGTGTTTGAGTGAAGCTTTCAGGTCTTTAGATGGCTAGCAAGTCCAAAAAGATGATTTAACTTTCTTTAATTGAGATGAACGAATCCAGGGTTTAATACCTTTTAATTTAGCTGCACAGGGGTTAGTAAGGAGGACCCGATAAGGCCCCTTCCAACAAGGGTTTAATGAATCTTTTTTCCTTACGTCTTTTCCAATAGGAGCCCTGGTGGAGCAGTGGTTAAGAACTCGCTGCTAACCAAAGGTCAGCAGTTAGAATTCACCAGCTGCTCCTTGGAAACCCTGTGGGGCAGTTCTGCTTTGTCCTATAGGGTCACTATGAGTCAGAATCGACTCGACGGCAGCAGGTTTTTCCATTATACATAATCTCCTGGAGCTATTTTAGAGAAATTTGGCCAGGCAAATCTTGGTTATTAAAAGCTTCTGTAATCTGTAAATAGTGCTTTTGAGAAAGTTTAATTAATGATTGATAGTATTTTAACAAATCAACTTGAGCAATATGGAGATTAGCATAAGTAACGTAAGGGAGAAGCATAGGTCTCCTGGTTACAGTCTCATAAGGAGATAGTTTATGTGCGCCAAAAGGAGTAGATCTTAAATTTAAAAGGCCTAAAGGAAGCACTTTTGGCCATGGTAGATCTCTCAAGATTCACGTAATTTTGCTAACTGGGTTTGTAAAATCCCATTGGTTCTTTCCACCAGTCCAGAAGATTGGGGGTGGTAAGGACAATGTAGCTGCTGGTAAACAGGAAATATGTGGCATAATTTCTTAACAATTTGTCCAGTAAAATGGGCCCCTTGGTCACTGCAGAGGGTAGTTAGGCTTCCCCATGCTGGTATAATGTTCTCAAGAAGTCCGCCCCCACCCCCCCACCATAAAAATTGTAGTGGCCTGGTGACAATGGAAAGCCTTGACTCAATGTGAAAATCTGCAAATTATAGCAAGTACATATTTATAACCATTTGAAGATGAAAGTTGTATAAAGTCTAATTGCCATTGTAATACAGATGTAAAAGGCAAAGAGTATTGCCCAGGTGAAACATTAAAGTGTTTTCATGAGTTTTGACAGGAACAAATGGAACAATACGTTCTGTGGCCTCTAAAAAAACTTAGTTCACCAGTATTTTCTTAAAATTTCAATTATTTTATCATGGCCCACATGTGTGTTCATTTGTAGGGCTTGTAGCACAGGGATGTGGAGAGATTTGGGCAAAACAACTTTATATCGGGTCTGGTCCACAATGTTTCAGGAACTTGTGAAAGTATTTCCAAAGGGAGAAAGGTACTGTTAAATGGAGTAGAGTCTGAAGAAGACAGGACGTAAAGACAACGTAAAGCAAGCAGCCTTTTAGATTTTCGTCAGTGCAATTGTAGGTGTATCAGGTAAATTTAAAACCATTTCTTCTCAGTGAAATGCAAATGACATTCCCATTTAGACAAAAGATCTGTTCCTAAAAGGTTAACTGGGGTATCTGAGCTGAGGATGAAAGGGTGTGTATCCTTAACATGCCCAGGGGATTGGCACAGGCTGTGGGTAATACAAGGTCTGTGCTTCATTAGTGACCCCCACTATCTTAACAGTTCCAGTACTCCGGGGCAGGGGCTTTTGTAAACTTATGGGGTTAAATGGCAGACAGGGTGGCTCCAGTATAAATTAAAAATTTGCAAGATTCTCCATTAATGGTTATTGTAGTTTTCCTTGAGAATGTAATGCTACCATAGGAATAAACTCCTGTTTCATCCCCAGAGCCCCTTCATTCAAGACTAGGTAGGGGAGTTCCCTGTGAGGATATTTTCAATTTAGGTTTTAGCTTGAAACAGTCCTTTCAGTGGCCAGGTTTTTTACCTTAATGGCATACTTCAGAGTCCAGGCCACTGGTAGGGATATTAGGCAGCCCTGATTCAAGTCTTTTCTTTTGGTCACGGTGTTGTAATTGCAGGACCATGAGTTTATTTGCCTTTGAGGTTTGTTTTATTTCTAAGGTTTGAGCGAGTTCATGTGCTAGATTGGTTAATTCCTCTATGGGATTGGTTTTCTAAACTAAATTATGCCTTTTTATTAACACTGAAATTCTGGGTTTCAGACCAGACACAAATACAACATTAAAGGCCCCAGAAACTCCCAGAGCTGAAGGATTAATCCCAGAATGATCAGCAGATTTCTGAAACAATCTTGTTTGGTAATTGTAAACACATTTGTCCTTGCCTTGTATGCAAGAGTGAATTCTAGCCTAATGTATTACTGGGGGAAAAGCTTTAGGTATGGCTTCAAGTAGCCTTTTGCTGACTGCTCGGGCATCTTCAAGAAGGGTGGCAGCTGTCTTATCCATGCTGAAAGCCAAATTATCTTTAGGGTTTTTCCAGTCAGCATGTTCTAACCATAGCTGGGCCTCCCCTGGCCCAGTTAGCATATGGACCAACTGGTATAGGTCTGGAAGCCCAGACTGATAAGCATCAATAAGATTTTTTAATTTCCCGGCAAATTTAAAAGGGTTCTCACAGACTTTTGGAAAATCCTTTACAATGCTACATAGTTCGGTGTGGGTCCAAGGAACAAAGGTTACACAAATCTCATTAGAAGTTTCTCTGGTGTTCATGGGCCGTATTTTAAAGGGCATTTCATGTAAAGATGTAAAGGTTTATCTTCCTTTTCTTGTTCTTTAGGATATAAAGGGAGTTCAGGCAAAGTGTTAGTAGGGAAGTAAGAAAGAAGGGTAAAGGGGAATTTGAGTCGGCAGAGGGGATGAAGGTGCTGTGGGAGGACTTCAGCATTGTAATTCTTTAACTTGTTTGTTTAATTTAGAAACTGTTTTGTAAGCAAGCGACCTTACCGTCTTGCTGTCATTTTGGAACTTCCAAATTCCGATTAAAAATGTGTCCCATTGAGTCTGTTTAATTTGGGAGCTTTTCTTTTTTAATTTACTGAGCAAGAAGGCTAATTTAGTGAGATCAAAAGATTCTGAGAGTGGCCATTGATTTTCTGAGTCATCCCTAGTAAGATCGTGCCAATAATTAAAAAATAAACAAGTTATAGGACCAGAATGTACGTTCATATAAGAGGCAGGAGACCCCGAAGGGAAATCCTCATTCTTAGGTTTGGCATTGCTCATTTTCTTGCAGTTCAGCAAATGTGCACCAAAAGACCTAGATCAAACAAACCTTAACCTAAACTTGGAAGCAGAAAACCTTGACCTGAACCTGCAAGTGGACAAAAGTGAAAATAAAGACAGAATTCTCAATGAAACTCAGCTCTATGCAAGGATGTAGAGCTTGAATCTGAGAGGAAGTACCTGAGGTGACTCCCAGGGAGGTTTGGGGAAATGGGGAGCTCAAAAGGCTCTGCTGGTACTGAGAGCCCGAATTCCTGAGCTTCTAGGGGGTTGTCGGAGGCAGCGTCCTTCAGATCCCACTTCTGGCACCAAGAAATGTCGTAGAACTTAATCAAGGAGTCTTCTTAAAGTAAAAACAAGGAATTCTATTGAGGAAAAAAAAATCTTTGAATTGTTTTTTCCCCCCTTCAGTAAAACTCCTTGCTTTTATTTTAAGCAAACTCCGTGATTAAGCTCTATGATATAATAACTATTATTAAATTTATAGGCTAGCAGCTGTTACAGTGCCCAAACATAAAATACTTTGCTCAATATTTATAGATACACATAGATAACAGAGTGGTTAATAAACCATCATCTAGATTAAGATTACCTAGGTTTGAAACCTGGCAAAACTTATTAGCCACACACCCAAGCCATTCAGCTCTTAAGCAAGTTTTCAGCCTCTCTGTACCTCAAGTTCTGATCTTTAAAAAAGGATATACTAGCACATACCTCATAGGTTGTTGTAAGACTATTTGTTAGTACATGCAGAGTGTAATAGTAAATGTAAAGTTAGTACATGTATAGTATAATAGTGCTTCGCCAAATAGTAGATTCTTAATAACTGTTGGCTGCCATAATGGTAATTATTGTTATGTCTTAATGCTTTTTGCCCAAAATTTCAAACAGGTTTAATCAATTAACCAGATTCCTCAACCTGTCAGTTAATTAAATTTAAGGGTCTTCTATTACAGGTGGAATTTATTTAATTTACCACATCCTTTATGGCATAAATAGCAAAAGAGAAATCTCCCATTAAATTTGGCATACATGTTTTATAATGCCTTGTATCATCATAGGAGCTCCTAGGTGGCGCAAATGGTTAAGTACTCAGCTGCTTACTAAAAAGTTGGCAGTTTGAACCTACCCAGAGGTGCTTTGGAAGAAAGGCCTGGAGATCTGCTTCTGAAAGGTCACAGCTTTGAAAATTTTATGGAATGCAGTTCTACTCTACCACACATGGGATCACCATGAGTTGAAATCAACTCCACAGCAACTGGTTTTATTATTACTATTATTTTTTTTATATCATAAAACTAAAAACTGGTTAAATATGAATACATATGTACATATTCAAGAAGTAGTACTTCTGGCCTGACACTCACCCTGAGATAGTCACAAAAGTGACTTTTCTTGTTGTTATTGTTGTTTTTTCCCCTTATCAACATGTGCCTTATATGTTGTGACTTCAGTACAACATAATATTCTTTTCTTTATGTTAATGCTTCTGGTTGATATAGTTACTTGACAAAAGAGGATGTACTTTGGGAATTAGCAGTCTGCATTTTTACCTATCCTATGGTTGTTAATGTATAGTTTCTGAATAATTTTATAAGATTATAGTGTTTGTGTAAATTAATACATTTTGCTGAAACAGAATTTTAGTATCTAATTTTATTTTTAATTTGCAATCTTTCCAACATTTTGAAGAAGTAAAAATTAATTTATAAAACTTTTAATAAGATTACTTAATGATCTTTCTGTTGTCAAGCGTTCTAATGTATGCTTCTTTTTTTTCTCCCTCAGAGGAAATAAAAACCGAAACTGAAAAGCAAAGGTTCGTGGGGTTTCTTTTCTTTAGTAAAAATAATTTGCAAACTTGTCAACCTTAGCCAAAATAGTAATATAGTGATTTATATTTTAGTGTGGTAGATTTTGTACATGTGATCTCTGTAGTAGAATAAACCTTTTAAAAATAGATTTTAAGAAGCTATAATTGTAAACAACTTATAAGTACAAAATGATTTTATGTAAATGAATATGTAAGGTTATTTCTGAAATACCATAAGACAGGCTTTAAAGTTTTTTCTCAAAGACCTTAGATTCATATTTAGAAAAATACCTTGAGGATCATTGGAAGGAATATTTGACAAGAATCCAGTGTCTTGTGTTTAGTCAGTTCTCTGGCCACTAGCATTTATTTGACCTTGTGGCAAAATCACTTAACTTCTCTAGGCTTTGGTTTCCTCATGAAATATGGGAAGACGGACTTGGTTTTAACAAGATCCCTTTTAGAACTGAAATTTCTATGCTTCTATATGAGTTTATCATCCATATGATAAATGTGATATTCTAATCAGACTTTTCTTTTTCGTTTAGTCCCCCTCATGGAGAAGCAAAAGCTGGATCGAGCACCCTTCCACCAGTGAAATCGAAGACAAATTTTATTGAAGCAGACAAGTACTTCTTACCCTTTGAGTTGGCATGCCAGTCCAAATGTCCCCGCATAGTTAGTACATCTCTAGATTGTTTACAGGTATGTATAAAATGGCATTATCTGAGAACTGTCTACTTAAACATGTTTCTAAAACATTAATCACATTTGATGATTCAGACTTTTTCTGTTAAAGCCTTGAATATCATTTTTGTGGTAAGAAACCAAATGATTACCTGAAGTCAGAATAGACAACAATGATTGCAAAAAGAGGTTTCTAGTTTAATGGTAACCGAAATCATCAGTTAGCTATCAATAACAAAAGTGCTGATTTGCTCTCTTTTCCATCAGTGAAATGCAGGAATCATAATACTTTTAACTTTACCTACAGCACCATTTGGATGATTTTACTAAGTGCCTGCTGTTTTATATAAAGTAATAGGTTAATATTGACTGCTTAGTATTTATATTCACTTCTGGACTTTAGATATAATGTTCATTTACGTCACAAAAATTGCTTGAATCTTTCATCTTACGTTTCACATACATAAACACATAGGATCTTCTTAGATGTTTGTAAGACAACCCTCTAGGTAGAGGAGTCCTTCTGTTTTGAGGTATTTTCGTTGTTTGGAGACTATACCTATTCAACTAACAATTTAATAGCTATAAAAAGACCTTATGATTCGTCTAAACAATTCAGTGGCTATAAAAAAAATTTGTGATTTGTCCTTAAGATAGGCTAAGGATAAGTTCATTTGATTTGTGATCTTCTATTCCATGGAAATTCCAGTGCTACAATGTTAGTGATAAATGATTAAATCTGTGATATATTACAGCCAGTATATGGAAACTTTTATGAATATTGATAGAGCTAATTGAGAAAGAGATTTTGAGTCATTTAAAACTGTTAAGTTTTCACAAAGTGGTGTCAATAAAACCTTATTTCAGTAGAAAGCAGTGAACTGTTTTTACTCATCAGAGACAGGTTCTCAAACCTGGCTGTCTCAAAGTATTGCCTGATAGTTTTGTTGTGGTTACTGGTCACATGTTTATAGTTAATAGTTTTTTTTTTCAGAAAAAGTTGTCATAGCCTTTGGCTTTGTTTAAACCATAGTGTTTTTATGTAGAAATTTTAGTATATATTCAGTTGGTAGATATTAATTAGGAATATAATTAGGAATTCATTTTCTTCATCCATTTCAGAAACTTATTGCTTATGGACACTTGACTGGCAGTGCCCCAGATAGTACAACACCAGGCAAAAAATTAATTGATAGAATTATTGAAACAATATGTGGTTGTTTCCAAGGTCCTCAAACAGACGAAGGAGTTCAGTTGCAGATAATAAAGGTAATTCATTATATAAAGTTAATTTATTACTCATAATCTGTATTCTTTTAAAAACAGAAACCTTTCACCTTGAAAATATTTGGAAGGTAATTTTACCTGCATTCTACTATAACTGAGGTAATTTGGGTGCTTCTTAGACCCTGTATCAGAGGATTTCATTGTTGAAATGCCAGGACTTTATTAGAAGACTGTATTCCCAAGTGGCTTAGGCTGGGCTCTCTAGAGAAGCAAAACCAGTAAAGCATATAAATATATACAGAGAGAGATTTATATCAAGGAAGCGGCTCACGCGATTGTAGAGGTGGGAATGTCCCAAGTCCATGGATCAGGATAGAGGCTTCTTTCGATTCACATAGCCGCAGGGGATGGCGAACCCAAGATTGGCAGATTGGAGAGCAAGGCTTCCGCTCACAGACTGTGAAGATCAATGAATCCCAAGATTGGCAGATAAGCTGATAGCTCAAATCCCGAGAACTGGAGGTCAGATGAACAGGAGGCAGCCACAGGATCCAGAGCAAGCAAAAAAGCCAGAACATCTGCTTATATTTGGATGCAGGCCACACCCCCAAGGAAACACCTTTCTACTCCTTGGCTACTCACAGCAGATTCCATCATGGGAGTGATTACATATAAACACTGAGAATCATGGCCCAGCCAAGTAAACACACAATCTTAACCATCACAGTCCACCCCTTGTCAACTTGGCACATGTACAGGTCACTAAACCATACATTAACTTTGAATAAAGACAGTTATAAAGTCATACTTGTGCTGAACATGATACCTCTAACGTGTACAACTGAAAATGCACTAGCCGCATTTATGTCCTATTTTTATAACTAAAGAAAAGAAAAATATTTAATGCACACATACAAAGCAGAAATACTCATAACAATTACAGTCCTCATTTCTGCAACTGATCACGTGCTGTAACTGGTATTTATAACTACTTTCTTCCACCAACCATTCCATATTCCCTTTGCTCTCAGCAAGCACCTCAGCTGGTCATGGTTCTTTGCCTGGTGGGGTGACCCAGACCTTCATTCCTGAAGGGCTTAGCTCATTAGTAGTTATGTCGGAATTAGGTTGCTGTAGTTTTCCATTGACCTTAATCACAGGGCATGGTAGTACTAAGAGACACCCTATGGGATCTTTTGCATTTTGGACATACTCATCTCTATCTCCATTATGTAACATCCATCCGATTTCCTCTTGGTAATCAGGATCAGTCACACGAGCCCGTATGGTAACTCCCTTCTTTGCCTCTTGACCCAGAGGCATAAGGAGCCTGAAGTGGCCAGGTGGCATTCTTAGCTTCCAGTTCAGTGGAATCAGTGATGTGTCTCCAGGTGGGAGCATTCCTCCTTTTGGAACTAAGAACTCTAGACCTGCAGAGCATAAGGTCGAGGGGACAGGAAGCAAAAATCTTGTGAATGGGTCACTAGCTGTAACAGTGAGTGGTGCCACTCCTATTTCCACCCTTTGATTCATGGACCCATGGATCCTGGCTATGGGAGAAACAGCACCATATATTGGACTCTAGTTTAGAACATACACAGCCTCCCGGACAACGTTGTCCCAATCCTGCAAGGTATTACCACCTAGTTGGTGCCGTAACTGTGTCTTTTGAAGGCCGTTCCATCGTTCTGTCAAGCTGTCTGCTTCAGGATGATGGGGAACATGGTAAGACCAGTGAATTCCATGATCATGGGCCCGCTGCCACACTTTATTTGCTGTGAAGTGAGTCCCTTGATCCAGGGCAATACTGTGTGGGATACCATGGTGGTGGATAAGGCATTCTGTAAGTCCACGAATGGTAGTTTTGGCAGAAGCATCGCGTACAGGGAAGGCAAATACATACCCAGAGTAAGTGTCTGTTCAGTAAGGACAAAACACTGCACTTTGCATGATGAAAGTGGTCCAATGTAATCAACTTGCCACGAGGTTGCTGGCTGATCACCTGGAAGGATGGTGCTATATCAGGGATTCAGTGTTGGTCTCTGCTGCTGGCAGATTGGGCACTCAGCAGTGGCTGTAGCCAAGTGAGCCTTGGTGAGTGGAAGTCCATATTGCTAGGTCCATGCATAACCTCCATCCCTGCCACCATGGCCACTTTGTTCATGAGCCCATTGAACAATGATGGGAGTAACTGGGGAAAGAGGATGAGTGGTTTCCACAGAATGCATTATCCTATCCACTTGATTGTTAAAATCATCCTCTGCTGAGGTCACCTTTTGGTGAGCATTCACATGAGATACAAATATCTTCACTTCTTTGGCCCATTGGGAGAGGTCTATCCACATCTCTCTTCCTCATAAATCCTTGACTCCAATTTTCTAATCAGGTTCCTTTCATGTCCATGAACATCGAGCCAAACCATTGGCCACAGCCCATGAATCAGTATACAGTTGCATATCTGGCCATTTCTCCTTCCAAGGAAAGTGAACAACCAGATGCCCTGCTCGAGGTTTTGCCCACTGAGAGGATTTCCCTTCACCACTGTCCTTCAGGGAGGTCCCAGAAAGGGACTGTAGTGCTGCCGCTGTCCATTTTCAAGTGGTGCCTGCATATCACGCAGAACCATCTGTAAACTAGGCATGAGTTTTCTCTTCTTCAGTTAACTGATTATAAGGAACTCCCCATGAGGCCATAGGTGCAGACTGGGAGATGGAAGGTAACGTGACAGGAGTGAATACCATGGGCATTTGGGCCACTTCCTCATGCAACTTCCTTGCACTTTCAGGTCCTGCTTGGGCCTGATCTTGTGTATAACATTTCCATTTAATGATGGAGTGCTGCTGTGCATGTCCAACTTTATGACCGTTTGGATCAGACAACAGCCAGTTCATGATGGGCAGTTCAGGCCTGTCTTAGTCATCTAGTGCTGCTCTAACAGAAGTACCACAAGTGGATGGCTTTAACAAAGAGAAGTTTATTCTTTCACAGTCCAGTGGGCTACAAGTCCAAATTCAGGGCGTCAGCTCCAGGGGAACGCTTTCTCCGTTGGCTCTGGAGGAAGGTCCATGTCATCAGTCTTCCCTTGGTCTGGGAGCTTCTCTGCGCAGGAACCTCAGGTCCAAAGGACGCGCTCTGCTGCTGGCACTGCTTTCTTGGTGGTATGAGGTTCCCATGTGTCTCCGCTTGCTTCTCTCTTTTATATCTCAAAAGAGATTGGATTAAGATGCTGTCTAATCTTATAAATCTCATCAGTATAACCTCATCACAGTGATACAATTTAAAACACATAAGGAGATCACATATAACCTCATCATAGTGAAAGAGTTTACAACACGTAAGGAAATCACATCAGATTACACAATCATACAATACTGGGAATGATGACCCAGCCAAGTTGACAGATATTTTGGGAACACAATTCAACCTATGACAAGGCCGCATGGTGACTCGGTGTCCCATGGTCTCCACTCCTCTTCTAAGGCCCAATAACAAGCCAAAAGCTGTTTCTCAAAAGGAGAGTAGTTATCTGCAGAGGATGGCAGGGCTTTGCTCCAAAATCCTAAGGGTCTGCTGTGTGATTCACCAATAGGGGCCTGCCAGAGACTCCAAACAGCATCTCTCTCTGCCACTGACACTTCAAGCACCATTAGATCAGCTGGATCATATGGGCCAACTGGCAGAGTGGCTTGCACAGCAGCCTGAACCTGTTGCAGAGCCTTCTCTTGTTCTGGGCCCCACTTAAAACTAGCAGCTTTTTGAGTCACTTGATAAATAGGCCGGAATAGCAAACCCAAATGAGGAATATGTAGCCTCCAAAATCCGAAGAGGCCCTCTAGGCATTGTGCCTCCTTTTTAGTTGTGGGAGCAGCCAGATGCAATAACTTTTCCTTCACTTTAGAAGGAATGTCTTGACATGCCCCACACCACTAGACCCCTAGAAATTTCACTGAGGTGGAAGGCACCTGAATTTTTTTGGGATTAATTTCCCACCCTGTAGCACGCAAAATGTTTTACCAATAAGTCCAGAGTCATTGACACTTCTTCCTTACTAGGTCCACTCAGCATGTTATCAGTCTAATGGACCAGTGTGACATCTTGTGGAAGAGAAAGGCGATCAGGGTCCCTGCGGACTAAGTTATGACATAGGGCTGGAGAGTTGATGTAGCTCTGAGGTAGGCAAGTGAAGGTGTATTGCTGGCCTTGCCAGCTGAAGTCAGACTACTTCTGATGGTCCTTTGAAACAGGTATGGAGAAAAAGGCGTTAGCCAGATCAATAGCTGTATACCAGGTCCAGGAGATGTATTAATTTGCTCAAGCAGTGAAACTACATCTGGAACAGCAGCTAAATTGGAGTCACCACCTGGTTAAATTTTTGATAATCTACTGTCATTCTCTAGGATCCATCTGTTTTGTTGCACAGGCCAGATAGGTGAGTTGAATGGGGATGTGGTGGGAATCACCACGCCTGCATCCTTCAAGTCCTTGATGGTGGCGGTAATCTCTACAATCCCTCCAGGAATGCGCTATTGCTTTTGGTTTACTGTTTTCCTAGGGAGGGGCAGTTCTGATGGATTCTACTTCACTTTTCGTACCATAATAACCCTTACTCTATTTATCAGGGATCCAAGGTGGGAGTTCTGTCAGTTGCTGAGTATATTCCACTTACACGTTCTGGAACTGGGGAAATCGCTACAGGATGGGTTCAAGGACCCACTGGATCTAGTATGGGACGGACATGAGCCAAGACTCCATTAATAACCTGATCTCCATATGTCCCCACTCTGACTGGTGGCCACAGTGATGTTTTGGGTCTCCTGGAATTAGTGTCAGTTTAGAGCCAGTATCCAGTAATCCCTGAAAAATCTGATTATTTCCTTTTCCCCAGTGAACAGTCATTCATATAAAAGTCCATAGATCCCTTTTGGGAAGGCTGGGAGAAAGATTAATAGTAAAAATTTTGGGCAGAGTATTGGAGTCCTTCCTCAAGGGGACCCAGCCTCCCCTTCATGCAAGGGGTTGTTGGTCTTTAAACTCTCTCAAATCAGGGAATTGATTGAGTGACCGTGACTATATTCTGACGATTCAAGTTAGACTGCTAGTCACCTGAGCTATAATTAATCCATTTGTACAGATCAAGTAAATATTTAGTAGATTTCCTCTGTATTTTGCTCCTAGGGACACCATTACTAAGTAGCCAGTGCCATAAATCCATACGAGTCTGACTATTCTGATTACTGCTTTGACTCCGCTGTCCATTAGTGTAACCATGCCCACTTTATCTTTGTCGATTGAGTGCATTCACTTGGCCCCTACTACCATGGGGTCGATTCAGCCCCATTGTAGTTAGATGTCTTAATTCAGTTAGGGCAGTTCCCACTGTCAAATCTGATTTATATAAAACAGCAATCACAGCAGTCTTCAAGGATACTGGAACTCCCTTCACAAATTTGTTCCTCACAGTTATGGTAAAAGGTGTGTTCTCTGGGCACTCCATGTGTGGGTCTGTAGATCTAACCTGATAAATCCACTCTAGCATGCCAATTTCCCTAAGCCTTTGGATCCCTTCTTCTACAGTATACCAAGGCAGGTCTGGTAATTCAGCTTGATTTAGGGTAGGTTTCTGTTTGTACATATTAGAAAAATCAAGCAGAGCTTTTGCAGTATAGCATACCTCTTCCTGGGTCACACTTTGTACTTCACCTTTTGGGGCTCGGTGGGACTTAAGTCTAGTTATAGGTCTCAAGCCAGAATTGGTAGTGTGGAATTGTTTTGAGAACATTCAGCATTGTCTTGTAAAGCATCTGCCTCAGGCCATGCCCCAGGCAATGACTCAGGCGGGGCTGTTTAGAGGCAGCTGGGCTAGGGCTAATCTCATTAGATGAGAGTGGAGGGGCTAATGGGTTTTCTGAGCAGGGTGGTTTAGCAGGCAAACGTGAAGTAATCTCTTCAGATGGGAGTGATTCTGCTGGGAGGAGTGGTTCAGTGGAATTTATGGGCTCAGTGTCCCCAGTTTCATGATTATCTACCTGTATGTCCCCATCCCATGTTTCAGGGTCCCATTTCTTCCCAATCAGTTCACTTAGTTTAACTTCAGACACCTCTTGAGGTTGGCAATTGAGCTAGCATTATAATTCAGCCACTCTTACAATAATACTCTGGGTTTAGTTTTTGGCAATATCAGCTCTGTTACTACAAGAAATAAGGTTTTCTTTCAAAACACAAGTGAAAGCCTTGAGGTCACTTACGCGGCACTTGAGCTTTGACTCTGAAGCCCTGAGCTCGTCTCTTTCTTTCACCAGTTTGTCTAGCAAAAGTAGGACCAACAAACCAGCTTCCTTATACTTCTCATTCTGACAAAACTGTAGAAAGATACCACACGTGTTCACCCCGAGCCTCACCTTTCATCAATACCGGATCTACTGGTGGTGATATTTGCGTATTTGTATCACCACGTCACGCCATGGATTAGCAGTACCCTCTTTACTGCTGGAAGCAGAGTCATCAACATCTTTAAGACTTACCAGACTTGAGAACCAATTTAGAAAGCTCATCCTTACAACTTTGTTTCTCTAGAACCACTTTCGGTACCACATGTCTTAGCCTGGGTTCTCTAGAGAAGCAAACCCAGTTAAGCATATAAATATATATAGAGAGATTTATATTAAGGAAATGACTCATGCGATTGTAGAGGCAGGAACGTGTCAAGTCTGCAGATCATGATAGAGGTTTCTCTCGATTCACATAACCGCAGGGCATGGCAAACCCAAGATTGGAGAGTAGAGCTCTTGCTCACAGGCTGGGAAGATCAGTGAATCTCAATATTAGCAGGCAAGACCACAAGGCTTCTCCTGATTCATGTAGCTGCAGGGGCTGGCAAACCCAAGATCAGCAGGTCAGAGAGCAAGGCTGCCGCTTATAGGTTGTGAAGATTGACGAATCCCAAGATCAGCAGATAAGCTGATAGCTCAAGTCCCAAGAACTGGAGGTCAGATGAACAGGAGGCAGCTGCAGGATCCAGAGCGAGCAGAAAAGCCAGAATGTCTGCTTATATTCTGATGCAAGGAAAGAAACGGCCCAAGGAAACAGCCTTTCAACTCTGGCTGCTCATGGGAGTGATTACATATAAACACTGAGAATCATGGCCCAGCCAACTTGACACACAGTCTTAACCATCACACCAAGTCTCTTCTTTTGAAGGTCCCAGTTTAGGCTTGAGCCCCAGAATCTTCCAGAATCTTTTAGTTTCCGGCATGCTTTCTATATGTATTTCATCTTTCATGCTTTAGGTACCATGTGAGGGTCCCATGATTCCTCTACTTTTTCCTGTCTTGTTGGACCCCTTGTAGCCTGTCCTCCCCAACCCGTGCATCTCCATATGGTCTACTTGTCCACCAGCTTCCCTGATTGTTTTGTACACTATCTATCTGCTGAACCTGCTGAACAAAACCTCATCCTGAGATTGTGTTACAATGTTGAATGTTTGAGCATCTTTAGAGAAAAGTCACTCAATCATCTTTTCAGTCGATTACAAATACTGAGTTCTTAATGTTACTTATAATGGTAGTGGTAGTAGGTTTGTTTATATGTCAGTTAAATTTTCATGTACTGTTAGTACTTTTGAAATTGTTTACATGGATTTACACGAATATTCCTTCATGTGGAAATATAGTCCCTTCTGAGTCTTTCAATTTCATAACTGTATTTACTTCAGAAGTTATGTAGTACCTTTGTTCTAGAAAAACTGTCCAGTCACTTTGGTCTGTAATTTACAGTTTCATATCATTTATGGTTCATTTAGGATATATTAATGCTGATGCTGACTGTGCATAGTATAGTACAATATAAAGAGAACAAAATAAGTGAATCCTTGCTCTTGCCAAATGGAAAGTAACCTAATGTGTGAAAATTATGTTTATCAATTAAAACTGTTGACTTTATTGGAACTTTGACCTTGGGATAAATTCAAATGCTTTATTTTAGAACATTTTCATAAATGTCTTAAGCAGTGATAAAAATAACAACACATGTATTAAGTCTAGTCTGTAAAAAAGATCTGGGAAAAATGTGGAGGTGAGTAAGATATAATGGGTATCTTCCAAGTTAACAGTCTAGTTCAAAAGATCTATTATATGAGGAGTATCTGTGCTTTAATGTGACAAGAGTTTTAATGCTGTGTATTTTTATAAATGAAATTAAATAACATTTCTGTTAAATTGAAAGCACTAGAAAATCATTATCTAAATGATTTTCTGACATTTGAGGATTGGGAAGATACGTTAAAACTACTGCCACAATAAGGAAGATACCAAATAACAGTTGCTAACATGTTCAAGATAGGTATACAGTATGAATGGAGCCTGAAGACGTTATGCTGAGCCAGATAAGCCAATCACAAAGGGACAAATATTGTACGACCTCACTTATATAAAAAGACAAGAAAAGGCAAATGTATAGAGACCAAAATTTTTTAGTGATTACCACAAGTGGGAGGAAGGGGGAATGTGGGGGTTAACAATGATAGAAAAACCACATTGATTAAGGGTAGGATTGCCCAGCTGATTATTGTAATTATTGTTAATAAGTTGTGCACCTTTAAAAAGTTGAATTGACAAAAGTTGTGTATAGATACATTTACAAAAATGACACACACTAAAAGAGTAGCTGCTGAGGCTGCTTACATCCAGCCAAACACCTCATGGGATTTGGTTCCTTAGTTTGGAGGTTTAGGGTCATGATTTCACAGGACATCCCAGTTAATTGGCCAAATAACGTGTTTAGTGTTTCAGTTCTACCTCCTAGTTCATTGTGTAGTGCCTGGGATCTTAAAAACCATCCAAGACACAACGATTGGTCTTCATTCATTTGGAGCAATAGAGGAAGAAGGAGAGTGAGGAATAGGAGGAGAATATGGAATGTGTGGCTAGTTGCCTTCATTAACAATTGCCACCTTTTCTGTGAGACCAGAACTGAATGGTATCCAGCTACCATTACTGAACATTTTAATCAAAGATTCTGTAGAAGAATCCTGATCAAAAATGGGGAAAATGCAGAACAGAGTTTCAAATTCTTATGGACTCTAGACTTTCAGGAGCCGTGGAGGGTGGATGAACCCCTGAACCTATTGCCCTGAGATAATCTTTAAACCTTAAACCAAAAATACTCCCTGAAATCATCTTAAAACCAAACAGTGGTTTAGTTTAACTAGTCAAAAAAGGTTTGTCTTGAGCATTATGCTCTTTTAAGAACTATCTATATAGGATCAAATTGACAATATCAACTCGAAAGATTAGATAGGAACCTTAGGGGGCAGTGAGTTTATGTTAATGAGGGAGGAACAACTCAGAAAAGGAGGGTGAGAATGATTGCACAACTCGAAGAATGTAATCACTAAATTGTACATGTAGAAATTGTTGAATTGGTGTATGTTTTGCTGTGTATATTTTCAGCAACAATAACAAAATAAATAAAATTTAGAAGAGGGAAAAAAAGGTAGAAATTCTGTAAATACTACCTGAAAGTGATAATGGTGTCTGAAAGTTTTAATTCTAATATAAAAATATTATGCACATATGTATTTGCGCTGAAACTCTGGCTGCGGAAAATTGCTTTAACTTTTTTTTTTTTTTTTAAAGGCTTTACTAACTGCAGTAACATCTCAACACATAGAAATTCACGAAGGAACTGTATTGCAAGCTGTGAGAACATGTTACAACATCTATCTAGCAAGCAAAAATCTCATCAATCAGACAACAGCCAAAGCTACTCTTACTCAAATGTTAAATGTTATCTTTGCACGTATGGAAAACCAAGCAGTAAGTATTAAAAATAACGAGATTGCATAGACTACCACAGGCATCAAATATAGAAAGGAGCTTTCAGCAATTACAGTGAAAGCTTTGTGCCTGTAGAGAAGAGTGTGTTTCATGGACAGTTTTATTTATACTAGAGATTTTTGGTATTGTATTTTATTTTTGTTATGCTTAGAGGTTTTATGACTTGTTTGACATTGGGCAGAATATGTTTTTAGTTCTTCACAAATAAAATGGGAAAGATAATGTTTACTGTCTTCCTCATAGAATTGTTTATGAATTGATATTTTTACTGCACTTAAGCTTAGTAGACAAGTGTAATGGAGATATAAAACTGTATAATTTATTCTGATGTAAAATTATGCATTGAGCCTTTAAAAATATAGTACATTTCTGTATTGTTGAAGTACATTTTTTCCTCTCATAGGGTCATAGGTTAAAGGGTCATTATATTTCTTATACTGTAAACTGCTTCAGGCTGAATCTGTAAAAGACCAGCAACTAGACAACCTTTTTAAAAAATGTCTAAGTCTTCATAATTTAAAAAACCACCTGATTTAGGGATTTTGTTGTTTTATAACTTTATTTTGAATTGATTTTAAACTTATGGAAAAGTCGCAGAAGTATTACTGAGAGATTAGAGATCTCCATTACCCTTTGTCATGCTTCGTCTACTGCTAACATCTTTTTTTTACTTTATTTTTTTAATTGTTGTAAATATGTATAAAAAACACAGCATTTGCCAATTCAGCATTTTTCAGGTGTAGCATTTAGTGATGTCAGTTACATTAAACCATGTGCAGCTGTCACACATAATCTTTGCCAAATTTCCCATCACGGTTAACAAAAACTCACTGCTTTCTAAATAGTGGCCAGTGCTAACATCTTATATAATCATAGTACAGTTGTCAAAAGCAGAGAATTAATAGTGATATAATACAATTAACTAAACTACAGACCCTATTTGAATTTCATCAATTTTCCCACTAATGTCGTTTTTCTGTTTCAGGATGTGATTCAGAATCCCACATTTCATTTGATATGCATTTTGTTGTTATATTTTCTTAGTCTTCCTAGTCTGTGACAGTTCCTTAGTCCTTCCTCATTTTTTATGACCCTGACATTTTTGAAGATTACTAATCAGTTATTTTATAAAATGTCCTTCCGTTTGCTTTGTCTGATATTTTCTCATTATTAGAATGAGGTTATGCATTTTGGGGCAGAATATCTCAGAAGTAATATGTACTTTTCAGTGCATCGTATCAGAAGTTCATGATGTTGACATGTCTTATTACTGGTGATGTTAACCTTCATCACTTGGTGTCCGTCAGGTTTCTCCACTGTAAGGTTACTATTTTTCCTTTTGCAGGTAATACATATTTTGGAGGAGATACTTTGAGACTATGCAAATATATCTTGTTTCTTGAGGACACACTAATTTTAGTATCCGTCAGTAGATCTTGCTGGCAATAATTATAACTGTGGTGTTTGCCTAATTTTGATTTTCTAATTCCCTCTATCCTTTATATTAACTGAACTTCTCCCTTCTCTCCCATTTATATATTTATTCAGTTATTTATATCAGTATGGATTCATGGGTATTTATTCTGTGAGTTACAATCCAATACTATCATTATTTTGTTGGTCAAATTGTTGTTGTTCGGTGTGCCATTGAGTTAGTTCTGACTCTTAGTGACCCTGTGTGCAACAAAATGAAACACTGCCCGGTCCTGCACCATCCTCATGATTGTTGTTATGCTTGAGACCATTGTTGCAGCCACTGTGTCAATCCATCTCCTTGAGGGTCTTCCTTTTTTTCGCTCACACTCTACTTTACCAAGCATGATGTCGTTCTCCAGGGACTGATCCCTCCTGATAACATGTCTAAAGTATGTGAGAGAAGGTTCTCGCCATCCTTGCTTCTAAGGAGCATTCTGGCTGTACTTCTTCCAAGACAGATTTGTTCGTTCTTTTGGCAGCCCATGGTATATTCAATATTCTTTGCCAACACTGTAATTAAAAGGCATCAATTCTTCTTCAGTCTTCCTTATGCATGCCCAGCTTTCACATACATATGAGGTGATTGAGAACACGATGGCTTGGGTCAGGTGCACCTTAGTCTTTAAAGTGACATCTTTGCTTTTTAAAACTTTAAAAACAGGTCTTTTGCAGCAGATTTGTCCAGTACAAATTATTCTAGCTTTAACCTTGTATATTTTTGACAAGCTTCCTGCTTTTTTGAGCTAACTAAAAGGTCGACAGTTCAAATCTACCAGATACTCCTTGGAAACCCTATGGGGGAGTTATACTCTGCCCTATAGGATCATTGTGAGTTGAGATCGCCTCAGTGGCAGCGAGTTTGTTTTTTTGTTTTTTTTACTTACTTTCTGAAACCTCAAAATATTCCAAGCTCATCTCAAATTTTTCCTAATCATCCCTGGAATCAATCACTTCTCCAGCGAGCCCTGGCTTCTTTGATTGGAGAATGATGTTTAGAAACCAAAATCTGTGTGACTAGATGTGTTCATTGCTGCTGGGGTATTATCCTTCTAGGTCCTCAGCTGGTAGAGCTAAGAAATATATATCCATATACTGGCAAACACCACTCCTAATCTGTCCATGTGTTCATATTAAAATCCAGATGTTAATTTCTGTGATACATTATTTTAGTTCTAATATACACAGTTAGTTTTAGAATTGCTAACCCATACCACTATGAGAGGCAAATTTACTAAGTATATTAGAGCATTTGTGTTCAGTTCTTTTTGTCTTTAACTTTATCCAGTGAAAATATTATTTTCCAAACTTACTTAGGTTAGTTCTTTTGTTCCACTCCCACTTCAGTGGGCTTATGTTATTTGTAATACAGTTAGGTTCATTTGTTACTGTCTGATTTCCATTTTGGTATTCCCACCCCCACATCCTGGCTGGTTTTAATTGCTTATTTATTTTGGGGGTATGTGAAACATTACTGTGATTTAAGAGTCCAAGCTATGCAAAGGAATATCCAGAGTAGTGCCAGTCCCTCCTTGTTTCTACTATCCCATTTCTATTCCCCACTTCTTTCCAAACCTTTTATGTAGCTTATCTCTTTAGTTTATGGTTTATTCTTTCTGCAATTCTTTAGCACAAATGAGCAGATATATGTATAGTTTCATATATCACCTTCTTTCTCACACGAAGGGTTACTACACCTTCTGTATTTCTTATCTATTGCCAGGGAACAAATTACCCCCAAAACTTGGTTGTGTAAAACAACACACATTTATTTTGTCTCACAGTTTCAGAGTGTCTGGAATCTAACAGTGGCCTAGCTGGGTGGTTCTGGCTCAGGGTTTTTCATGAGGGTGCAGGTAGGATGTCTGCTGGCACCGCCGTCATTTAAAGGCTTGACTGGGCTAGAGCATATGCTTCTGAGCTCACTCGTGTGGCTGGCTGTTGGCAGGAGACCTGAATTCTTCACTGGCCGTTGGCCAGAGGCCGCAATTCTTTATCACTTGGGTCTCAGGGCTGCTTGTGACACGGCAGCTGGCTTCCCCCAGGATGGATGATCTGAGAGAGAGAGTGACAAGACAGAAGCCGCAATATCTTTTATAACTTATAATCAGAAATGTTCATACAGACTATCCCTTGTATAATGTGGAAGGGGACTACACCAGGGAGAGGTCATTGGTGGCCATCTTAAAGGCTGGCTCCCACACATACTATTGGTATTTCTTTGCATTTTGCTTTTTTCACTTAGCATTGTGTCATGGTAAGCATTGCGTATCACTTCGTAGACATCTTCCTCATTCTTTTTTTTTTTTATAGACAGTATGTACCATAGTCTGTTCAGTCACTCTCCCATGTATTAGCATTAGGTTATTTCTAATATTTTGCAACCATAAACAGTGACTTTGCTTCTTTTTTGAGAAAGCGGTTGAAAACAATTTTATTTTAATTTTTAATGGCAGAAATACAAGTTTTACTCATTTTATTTGTTCACCAAGTTTTATTGAGTTCTTCATATGCTCCTGCACTGTGATAGGCCTCAGGTCTACAGTGATAAACAGAACACACTTGGTCACTGCCCTTAAAGATCTTACAAACTGTAGGGTAAGGGGGGGGAATATGAACCTTAAACACAAATAAACATACAGCTGAACGGTGATAAAGGTAAGAACGTGTTTCATGTCACGAAGGATGTTTAGTTCTGTACTTGGAATAATTACAGATAAATGGGAAAGGGGGGAAGACTAACTTAACTTCCATATTTGCTAAACTTCTTCCAAGCTAGAAGCCTAATTCATTTATATATACTACTCATAACCTTACCCCCCGCGAAAGAAAAAAAAAACTACAACGGAAATCTTGCCAGACTTTATTATAGAAAGTTCAGTCCTAAAATTAATTCAACGGGAAAAAAGCTAATTGTTCCTCTAAAACAGTGGTTCTCAATTAGATGCACATTTGAGACATTTTTGATTGTCATATTGGGAGGGCTGTTATTGTCATAGGGTGACTAGAGGCTAGGGATGCTGCTGAGCATTGTACAGTGCACAGGACATTGTCTCTCCTCTGACCCCCCAAGAATTATCCTGTCCAAAATGTCATTAGTGCCAAGGTTGAGAAACCCTCCTCTAGAAAGTACAAAAGAATATGAAAATGTTTAAAGGTTTAGTTCAGGGAATAACATTTCCTCTGTTTTTCAAGGATGTTGCTAGAGTTTCTACAACTCTGGAATGAGGGAACAGCTAGAATTGGACCCCATGCTTGTCTGTGGTTCCAGAGCGTGCACTTGCTCCGTGGTTCACATTGGTTGAAATTGGCTGAGTGGCTTGGACTCTGTACTGTTAATTTGGAAATTAATGTTTTCATAATATTCAGATTCCAACTGGGACCATTGTGCCCACCAGTTTCCTTATCTGTAAAATGAGGAATTTGGACCATATGGACTATAAGGCTCTTCCTACTTTTTAGGCATTAAAATCTTCTAATTCAAATTTATTTTATAAATTCATACAGTTCTGGTATTTCCCTATATTATGGAATATTACTGGGGAATATTGAATATTCATATTTGATACTGTAAAATATTTTATCTTTGTGAAAATTAATTCCGTAAAAATCATTCTTACCAGGTCGTGAGGATCAAAGAGAAGTGTGTGAAAGCAGTAAAGTGCTAAAAAAAGAAACCCTGTGATCCTGATTGTTAACCATTTTAGCATCTTTTAAGTGAGCCAGTTTTATGGATATTATATATAGTAATAATAAGTCTTCTTAAATAAAGTTGGAACATTTGTAGATACAGTCTTTTCCTACTAATTATGTGGCTGATTGAGTAGAGGCATTTAAGCCCACATTACAGTTTGATTTACTAAATATAATTTTATTATTTTGTTATTAAAAAATATGTTTGACAAGACAATGTAAGAATGTGTTACAGAGGATATACATTGAAAAATCTCCTTCCTATGCTTGTCTCACATTCGATCATTTCCAACCCCCCCATAAACAAAAAACAGCCATTGCCATCGAGTTGATTCCGACTCATAGTAACCCTATAGGACAGAGTAGAGCTGTCTATAGGGTTTCCAAGGAGGCGCTGCTAGATTCGAACTGCCAGCCTTTTAGTTAGCAGCCGTATCACTTAACTGCTGTGTCACCAGGGCTCCCCACCTTCCGTAGGTAACCCTTGTAACTAGTTTCTTGTGTATCTTTCTAGACTTTTATATTGTATCAGCAAAAATGAATATATACACATACATATGTGTGTTGTGTATATGTATGACAACACACACACATATGTTAGTTGCTGTCGAGTCACTTCTGACTCATGGCGACCTCGTGTGCAGAGTAGAACTGCTCCATAGGGTTTTCAAGTCTGTGACCATTTGGGAGCAGATCACCAGGTCTGTCTTCCAAGGTTCCTCTGGGTGGATTCGAACCTCCAAACTTCCTGCTAGTTCTACCCAGGAGATATTTATGTGTGTGTGTGTGTATATATATGTGTGTGTGTATATATATACACACACGCACACGTGCATATACATGCATATCCACCCCTCCCCATCCACTTTTATACAGTAGTTTGTTTTGTTTTCAAACTTAGTGGAACTTTTGTATGATTTTAGGTAAATCCATTGTTGGCAACAATCTTACGCTGAGGCTTTTAAAAAAATAGTTTAATTTTTTGTTTAGGTAATACATTTACATCTTTGAAACACCAAAAAGAATGAAAAAGGTATATAGTGAAAGTCCTCCTCTCTTGTCTTGTGCACCAGTACAATTATTTTTATGTTCTTTGTTTCTGGTGGACTATAATTTCTAAACCAAGAAATAGAGTGGCACCTTATATTCAGAGGATTTATAGTTAGATCTAACATTATACCTGCAAATTTTAAACACCTTATTTGATTAATACTGGAAATTAAATTCTTTTCAAATTCTGTTTTTCAGTTGCAGGAAGCCAAACAAATGGAAAAGGAAAGGCATCGGCAGCAGCATCTGCTACTGCAATCTCCAGGAAGCCATCATGAGCCTGAATCACCTCAGCTCAGATACCTGCCACCTCAGACTGTTGATCATATGCCCCAAGAACATGAAGGGGACCTTGACCCCCATACAAATGATGTGGATAAAAGCCTTCAGGATGACACAGAGCCTGAAAATGGATCTGATCTTTCCAGTGCAGAAAATGAACAGACTGAAGCTGATCAGGCAACTGCAGCTGAAAGTAATCTTCTTCAGAAGGGGGTGTGGGATGTGTGTTTGTGTGTGTGGTTGGGATGAGAGTTTTTGGTGAAGAACTGTGGCGAGGGTAGTAGGACTTAATTGATACCAGATACATTGTGATTATGGACTTTTCTTCCATTCTAGGTGGCAGAGTTGATTTGACCTCAACCTGTAAGACACCTAAAATGATAACTATGTATTCATTAGCATCTCAGGAGCAGTGTGCCTTCTAGACTTGCTTTGGAGAAGATTTATGTTTCTAAAGAGAGTTATAAATGTCTCTTAGCACGTTATGTATGAGCTTTGGTTTTTTCTTAAGATTAGTTTCATAACAAACGGGGACCGGTTTACTAAGATTTTCTGGAATATGACCAAAAGTTTAGGAAATCATTATATTATCAGTTCAGAAAATACTGTGATTATGCTTTAAAAAAGTACTGAAATTAAACATAGAACCAAATTCTTTGAGTAACCAACTGACATAGAAAGCAAATTTCATTTATTTTTGTATTTTGATGTATAGGGATCTCTAAAATTGAGATGTTCTCTGATGGTATTTTTATGTAAGTAATTTATTTTTAAGAAAAATGTGTGTAAGAATACAAAAATTAAATTACATTTATTATACAAAGTTGTTTCTCTGAGAAAAATAATCACACAGAGTCAGTCTTTTCTGAGCATTATTCTCAGCTTCAGCTCTTCTGTGTAACTGCCAGAGAGTTTGGGTTGTTTTTGATGCTCCTCAGCTTGTTGTCAAAAACTCATGGAAATTCTGCTGCCTGTCCAAATTCTGTTCTCGAGAACTAGGATGATTAGGACATAGTTACAGTTCATCTGAAGTCTGTGTTTTTATTGCACTTTGAGGAAAGGCTTCTATAATATATTTTTAGCCGTTTTTTTTAAACCGTATCTTTTCCGTAACCCATGTAATAGTGGCATGAACAACAGTAGTGGCGTGAATAGAAATAAGCTGTCTTACTTTTTTAGTAGTTTTGTATTGTGTGTTTTAGAAGAAATGGTTTTGATACACTGAGCAGTCACACTACTCAGGTTCATAGTGAATCCACACAGCCTAAATGATCTACATTTTTCTAGCCTGCCCTTTCCAAAATTTTCCCTACTTTCCACTGTGTGCTTATAAAGGGACTGAGTAAAAGGGCTAATCTTCAGTAAAGCTGGGACTTTAGTCATTCCTTTGTTCATTCATGCATTCAGCACACTTTTGTTGGGCAGTCTGTGCCCTAGGCACTGTGCTAGAACTCGGAGATACACCTTAGTGTATGCATAGTCTGCCTGGAGGGTCAGGCCTGCGTAAATGAGGCAGAGTGTGGTAAGTGTCCTGAAAGTGGCACACATAGAGTCTCCTGAGAATACCTTTCTAGAGGAGGTGGTGATGTTTTAGCTGAATCTTGATGGGTAAGGTAGAAATTGGCTAGCCGAAGATCTGGGGAAATTTTCCAACAGAGGAAACAATGTGGGCTAAGACCTCAAGGAGTAGGAGCATCTCCTGTGTATAAGGCACCACTCTAGGTGCCTTATAGGATTCAGAATTATAAATACAACATAGTTCTCTGTGTTGTCGTAATAATTATTTTGGCTTTAAAATGCTTTTCTTTCAACAGCCTGATGTAAAGGAACATTCTGGCTGAGAGTCATTGATTAAGAGTACACGCTCTGGAGTCAAATGACCTGGTTTAAATCACATCTCTGGCACTTGCTAGCTGTGTGACTTTGGACATAATAGTTAACTTCTCTAAGCATTTGCTATATGCAGTAAATATTAGCCATTGTTACACTGCTCGTTTTTGGTCTTCTAATAGATAATTTATGTAAGAACTGAGTCTTAATTTGCTAGTCACTTTGTGCACACTTTTAGGTTAATGGCTAAGTATATTTAGTTACATTGACACTTTTATTTTCAGACTCTAGGTAATTTGGGCCAAATAGAGCACTGAAATAAAAAAAACTTGAGAATGGTGGAAAAATTGTCTGTTAAGGCATTTATGTGTTTTACTCCACAGAAGAGTCTAAATGCTATTGTGTTTGGATTTTTTTATAAAATAAGGTTACTGATTGGACACGCTTATTTATGGGTTTCCCCTGTGGCATTCAGTATTTTGTAAAATGAAGCAGACAATAGATTAAGAGCAGTGAAATACAGGGAGGACAGGCTTCTGGAAGCCAGCATTATGATTTGTGGTTCTTTGTAGTAGTGTGTGTAGGGGGAGGGGGGAGGCAGGCAGGCAGGCAAGGAAGGTGGAAAGAGCAGCACTGGCAGCTAATGAGTAGAGTCTGATGCCATTTGGTGTAGGGCAGTGGCTCTCAGCACGGTGTCCCAGATCCCAAAGGATCCTAAAGTGCTAACTGAGGCTTCTTGAGGTCTATACAATCTATATAAGCTAACTGGAATGTCAAGTTTCATTGGCTTTTACTGGAAATTATCAGTTTGTGTAGTGACATCAGTTTCTCTTAAGCTTTTGAGAAGCTCTGATTGATAGTTAATCTTTTCTCCATTAACATTAAATTAGGGGAATGAATTCTTTTTCACTTCTTAAGTTTAGTTTTGCAGGGGAAATGTAGATTTTATTGAGGAAAAAATAGTAAGGAGGGGCTGGAAATCACTGGTGGAAGCCCAGAAAGCCCTATCTCTGCTTATACAAGGACCTCACAGTATCAGAGCACAGTGTTGATCTTGTTATTATTGATGTGCCTAAGTAATCAAAACAAGCTTTAATTACAGCTAATTTATTGTTTGGTAAGGGAGAGAAGTGTATGGGACATGTTAGAAGTGTTTTATTCAAAATACTTCTAAAAATTTTGGTTATTAAAGGAATAAAAGTGTAAAAAATTTAGTTGAATAACCATTTAATTTGAACTGCCGACCTTTTGATTTGCAGCCGAGCTCTTAACTACTGTGCTACCAGGGCTCCAACCGTTTAATAGCTTGTCAAATACATTATTGTTGAAACTTGAGTTGAATTTGGAAAATATTTTTAAGCTTAGTCTGTTTGGTTATAATTTTTGAAGAGTTTTTTTTCCCTTAACATGTAATTACTTCTGGTTTCCATATCTGTTTGATTTCTTTCTTTTATTCTGCATTGTTTAGGAAAGTTTTTCATCATAAATGTGTAGTAAAGTTTTACAAAAAATTAAAATATTGTTCTCTTGAATTTTTCTATTTTAAAGCCTTATCTAAAAATGATATCTTATATGATGGAGAAAATCATGACCTGGAGGAAAAGCCACAAGACATTGTACAGAGCATTGTAGAAGAAATGGTGAACATAGTTGTTGGAGGTATTGTACTTCCCTTTAAATTAGTTTATTCTGTCTTATAGAATTTCATCTGACTGTGTAATATATACATTTAATAATAAAAGTTTTAATAATATTTAGCATATTGAACATAAGCATGTTAAAACTCCAAAGGATCTGCTCGGAAAGCAACTGTTTTGTTTTACCTAGATTTTCCCAAATGTATTTTATCACTGATTATGTTTTTCATGTAACACTTGTTAAATGCAAAGCATAGTTTGGAATTATCCCTCTTAATCAATCCCAGTGTGTTCTCATTTGGAGAACAGAAAGCAGCTGCACGATAAGGACACCAGAAGCTGCTACTCCATTCATTGCTTGAATCAGTCAAAAGTTGGAGACATGTTATCGATTAATAAGAGTACCACTTGTTGAGCACCGTGTTTTTTATATACGTTTATCTATATGGCGAATCTGCATAGACATTATTATCTCCATTTTGCTGATAAACTGAGGTAAAGAAAGATGAAATAACTTCCCATTTAAATGGTGGAGACATGATTGAAACTCAGGCCTTTCATATTCCCAAATCTGTGCTCCTTATAATACAGTATTTTCCCCTCATGCTAGCTTATAGTTTTTTTTTTTTCAGTTTTAGCAAGAAAGGAACAATTTCCTGCCAGGTAACTACTGACTTATGGCCACAGACACGTACGTGCTCCTTTTTTTTAAGTAGCTACATCTAGAGTAGTTCTGGGACTAGGTATTAATTGCATTATCTATGTTTGTTTTACTGAAAGTTACTTGTTTATGTTAATTACCCATATGATTACTCAGTGTAACATAACGAAAAACATGCAGTGATATAGGCCGTCATTTCTAAGCTGTGTTCCTAAGAACACACGTTCTTAGAGATATTCCAAATAAAAGGGAGCAGAGTTACTAGTGAAATGAATTTTGGGAACACTACATATTGTATATCCCCCTTGAAGAGCTCAGTGTATATTAACAAATTAAAGGCTGTAATAAAGAAGTCTGTTTCCCAGCATTTCCTAAGCTTATTTGATAATGGGATTTATTTTGAGGAACTTTTGTTAACATCTCAAGGCATTATCATTCATCAGAACCCAGTTAGTAAACACTAATAAAGGCTGAAAGTAAAATTTGTTTTGGCACGTAACGGTTAGCCTTTCATCAACTGAATGTGTTTCATTGCCAGAGCAATTTAAGGATTGTATTTGGACATATTTCAAATGGTTACGTACTTACTAGTAAGTCTGGTAACCTTTAAATGGTGTCAGTACATATTACTCATATTGCTTTTCTGCCGCCGTTTCATTTTAAATACTGTATGCTTTTTAATTAAATACACTTTAGTGAATTCAGATATATTTTGTGTGGTTTTTATTCTTGTCATTTTAGATATGGGAGACGGGACTACTGTAAATGCAAATGCAGACGGCAACGTTGGAACTTTAGAGGATGGTAGTGACAGTGAAAATATTCAAGCAAACGGAATTCCTGGAACACCAATTTCTGTTGCATATACACCATCCTTACCTGATGACAGATTATCTGTCTCTTCCAATGATACTCAGGTATAAGTATGTGTATGTAGGGTAGGGGGAACTCATTAATCTTACAGATATATGGGCTACCAACACCTTGTAGAGAATATCTCCAGTTGATGATGCTGACAGATTTCAGTTTGGGAAAATAGACTTTTTTTCTCACTGATGTAAGCCAGAGCAGTTTATCCCCTTCTAGTGTTGATAGCCGAATTTCCAGCTTTAAGGTATGTCTCATCTGGGTTCCCATCTTCCCTTCATCTCTGCCCAATTGAAATTACATTGAAAAAGAACATTCTCATCATATATTCACAGGATAATTCTGGTTTCCTAGGATGAGAAAGAGCTTTCAGAAGTTGGATAACTTTATTTTACCTTTGCTCAAGGCTATGATGACATCACTACTATGGTAGTAACAGGTCCTCCTCATCATTCCTCACATATATTATGTATGTTTTTATTCTTATCTTTCTAGATAAGAGAGTCCTACCCTAAATTAGTGCTCCATATGCCGGGGCAGGTTTTCCTGCCTTGCTGACCCTTGGCAAATACCGACTTCTTTGAACGTTCCCTTGACGATCTCCATTGTCTTATATCTGCTCAAGAGTAGATAAAAAGTAGAATAGGAAAAAAATATAAAACCCAGTGACAGGTAGAAGAAAGCATAATTTAGGCCTTTGGATGAGGTATCTTTTCGGGGCCTGGTGAGCTAGTTTTTTTTGTTAGTAATTCTATGAACTGGGTAAATTTTAAAAGTTTATTTTGTGGTAAAGAGGAAATATTTAAGAAGAATGCAGTTCTTTTTCAAGTATTAATTTATTGTTCGTGATGGGGTGATGTGTCAGACTAGAGAAAGACAATACGGCACGTTCTTCATCCGGTGGGGTAAGCCCCACTGTATTACTGAATGAGATAAAATACATTAGAAGGCTACATTAGAATGAGATAAAATACATTATTTTATACTGACCTATGTCTTTATTTTCATGGTATGTTAATTTGTTCAGGAATCTGGAAATTCTTCAGGACCTTCACCTGGTGCTAAGTTTTCCCACATTTTACAAAAGGATGCCTTTCTAGTATTCAGGTCATTATGTAAACTGTCAATGAAACCCCTGTCAGATGGACCACCAGATCCAAAGTAAGTCAGTAGTTGTTTGTACTGACAAATACAGTATTTTTAAGGTTGAAATTTATTAAAATAATCGTTGGGTTTTCTTTTGTTCTCCTTGTTCTGTAGGACCCAATGAAAATTTTTAGGGCTATTTTACTCTTGAATTAAAAAAAAAAAAAAAAAAAAAATTGAGAAACAATTGAGCACTAAAACTGCTAGAGTAGGTATCTTGCACTATTTCCTAAAGGGTACAGACAGCATTATAGAATGGTGCCTGATATATAATTGGTGCTCAGTAAGTATTTCTGAATGATTGATTGAGTGAATGAGGGTATGATGACCGAGTGTAGGAATAAATGATTTATTTTTAAATCTCAGTATTGTAAGTAACTTTGGAGCCCAGGTGGCTCTGCTTCCTAGCTTTAGGCTAGGCTTCTGAAAGCTACTTCAAAAGATGATAAAACCTCCCATCAACAAATGAATGGATAAACAAACTATTGTACATACACACAATGGAGTACTATGCAACGAGAAAGAACAACAATGAATATGTGAAGCATCTCATAACATGGATGAAACTGGAGGACATTATGCTGAGTGAAATAAGTCAATCACAAAAGGACAAAT